>NC_043709.1:22445477-22770769 GCF_006229205.1 Suricata suricatta | reverse complement strand
ATTTGAATTTCCCTGATGATGAGTGACACTGAGCATCGTTTCATGTGCCTGTTGGCCATCTGGATGTCCTCTTTGAAGAAGTGTCTATTCAGGTCTTCTGCCCATTTCTTCACTGGATCATTCATTTTTCGTGTATGTAGTTTAGTTCCACTCACTCTGTCAGAACACTGGTCTTAAAAGTCCCTGAAAAGTATAGTAAATCTGGTCAGCATTCCTTTCTGACACCCTCCCCTATAAGTTGGTCTGTCCTGAAACTGGAAAGGAGACTTTGCTTTGTCCTTGGGAAGAAGAAAGGAATGAAGGGGCTGGATGTTATGAAAAATAATGGATGTTATGATTAACAGAGGGCATTTTCTAAGCTAGGTAATGAGGGGAACATTTGAGAACCTGCAGTTCTGAGAGATTGCTGAGCAGTCTGCATACCTGAAGAGGTGTACTGCCAAAAAGGTAGTCGAGATACCACACCCACGTGCTACCTTAACACCCGCTCTGGGCATTGGCTTTGGGTAGCTTCTTGACTACATTAAAAAATTTTTTTTCCCTGTCTACATACTTACTGATGAGCCTAAGGGCTTAGACGATAATGAGAAAGTCAAAACAGGAATTGTGAGAAAAACACTTTGCTTTTCTTTTGTATTTGCTGAGCATTAGAATTATGTTTCGGTTTTTAAGTAGAAATTGCAGCATAAAGAGATACCATAATACACATTTTGGTTCATTTGGGTGGTTGAATTTAGGCATAATGGGATTTGCTTATATTCTACTGGCTGATAAATGTGACACCATAAACCAGCCTGGAGCTTTCTTGTGTAAACAAAGGACCAGAGAAATTAGCATTAGCACGAACTGCATTTATAATAGCTATTAGCTTTTGAGGTAGATTTAGATTCTTTTCTCTAGATTGTAAAAATCCTCTGCTTCTGTCTCTTTTCTGCTCTGTTATCTGCTGAATTCAATGCTATAAACACAGAAGGGCTCAATAAATAAAACCTGACGATGACAGACTGGGATATAAAAGCAAAATAGTACTCAAAATTCCTAAAGTAAGTTGGGTATATTTAGATTTTTTAAAGGCCATGGTGGTGTAGTTTGGTAGAATTCCCAGCCTGCCTTAAATGGTGACAAAAGGTAGCCAGTGCTGTCTCTGTGAGGCCCTTGGGTGTCTAGAATAGAAATGAATTAGAAGAAAGGGTCACGGAGCACTTTGTCATGATAGTATGTGGGGTGGCATAATTCTTCAAATTCTCGGTGAGGAATCCTCTCTGCTGATAAGCTTCCCTCCGCTTCTCAGAAAGGGCACAAGTAGAAGAGTATTAATCAGCTGCATGAAATAATGCATGGCCTTGTCCCTTCTGGCACATTATAACTGACTTGGTGGGCTTTACCGATGTTCCTTCTGTGAAGATTCATCTTGAGTGCTTTCTGAATGACGGCTGGACTCTGAGACTTACCACAGCCTTAGTTATATAGAGTTGGTAATCCATAAAACTACCGTCCCTTTAAAAAACGACCACTTTTGAACAGATTTGTGAGAAAGGGGACCTTTACTTTTAAACTGTGAAATCATCTGAGTGTGAGCAGGGAAAGAGAAGGAAGAGAAATCATCCTGAAATATTATTATCTCAATTCCATTTGAAGACTAAAAGGAAACACACTATTTAGGAATTCTTTATTTTCATAGAAATTTGGCTTAAACTAAGGAAGAACCTAGGTAGAATTTTCCAGGGTTGTGCTGTGCGATTGCTTGACTGATCCCTCAAAAGACATGACGTTGGTTTAGTGGCAGTTTATGGTTGGATTTTCATAGCAAGCATAAAATAGTTGAAGCAGCAAATGATTTGTAAGTGTGTTTGATGGGTGGGGGTAGGGAGGGACAGATTGCTCTCTCTAGCAATCTGTAAGTCTACGGCCAGTGCAAACCACTTTTCTGTGTGTGGAGGAACCTTCTATATCTTTTATTTTTAATATTTTTAGATTCGGCTTTCTTGTATGATTTGTGTTTACTTCTAGTCAGTGTTTCTTGCAATTCCTCCATCCTTAGATGTACTTTGTAGCTCGGCTGAGAGTGAGAGCACAATAAGTAAACGCCTCATTGCGAACTTCACTGGCTTCCTTTTTTTTTTAATGTTATTTTAAATTCCACTTCTTAAAGTCTTCCCAGGTTATCTAGAGACTTCTTAACACTTGGAAGACTGGGCTGGATCTGTGGCATGCTTTAGCCCAGTACTTTTTTCAATAATGTCTCTTTGTTCTTCAAACCCCATCATGTTCATGAAGCTCTGTACTAATTATTATTTCCTATGTAGATATTTCAGTTTAGTGTATATAATAAAGGAAACACTGACCAAAAAACCTAAAACCAAAGCTTAGATTATTTCTTGACTGTAAGACCTCATATATGCTACTTCATCTCTCTGGGACATAGTTCTCACCTCTGTAAAATGGAGTTCTTTCTTAATAATTATTTCACAGAGCTGTGGTGAAAATTCGGTAGATGAAAAGCTCTGTAGACAGTGAAGTACCATACGGGTGTTAGGCATGTAGCAGAGACTGCTGTCTGTCCGCCCAAATCCATTCTCCTCTCCTTCTTAGGAATGGAGTTCTGTCGGGTAGAGCCTGGGACAACTTTCCAAGCTCCCTTGTAGCTAAGTGTGGCCATGTGTTTAAACTCCTGCTAGAGGAATGAAAGGGGGAGAGATAGGCATATCATGTTTACTCCATTTACCTTGCAGGATATTTCTGGCCCTGGACTTCAACTTGTCCCCTTTCTGATGGGCAGGAAGGGTTATTACCAGAGTGACCTTAGAGAGCACGTATTGTCACACCAGTTTCCTGAATCACAAAGGGGGCAGAGCTGTCAGCTGATGTAGAAATCTAGAACACCTGTCTTGGACCACTGTGTGAAGAGAGACGAATTCTATTTTGTTTGAGTTTTTGGGTCTATTTGTCACAGCAGTTTAACCTGCTGTAACTAATACCCATATTATTTTTGAGACCATGTTGATAGAAATTCATAAAGTAATAGAGCTAGAAGGAGCCACAGAGGTCATCTTGCAAATAAAAGTAATGCTAAGAGAGGAAACAATTTTTACTCGGTCACAAAACAAATTAGTTACAGAACTAGAATAAAATCCAGTTTTTATTATACAGCGTCACCCCTTTAAAGGGTGAGTAATAAACACACATATGGAATCAAATACCTGAGAGATGGGACATGCAGAACTTAGGAATAGATTCGGAAAGTGCGTATGTCAACTGTTTATATCTCCTGTAGAAATGGGTAGTTAGGGAAGTGACATTTTACCTAACCTTTTACGTTGAGATCAAGGTAGATAACCAGGCCTTTGGAGAACACAAATGTTGGGGTTTCTTTTATCAACAGCCCCCAAACTCCATGGTCCGTGTGTCAGATAAAGGGCTATCACCTCTTCTGATTCCTTGTGAGAAGAGCCTCAGGGAAAATTGGACAACCTAGCAATAGTACTGGGTATGTTTTAGCCACAGCTTCTGAGAGCTTTTGTGCTCAAAAAGATTGATCTAAAATGGCTTCTCAAAACACAACCCAACAAGAGAGAGATGAGATTATGTTTTTAGCATTTGAACCATAACACGCTCACTCTGCTTTAAAAGGTCTTATGGGACCAAAAAAGCCCAGGGAAACAGAAGTTGCTGTTCTCATTAAAGGAGAGAGGTATTTTTATTCGTTGTTTTTATTCACATCAGTTAATTTAACATGCCTTGAAGGGGCCTCTTCCAGGGTAGCAGTATTAAAGTAGCAGCTTACTCACTGATTATAAACAAACATTAGTCAAGTTGACTTACAAAAGTTGGTACATGGATTAAAAAGCAAAAGAATTACCTTCTACCTGACAAATGGGATGAGTCCCAAAGGTCTCTTCAGACCTTGTGACAATAAACCGTGCAAGAAACTTAAAATGAAACCCAAACTCTTTAACAATGACTTGTAAATCTCTCCATGATCTGGCTCATACCTGCTTCTCGCCCTCTTCTCTAGACCCTGCAACCATGACTCACTACTGAGAAGCCTCACTTGCTCTTTCTGTTTTACAACCACAACCTCTATCATATGCCACAAGGGTCTGCACGAGCTGTTAGTGGGACTAACTACTTTCCCTCTTCGTGGGTCTCCATTTAAAAATCACCTCCTTAGAGATGTCTTTTTGACCAGCCTCCCAAAGCAAGATCATTCCACTCCATTTTTTTCTTCAGGTTAATTTATTTCTTTCAAAGCACTTAAGGAAATTGCTGTTTGTTTTACTTATGTGTTTGTTCATTTATTTTCAGCTGGGAATTAATCTCCCTCATTGGACAGTGATTTAATTGGCTAATAAGCCATTTTGGCCATAAAAGGGACAAAGTGCAATCCAGAGAGAATCTGGAAAACTCCCTGTCAAGGTCAAGCTAGAGCTTGGGGAAAGAGAAATCAAAACTAAGAGACTCGGAATGTAGAGTGGGACTAATTATCTGATAGGGTTTCCTTGGAATAGCGGATAGGCTGGGGTGTACTTGAAAATGGAGATCAGTCTCACACAGGAAGTTGGACAAGGAGACCAAGATGGTCAAGGACCTGAGAAGAAGCCAGTGAAGCTGAAGGCAGTGAAAGAGGAAAAGTCAAATGGACTGGCTAAGACTCACCGCCATGGCTAGCCCTTCAACAGAGCATTTAAGGCTTGCTAGATAGCCAGTCCAAGGCCATTTTCAATATCTCTAAGGGCCTGGATGATTGAGGTAGGCCAGTGACTTCATCTTCTTCTGAAGGTGGTGCTATTTGTCCTTGGGTCAGAATCCTGAAGAGTGATTCTTTCTTCTATCTGATATCACCCTGACCCAGTTCTTCAGTGTATGCACCCATCCCAGCAATAGGGTATTTTCCTACAGCTCTGAGAGCTGACTTCTCTGATAGCAGTTTTGTACTTTTGATCTGTAAATCTTAAGCTACCCTCTACCTTTCCCAAATTCTGACCACCCTGTGCCCCTTTCATACATCAAAACCCTCTTCGTGTTCTGCTTCTTTTCATGAAAAGTCACCTTTGGCTTCTTGGAGAGGAACCCAAGAATCTTTCTGGTTTGTGGACTGCCCTCTAGTGTGGATGATTCCCCATAAACTCTGCCTCTCTGTTGTTATAGTAACGGCAGATGTGCCTTCTGGAATATTGTGTTTCCCAGGAACACTGTTGTGAGGATCATAAGAGGGATTTACTTGGTCCCAACTCTATTTCAGACTAAAAAACAAAGCAAAACAAAACAGAACCCTGCACCCACAACTGTATTTGTTTTCCTGCAGTGGAGAAGTCAGGAGAAATTGACAGGATAATAGAACCAAATCTTTGCAAGAAGTAGGACGTGTAACATGATGAAATTTGATATCTAGCCTGTTCTACTTTACTGAAAAATGCATAATGCTAATAATTTACCTGTAGTGTGATTATCAGTATAAATTGTGCAATAAAATGTACGCATATAATGGAAACTTCAAAAGAGTCAAATAGATGATAAATGATAAAAAAGCCCACAGTGGATTATTTTACTTAGCTTTGATTTTAATATTTGTAAAGTGAGGGAAATAATGCATTTGTGTCTAGAAACCCATTTTATCATAAACGTATTTGCTAAAATAGAAAGCATAAATTGTAGTTAAATTTAGTAATGTCTAATGGTATGCTTGAATGTTTCGTTGTGATTAAATGTGAACAATTGCTCCTTTAAGTTAAAGGTCTGTGTATATGTGATTAATCAGATTGAAATGAAAGTGCAGACAGCTCATGCCATGCCTAGTTATCAGAATGATTGATTTTAGTCTGTGCTTCTAGGTGAAAAAATATCTGTTAATAACCCCAGCAGCCAAACCCCTGATGTCACTGATAGCTCAATGATTTGTGCACATGCTGCACTATCGAGCTCATTTGCAGGTAGAGGGTCTACACAATGATCCATTGGATCGCAAAATTATAACATGAAAAAAGTGACATCCAGATTTATGCAAGAGTTATGACTTCAAAGTGCATTTCATCAGGGAGAAGTTTAAAATTGCTGCTGTTGTAGCTGTCACAGGCATGTTATTTTCTTTGGTTTGTATGTAGGCAAGGCTGTCAAGCTTCTATCACACAAACTGGTGTTTTTGTGTACCATAGCTCTCTGCCTGCTGGTGACAGCCAGTCTCTAAACCGAGTTGTTATTAAGTCTTCAGTTTTAAGAAGTACTTTACCAATGTGGTTGAATTACACTTGATCATAAACACCTTAATGTTTTATTGGGTATAAAAGAGCGAAATAGGAAAGCAGCTCTGTAATAGGTGTTGGTGGATTGCTGGTGGGGAGGGTTGCTGTGCATCAGTGCAGAGAAAACGGTGTCATCCTCAAAACTCTTAGTTCTGGGGCCTCTCCAAAAGAAGGACCAGGGTTAGCAAGAGACTTCTCGTGGAAAGCTTGGCTGTCTTCCCCATCCTGTCCCCCCGCCCCCCCCTCCCCATTTCCTAGACCTAGCCACTGTATCATCTAATTGTCAAATACTCCAGCCCTATATGCCCTTCTGCAAAAAATGTGTCCTCCTTCACAGCTACCAAGCTGTTTGTATCTGGATGTATGTTGACCCAAAATATGTAGGGGGATTTATTTACTGCCCTCTCTCTTCTAGATGGAAATTCTTTCTTGTACCCACAATTGCTTTTGATACCTTGCTATAAAGGAATCAGGAGAAATTGACAAAGTAATAGAGCCAAATCTTGGCAGGAAAGCAGTGAGACATCTTTTATATGATGAAATATCACATGTCACATGTTCTACCTCTATGGAAGGAAACATAATGCTGATACTTTATCTGATTTGGATTATTAGGGTCTATTAGGGTCTATTGGGAGATAAAATGTATGGATATGAGGGAAACATCAAATGGTGTAAATAACAGAAATAAATCACAATGGATTCATTTTTTTTAGTTTCAGTTGTTATCCTTATAAAATGAATGCGGCAGTGTATGCAGAAACCCTTTCTTAGAAGATTTTATACCACTGTGTTTGATACAATGCCTGGAACACAGTAGGCATTCTCTAAGTAGGAGCCATTATCATCATTATTATTATCATTATCATTACTGATACTATAAGCAAAAAAATGGAATATAATTACATGTAGATTTATGTGCGGAATGGCCAAATATTAGAGACCAAAGCAAGAGTAAATGGGAATTCCTAAAGAAACACATACCTCAGGAGTCAGCATAGTTTCCCCAGAGCTTGCTTCGCTTGGTTCTTAAACAGAGTACATCACTCGTGACTTAAATCTCTGTGGTTGTTATAGTACCCACTAGCTGCATGTGTTTATTTACATTTAAATTAATTAAAATTCAGTTTCTTAGTCATATGAGCCACTGAGCATTCCAAGTGTTCAGTGGCCACATGTGGCTAGTGGCTACCGTATTGGACACCACATAGAACATTTCCATCCCTACTGCCATGAGTTGTATTAGGCACACACTGCTCTGGTACAAACTCTGTAAAGAACCTGGGATTTATAACCTCAGGCCTGCATACATAGGAAAAACTGTGTAATCAAGTAGGTACCAGACATGTTTGTAGAAATCAATTGACAAGGTCTTGAAGAACAACAAATTACACCATATAGATGCAGTTTAAAGGCCTTGAATTCTCTTGAGTGACTCTCACATGGCTGATGGAAAGGTACAGGTGAACAGGGAGCATTGCCAGCAACCACTCGGCATCACCTGTTAGCATTCCCTGGGGAGAACCATGAGCGCTAAGGAGCTGCAATGGAAGGAAAACTAAGCCTTAACCAAAACTCCAAACAGGATTATCCAAGGCAAAAATGATATGTGACAAAATGAATCTGGATCTACCTGGGTCATGTTAAAAGTGGCCTTCTCAAATACAATGTGATTTGGTGATTTCTTTAATGTACCTGAACTTACTGGGCTTAGAAGGTAAGCAAAGTCAGTGCTGGTTACTCATTCTTATCTAAGTTTTCAGTTATCCATCATATTATCATGAACTGTGCTACATTTATTAATGATACTCAATTAATCCCAAAGAGGCAGGCACTAACATCTGTCTTACTCTTGATAGTTACTAGAAATGCAATAAATGGTTTTGCCCTTGGAAGAAGTGACTAGAATTTAAAATGTGTACTAGTAGGTTGACATTTTGTCATAGAAACAATGTAAAAATGTAAGTAACTTTTAAAGCATTATAGGTTTTTCTCCATAAAGTTTCTTTACTTTCTTCCTGTTTTTTCAAATAATTTAAATCACTTCAGTTAGGGAGAATTGCAGAACTCTGCCTTAAACGATTTCACCATGTGTAACCTCCCAGGGAATTTGAATACTATAGATTTTGCTGAACATCACTGAATTGAAACCTGAAATTGTCACTTATTGGAGAATTCAGTGGGTTGTATGGTATTGTAAGCATATTAAATCTTGGGTGAAAGTTATAAATATTATTGATTGCTTTTAAATTAGAGAAGTGTCTGTGCGTTCAATATCAATTTTAGTTCATTTCTTAGAAATCAAGAAATACATTAGGATCATAATGCTGGCAGGACCTCAACCAAAAATCTTATCTATCCTTGTAGACTGTAAGCCAGGCTGGATAAAAGTGATTTTCAGAAGCTTGGTGGAACATAGAAACGGGCTGGGGAAAAGAGCACTGGACTATATGTAGCCTGTACTCTAGTCCTAGCGTGTCTGTAATTTCCCCCCAAATCCTACAATTTCCCTTGGTCTCAGTCTTCTTACTGATAAGATGAGGGAAATGGACAAAAATAGTTTCTATGGTATTTTCTAACTATATTAGTCTCCTATTGCTGCATAACAAATTACTACAAACTTAGGGGTTTAAAACAATGCCCATTTAGGATGAAGGACCTGAATAGCCATTATTTCAGAGAAGACATCCAAATGATCAACAGGTATATGGAAAAGTGCTCAAGGTCATCAGGGAAATGAAAATCAAAACAACAATGAGATATCCCATCATACCTGTTAGGATGGTTTTTATAAAAAAGACAAGAGGTGATGCACTGGCTCAGATTGGAGAAAAGGGAGTCCTAGCGGCGGTGTAAATTGGTGCAGCCACAACGGTTGAGAACAGATAGAATATTAAAAATTGACCCGGTAATCCCACTCCTGGGTATATATCTGCAGGAATTGAAATCAGTATCTCAAAGAGATATCTACACACTCACGTTCATTGCAGCCAACATATGGAAACAACCTTAAGTCTCCATCAACAGATGAATGGATAAAGAAGATAGGGCATCTATCTGTCTGTCTGTCTGCCTACCTACAGCTAGCTAGCTATCTGTGAACTTACCTACCTGCCTACCTTCCTACAATGGAATATTATTCAGCCATGAAAAAGAGGGAAATCCTGCCATTTGCCAAAACAAGGTGGGCCTTGACAGAATTATGCTAATAAGTAAAACAGGTTGGATAGAGAAAGCCAGATGTTGTCTAAGATCACTTATGTATGGAATCTAAAAAAACCTAAGAGAATAGGTCCTAATGGCTCTCACCACAAAAAAGAAATGATAATTCTGTGCTGTGAGAGAGATATTAGCTAATGCTATTGTGGTAATTGTATTATAATATATATAAATATATCAAACCAATATGTTCTATACCCTAAACTTACACCGTGTTATATGTCAGTTATATCTCAATAAAAAATAAGTTAAGAAAAACGAACAACAGTGCTCATTAATTATTTCACAATTCTGTAAGTCAGAAGTCCTACAGGGTTCACCTGGGTTCTCTGCTAAGCATCCCACAAGGCCAAAATCAAGATATTGGCTAAGCTGGGCTCTTATTTGAAGACTAGAAAATTTGTTTTCAGGTTCATTCAGGTTGATGGCAGGAATTGGGTCCTTGTGGTTACAGGATTCAGTTCCTTTTCCTTACTGGCTATCAGTCAGGGGTCACTATTAGCTTCAAGGGGCCACCCACCTACCTCCTTACGTGGCTTCCTTCATTTTCAAACCTACAACAGCATCTCAGATCCTTCTCATGCATCTCATTTCTCTGACTTCTCCTTCTGTTACCGGCCTGCAAAAACTCTCTGATTTTAAAAGACTCAAGTGATTTGATTCCCTTTTGATAAAGCCCAAATCAACTGATTAGTAATCTTAGTAACAGCTTCAACATCTTTTGCCATGTAACCTAATCAGACCATCATAACTCCTCATAGTCACTGTTGAAGGAATTAGGAATGTTTAAGAGAACTACTTTGTAACCCTGCCGACCATATTAACTCTAAAATTTTTTGATTCTCTGTCTTTGAAGCCAGTAGAAATACCTTTCTCTCAGGTTCTTTGCTTCTCTCTCTTCCTCTGGCAACCTTCCCTGGTATCTCATGTTAGTTTCTCTTGCTGCGATTTAAACTCATTGATTTCGGTTCTGTCTGTATCTCCTAAAATCAGGCTTCATCTCAGTGCCAGGAGATAATGTGATGTTTGTCTCAGTGGAGTACCAGTATTTTTCAGTAATGTAAACAGAAGAGACAGACTTGGAGGAGTGGAGAGCAGTGATTTTACCAAGCACACGGTGCTTGGATGGACTGTTGTTTAAGCAAGGGCAATGACATCATCTTACACACCTACCAGTGAGCAGTAGTGGGAAAGCAGAGGGATGGATAGAGCAACCCTGACTTCATGCCCCAGCTGCTGCCTTTGTTCAGGGTGTTTGTAGGGAGCCATTTAAAATGCAGTTGACCTTTCTTCAGTCCAGCCCCTTTGTGGTGATTTCAAGTGACTTAGGTGGCTATGGAAATGCTTTTTGTTTGCTAGTTTTTTGTTTGTTTGTTTGTTTTACTTTTGAGATAGAGCATAAGCAGGAGAGAGCCAGAGAGAGGGGGGGATCTGAAGCGACTCCACAGTGACAGCAGCGAACCTGATGTGGGACTCAAACCCATGAACCATTAGATCATGACCTGAGCCAAAGTCAGATGCTCAACTGATTGAGCCACCTAGGTGTCCCTGGCAATGCTTTTTATAGTGATTTTTTAATAATACAAATAAGTGGAATAAAATCAGAAAGTACAGATGATCCAATAAATAGGAATGAAAATCACCACAATCCCATCATCCAAGGGTCACCAACTGTTAATACCTGCTTATATATCCTTCTAGATATCATTCTATGATATATGCTATATTTTTAAAAGGATGTATATTTAACAATATACAATGAAAATTTTTGTCAATAAAGATATTTCTAGTACATATTTTTAAATTTATTTTTAAATTTTTTATGTTTATTTATTTTTGAGACAGAAACAGAGCATGACTAGGGGAGGGGCAGAGAGAGAGGGAGACACAGAATCCGAAGCAGGCTCCAGGCTCTGAGCTGTCAGCACAGAGCCTGACGCAGGGCTCAAACCCACGGGCTGTGAGATCATGACCTGAGCCAAAGTGGGATGCTCAACCAATTGAGCCACCTAGGCGCCCCTCTAGTACATATTTTAAATGGCTGTC
Source organism: Suricata suricatta (assembly GCF_006229205.1). Taxonomy (NCBI): domain Eukaryota; kingdom Metazoa; phylum Chordata; class Mammalia; order Carnivora; family Herpestidae; genus Suricata; species Suricata suricatta. The sequence goes on along the minus strand of NC_043709.1, from coordinate 22,759,265 downwards.
TTTTAACATTTCATCTTGTGTGTATGAATGCCAGTATTCATTCATTATTTCTGCTAAACATTTAGGCTGTTTCCACTTCTCAGTCATTTTTATAACTAATGACTCAGTGAGCATCTAGATCTTTAGCTAGATCTCTGAGCATTTTCTTAATTAAATAGGGCAAGTTGTTAGAAGTGAATTATTTGGATAGAGCATATACATATGTGGAAATCTTTTGAAACATACTGATAATGTCTTCTAATTATAAAATGCCCATTAACTAATGGGTGTAATGGGGAAAAAAACACACTGAATTTGTGGTAGAAAGATTGATGGGAGCTCTTCTTTCATTTCCCCATAGTTTTTATCAAATCAATATTTCTAGCCTTCCATCTTCTCATCTATAAAATGGAAATAATAATATCCATGCTACATCTTATATAGGATTATTATGCACATGAAGGGAGGTAGGCTATGGGGCAATACTTTGAAAATATGAAGTTATAAATAAATATAAGGCATTCATTTATCCCTTCTGCCCAGAAAAGAGCAATGGTCTTCAGAAAAATCGTCCATAATATCCCCTATTTCATTACATCTCTCCTGAGAACATCTGATTGTACTAGTATCTTTCAAGAGGACACTGTGGATTTAATGGCACTCCACTGAATATACCATTTGTGCTAGTCCTGATCCAAAAGTGTGTTTCCATATTTGTATGCCTTTTTCTTTTCTTGAACAATGAAGTCTATGACATGGGAAGTCTCTTCTGAATGGTTACTGTATTTATTTATTTTTTGTCACCTTGCTTTTTTAAACTGGCTGTTCACTTGTTCCCCTGTTGATCTATTATGTTCTCTATGAGGTCGTCTTTATTGGTACTCATAGGTGGCATTTAGCATTCATATGGCACTTTTCATCTTGAAAGCACTTTATAGACATTAGCTAATTAATTTTCACATCACAGCATGGCAGGTAGGTAGGGAACTAATCTAAGCATTTGTGCTATGGTGATGAAAGGTGTGCTACAAGTACGATAAATTATTTTTTATTGTTCTTCGGAGGAGGAAGAGGTGGTTATGCAATTTGTCCCAAACCACAGAGGTATTTGCATTATAGTGGAAACGTACAGCTGAAGCCTAATCTGATAAAGTTAGTTGTATCACAGGCTCTCTTACCGATTCTGATCTGGCTTGCTCCCAGACAGTGTTATGGTAGCGAAGCAAAGCCGACCAGCCAACTTCCCTTTCCACTCTGTCTGAGGAGGAGCATTATTGGCACTTAGAGTTACTTTCTTCCCTTCTTTGTGTTTTGAATGATGGCACTTCTTGAAATTAACCTGATGAGAAGTTTGAAAATATTTCAGAAGGGCCTCTAAATTTATGGGAGAGAAGGATGGGCAGCAACAGGAAGCCACACTGCATATAGGGGCAAATATGATTGGATTGTAATTTGCTTTTGAAATCTAAGAGTCTTTCTAATTAGTAATATGATAATATAACTCTTGCTTGGGCAGTTGGACAGTACTGAGGTACAAACCTCTTCCTTGGCTTGGCTTTTGTGAGCTGCACCGTTAGGGATCCTCAAGTGCAGAGAGAGGGCAGGGGGAGGAAGACCTAGGAGCAGTGCCTGTGGAGGTTGCTCTTAACCTCTGTGCCTACCCAGAGCTGACTAGCCTCTCATCTTGGGATACCAATCAGAGTTTCCAATATCGATTTCAGGAAAGAGAAAATAGTAGGAAAACCTGTTTTTCATGTAGAAGGGGATCATGGTCAGAATTCTTCAGTTTCTGGAGAATTTAATTTCTGGAAAGTTTATGGATAGACTTTGGGTAGTGATGGGCCCTAAGACCATAGGTTTCTCTCTTCAGTGACTTAAGTTGAAGGTATGGGGGCATCAAATTCTTGTAGAGTATCTGATTTGGTTTCTCGTGTCCTAAAATGAGCTCAAGATTTGCACCACTAGTCATTTAGATGATTAAAATCTTTCAACTTTGAAAGTTGGTGGTGGGGGTGGTAGTGGAGGGGAAAGCCAGAAAGGACAAGTGCTAACATTTGATCTCTTTCCAATAGCTTTTCTCTAACAGTCAGATTTCCCCAGTCCCTACAATTTCTCATGCTGGTGGGTGTCAGTCTGAACACCTAAGCAGATGGCCTAAATTAGAGGGGAGATTTGACATTTAGCTGTTAATTTATTTTATGATGTGGGCTGCCATGTATTATACATGAGGTAAATAAAAGTGGCGGACTAATTATGGAAACGTGCACTGCCTTCCAATTACTCATGGATTCCATGTTTAATATTTTGAAGTATTCCAATTACAGAGAGATTTGTCACTACAACAAACTTTTTTAATCTGTGGAATTCCAACTTTATCTGCAGGGCACTTTGGCTGATTTTGTTCTGCTAAGTAAATGAACATCCTAGACTTTTCACCACAATTGGAATTTTTTTTCGTGGTTGAATCATATTTTAGACTTATATTTTTGACAACCTATTTCACAGTTGACTGGCCTCCCCCTCCCAATCTGGGATTCTGGTCCACTTTCAAATGCAGGGGGTCCACATTTGTTATCATAAAAGGGCAATCTTGTCACTTTAAAAAGATCACTTCTGGTTAATTCAAGATCTGTAACTTGTTTTGGTCTATTAGCTTTTTCATATTTCTTTCAAGAACAGTTTGATTGGGAGAGGAATGGATCAACATGGTAAATGGTTTTAATGGCTGGTTAAAAATTGTGTGTGGGAGCGCCTGGGTGGCTCAGTCGGTTAAGCCTCTGGCTTCGGCTCAGGTCAGATCTCACGTTCGTGGGTTTGAGCCCCATGTCAGGCTCTGTGCTGATGACTAGCTCAGAGCTTGGAGCCTGCTTCTGGTTCTGTGTCTCCTTCTCTCTCTGCCCTCCCCCCCGCCTCATGCTCTGTCTCTCTCTGTATCAAAATAAATAAAAACATTAAAAAAAAATTGTGTGTGTGTGTGTGTGTGTGTGTGTGTGTGTGTGTGTGGTGTGGTGTGTTTAAAGCAGAAACAGCTAGGTTTTTTAAAGCTTTGGTTAACAGTAATAGGAGCATCAGAAAATTTGAAAATTAGATTAGAGGATTCTTTTACTTTGTGACTAAATACTTCATAAAACTTAGTTTTGTTTTATTTTGGACTTATATTCTAATTTATACTAGCTAGATAAATTAGACCCAGAGCCATCCTTCTTAATTTCATAAAAATTTGAGAATCTTATAAAAATGGAAATGCTTTGTTTGTTTGCTTTTCAGGTTAAGATAATTATTGTCTCTAATCCAGCACTTATCAATTTTAATTTGATCTTTTGCAAAAAGTGACATTCATCCAATGAAGTACACAAGCTTTGTTACAAAGGAAAACACTATACATTTTATGGTTTGAGCACTAGATCCATAAATGGTTACATTAGTTTTATATGTTTATATCTAATCTCATTTCAAAAATTCACTTGAGACAGGTTATACAAATTCATAAACCAAAATAGGCAAATTATAAATGCATTATAAATCAGGAGCAGAGAACTATAGATAGAATAGAAAGTCAAAACTTGGGAAAGAGTGTGAACATAAAAGGGAAGACATAGTTGCTAAGATGAGCCACAAATTGGTTCTGTGCTTCTTAGTATCCAAATTAAAAGGGAAACATCCGGATCAGTTTCATAAGACAAATGATACATACCCAGTCCTCAGGGTAAACAAAGGTTTTTTTTTTTTTTCCTGGTAATTAGGTTGCTTATGTTAGAATGTTACTTTATAAATATTAATACAGTAGCGTACATTTTTGAAATAATTTTCATTATTTTTTGTCATTTTTGCCCTATACCAAAACCCAAGTATGGTAGCTTAAAACAGCAAATGTTCATTATTTCTCTGTATTCTGTGCATTGGCTAGGTGGTTCTTTGGGCCTGAGCTAGGAATTCTGGGATGGCTGAGTCTGTCTTTCCACACTTCCCCAGAAGGCGAATCAGGCTGGTTCACAGGTGGCAGAAGGGTTCTCAGTAGTGAGAGACAGCAAGCTCCCACAAGTACTTTATCAAATCTATTTATGTCAAGTTTGCTGATGTCCCATTAGCCAAAGCAAGTCCTATGTCCAACCCAGATTCAAAGAATAGAGAAAGAGACTGTCCCTCTTGACGGTGAAAGGTACAGAGTCCCACTGCAAAGGGGCATGAATGCAAATACAGAGGAATTCTTGTGGCTCTTTTTGCAAACAATCTACCACAATTCTGAAGCAGAATCTTTTTTTTACTCCTCTCATTGATCGTTTAAGCTTAATCTAAGCTTGGAATAGAAAAGAATGGCATTGTGTCTGCTATCAGTTTGCTGCCTCTCAACTCTGAATACTCCTTTCAGTATATATGTCCTGTGATAACCAATGGAACTCCTTGAAACTTTTCTCCTTAAAGGGAGCACTGTGGTCAGCTTTCTCAGTAGGGGTGGGTGCTGCAAAAGGAAGAGGCTTCCTGCCGTTTCTGATGGGCTCAGAAGTCAACAGCATGGGTGTGAGGACACCCCACTGAGCCAGTCCCAGCCGCAGGCCCAGGGTCCCTCTGTGACTTTGCAGCCTGGGCCTAGTGTTAGGTGACCTTTCTGTAGTCCTCTCTAATGGAAACCAAAACCGTATACAGCCTGCACGCAACAGCCTACAATCTAGAGAGTCACACATTCAGCTGTCTTTCCTTCTGTAAGCACGAACTTCTCCTCCCTGTGCAGCTGGATGCCCTGATGGCTCTGCCCCTGTCCAGCACCCAGACTCCCTGTACAGCCGTGTCTGCGGTTGCTGATCATCTGTTTCATCACAGCTCTGGCTGTACAGAGCCAGACAACTGTTCTGCCATCCAGTGGCCACACCACCTTTTCTCCAGTGAGTCCTGAATCCCTTCCAAGTTCGTTCTTCCCTGATTATCCTCTCGTCTGCCCTACAGTAGCATATGCAGTTTCCTGTATCTTATAGTCGCTTCTTAATCAAAGATAATAATTCTTTTTTATTAACATTTTTAATGGTTTTTTAAATTTATTTTTTGAGAGACAGAGAAAGACAGTGCTAGCAGGTGAGGGTCAGAGAGAGAGGGAGATACAGAATCCGAGGCAGGCTCCAGGCTCTGAGCTAGCTGTCAGCACAGAGCCTGATGCAGAGCTCGAACCCACAACCGTGAGATCATGACCTGAGCCAAAGCCAGACGCTTAACTGACTGAGCCACCCAGGCGCCCCTCAAAGATAATAATTCTTCTATTAAATTCCCTGTTTAACCTACTGTGTGGTTTTACTGTCCTCATGGACCCAGACTACTACAAACTGATATAGAAAAAAAATGGAAAAACTGAAGACTGCCCTCCATGATCTCAGTGAACAAATGGACAAGTCAGCTAGATGTGAAGAGGAAAAAAGGAAAAAGGATTGTAGGAAGAAGAGAAATGGAAGTAAAAGGAACTCATTGCTTCTCTTCTTTCCCCTTGGGGCAGAAACTAGGGGCCATTTTGAGCATTAAGGTGCCTACTCAATGCAGAGTTACTGGAATCCTCATACATTGCTGGCGAGAGTATATAATGGCATAAATTCTTTGACAAATGTCTGGCACTGTTTTGTTTTGTTTTAATGAAACAAAAATAAGAATATCCTATGACCCAGAGCTTTCAGTTTTAGGAAAATCTATCCAAGAGAAGTGAAAACCTATGTTTACAGAAATATTTACACAGGAATGTTCGGTGTTTTTTATAATAGGCCTAAACTTGGAAATAGCTCAAGTAACCGTCAATAGAAAAATTAATAAAATATGATATATTCATGTAGTGAAATACGATATAGTAATAAAAAAGAGATGGCTATTAATACATACACAAACATGGATGAATCTTCCAAGGATCCACTCATCCATCCATGTTATTTTTTGATGTATTTAAACGTAAACTGCAGTTATTTCTGTATTTCGTACTAAATATACAGCATGTTTATTACTAAGTAGTTCTATTTGCTCACAGTTTTGTGAAAGAAACATGAAAGAAGATCACATAGAGTATTATTCTATATGAAGTTCTAAAGAAAGAAAATCTAATTTATGGCAGATAAAAATGAGAATGTTCATTGCCTTTGGGGAGGTAAGGGTGGTGACTGAGTCAAGGGTGGGGGACCTGAAAGGATTTCCTGGGGTAGTCATCCTGTGCTGATATCTTGATAGAGGTTTGGGATACGAGATAAGTGTGTGTGTGCATTTGTCAACATCTGCAAATGTACACTCAAATTTGTATGACTCATTGCGTACATTTTACATCAAAAGAAAACATGTAAACAAGCATAATAAGTTCATAAGGATGCAGATAGATAGACGGATAGCTGTATCATAAAAAGATAATATATTTTAATGTTAATGATGGAAATTGAGTGGTAGGTAAAAAGATAGTCACTATAAAATTCTCCCAACTCTGCTCGATACTCAAAATTTTCATAAGGGAAAATCTTTACATGTGCCTTGCTAGGCAGGGAACTCCTGTGCATTCGGTCTAAAAGTGCACTCCCCCTGGCTTCTGGGAGAAGATAGCAGGTCTGTAGGTGAAGTCACATGCACAGCTGTCCCAACCTGAGCACTGGGGTGGCCGCAGAAAGTGGGTAGTTGAGTCCAACACCGCGTTCCTAGAGCTTCATGCTTTGAGCGTGGTGTTCTTGTCATGCAGAAGTTCTCGTGTGTCTCAAGGAAGAGAGTTGTCCCCAGAACCCTGGTCTGCGGGCACCCTCATCACAGACTCCCAGGCTCCAAAACAGTGAGAGATAAATGCTGTTCCAGCTACCTGGTCTACAGTATTTTCTCATAGTAGCTGAACCAACCAAGACACGGGCTCCACCTCAGGGCAGCTTAGACTGTACTCATATATGTTGAACAAGCAAATAAATCAATCAGTGACAAAAAAGTCACACACCATTAATTCTCCACTCTACCTAAAACAATCATTTTATAGTTTACATATTCAAACAGGATCAATTCCATAAGACAAATGATCTATAAGGAACAAACATACCTGTTCTCCAAGGTAAACAAAGACTTTTTTCGTGTTAATTGACTTGCTTATATTAGCATGTTACTATATATAATATTAATATATTAGTACATATTTTTAACTGTCAATACAGGTTTTATTATTTTAGTGTCATTTTTGTTCCATGAAAAAATGCAAGCATTCCAACTTAAAACAGCAAACATTTATTATTTTTCTCTATTCTGTAGGTTGCCTAAGTGGTCTGAGCGGGTTTGGCTGTGGCTGGATGGCCTAGGGTGGTCAGGGGTGGTCAGGGGTGGTCTAAGGGATTCTGTTACAGCAGCCGGAGCTGACTGAGACAGGTGGTCAGAAGCCAAATGAAGAGTGTTTGAAGAAGAAGAGAGAAATCAGTTATGTCAGATGTGGCTGATGGTCAAGGGAACAAAAATCCGCACGGTCTAGCCACTTTGTAACAGAGTCTAACAAGGATCCAGAGGACACCCTGTGCATCCATGACTCTTGTCATCTCTCCACAGGTCACATAAAACACCCTCTGAACTCCACTCATCCATTCATCCCTTGGAAGGAGCCTGGCTGGTGAGCAGATCCAAAACACCAAGACAGCATTTAGTTGAAGGGACTGTTGAAATCATATTGTTGGATTAACTTTACCTGTTGGATGAAAAGGTGGTACCCAGCAGAAAGTAGCTCAGAGGGAGGATGAGGTATCAAATCAACAAGTAAATGAAGCTGCATTTTCTTTACACATCTGAATGTGTGCTAAGTAATTAAATGACCTTACCTCATTCATAAATAGTTACCCTCTGAAGGGTCTATTTTTAATGTACTTCATTAAATATAATTTTGATTTTTAAAAGTATAATTAATAGTATGGATCCAAGTTTAATGTATGTGTTGACTGTAGATGAGGTGCATAATTTGTAATAACACAGAGGTGCCCAAATGTATACACAACATGCAGGAGAGTGCTAGGACAGTCGTGAGCATTCCATAAATATTTGTTAATTAAATCAATCTTGTTGCCCTTGTAAAGTTTATTTTTTTCCAGGAGATTCCTACTCTCATGGATGAGTTGATAACATAGAGGCCTCTCTTAGAGGCTGTGGCAGTGGTTTTCCTGCAACATAAGAGCCACAGGAAATTTGTCAGACTAGAGAAGAGGCAGGTGTTCATACATGGATTTCTTAAACGAGCAAAGAGAAAAGTTTTAAAAAGGAATAATTAATTAACATTCTGGCTTGATTAAGTGTTCCTTGATTGCTGGGTCCTCACATCATTCCTAATGAATAGAGCTCCTGTCTGTAACCACCTCCTAGACTCACAGAAGGTCAGGACCATCCCTGTTCCTTTCAGAGCAGAAACGGAGGGTGGTGGGGACGATCAGACTGCAGCAGGTTACTGGTTAGATGGCAGCAGTGATGGTTCTTGAACAAGACTCTGTGGTAGTTTTCTTCTGATACCCTATTAAGGATCCTAAGTTCATAACCTGTGCTTATTTTCATTTTTTAAATGCTTATTTATTTATTTTGAGAGAGGGGGGAAGGGACAGAGAGAGAGAGGCAGAGAGAGAGAGAGAGAGAGAGAGACAGAGAGAGAGAGAGAGAAAGAGAGAGAATCCTTACATGAGGGTAGGACTCCTGAACCATGAGACCATGACCTGGGTGGAAATCAAGAATCAGACACTTAACCGACTGAGCCACCCAGGCGCCCTGCCTCTGTTAATTTTCTTATGAACTCATTTGAACCATTCATTTTAAAGACACTCAACAGTTCCGATGTGTATGTGCAAAGAAGGCAACACGGTTGTGTCTATTTAGTGCTTATTTTCCATATTCCTTGGCCTACAAAAGAAGTCAAGGTGATCTGTCCTATAGAGCAGGGGTTGAGAACTCAGTTATAGGATCAAAGACTTGGTAAAAATGAACAGGTCATAGGCGGATGATGGCCATGCAGAGTGTGTGTGCGTGTGGGGTGGGGGGTGAGAGGGAGGATGTGAGGGTCAGCTTCAACCAGTGTGTGCCGGCCCACTGCGGTACCATCTCACAGCTTTCTAGAACATTGGATTTCTATGTGAAGTCTCCAGTTTTGTGTGTTGGTCACTAATTCAAAATTTCAGACATTGGGTACACGCTGCATCTATGATTTTTTAAAAAAATGACCAGTCATAGCTGTGGGATGGATTGGACCCAAGGCTTCACCTTTGCATCTCTGATATTGAGGTTTGGGGTTATTCACTAGAAAATTCCTGTGGGCCTAATATTGTAGGAAACACTGTGGAGATGGGGAGAAGGGAAACCTACAGCAATTTAGGGCACGTTTCTTATCTTCAGGGAATTCCTAACTCAGTTGGAAAGATCAACATGTGTGTATCTATGCACAGATATGTATAAGACATAGTTAGGGAGGCCTATATTGGGTGATATAAACTATAGGAATTTAGAAGATGGTTAATGGAAACAAATTGGGGTGTGGGCTGATAATTGATGTATTGCTTCTAAATTCCAAGTACATACCTTGTGCTTCATCTGTAAAAATGGATCGGAGCCCTTTAATACGTTTGCCTTGGTGGCAGGATGTTAAGCTGTGTCATGGCAGGAGGAAAGGGTTTTGCTTCCCGGTTCTGGGGTGCTAGCTTGGCAGCCCCCTCCACCGCTCTCCAGGGCCTGGCTTCTCCAGTCCCCAGCTCCTTCAGCACACAGCGCCAAGAGCACAAATGGACCAGCAGCAACTCTTGCCGTGTACCTTAGGCAGTTACAGATTGCCTCCAGCGACACATCTGTGGGTGAACAGCTTTTCCCGATGCTCTAAATGGTTGATTTCTCGAAAGTTCCAGAGGGACAATTTCTATCAGGTTCCACCAGCATGAGGCCACCCTGCATTCAGTGAGCCACAGATGCTCTCTGAGCTGATCTCTCCTGAAGGCTGATCACTTGTTACTCTAACTCCTTGTTAGAGTTAATACTGTTTTATATTCAAAATTCCCTGTTAAAATTACTCTGTAATTTTGGTCTTCTAATTGAACCAAGAGTGATACAGGATACATTTCTTTCTCCTTCAAACTCATAAAGACTTTTCCAGGCACTATGTCCGAGCTATAAACTGTACCCCTTTGCTCTTCCTCCACTCTTGGCATTTAGTTTCACCGGGGGCTATCAGCCTCTGTTCTCAGCCTTCTGCTGCTGGTTTACAGAGCAGGCACATCACCAGAGTTCTTTCTTTAGTTTTTTAAAAATTTGAGCTGTGGTGCTGGTAATATGCAATGTTGGGGTTATGATGGAAGTAATGTATAAGTGTACAAATTTGTCAACGCTCATCAAAATACATCCTAAAAAATGGGTGTGCTTGTTGTATATGAAACGTATCTCAATATAGGAAATAAAAACAAAGGCTTGTTCTCTAGGACTGAGTTTAAGAGGCCAAACTGCCTAAGGCCTTCCTTCCAGCCTGGTGGGGAAGGCCGGCTGGAGAGGAGGAAGCCGACATGCACAGAGGCAGAGAGAGGCAAGGAAAGCACAAGTTTGAGAGTCCTGATCCATGCTCTTTGGTTTCCTAGAGTGGATCTACCCCCTTTCTTTTCTGCTCTTGTGCGCTAATACATTATTTTGCATAAACCAGTTCCATTTGATTTTCTTCTACTGGAACTAAAATAAGACATAAAGAAAAAAACTAGTGTGGCCTGAGCTTATCAGTATGGGCAGACTTTATTTCAGGAGTGACAGTGAGCTTGGTCTTGTAGGGTGCACATAAGAGAGGTAGAAAAGCACAGTAGGTGACAGCATAGAGGAACCCTGTGGAAAGAAAGGATAAGTGTGGCGTTTGTGGAGAATGGCCCGCAGAATACAGCCATTCCCAACAGAGACTTTGAAATCTATTGGATTTGGGCTTAAGTCTTAGCTTTGCTGTTTGCAGGCTCGTGTCATGGAGTAGAGACCCAAGGTCTCTGAGCTTCAGATAAGTGTATCTGGGTTCAAATGAGATTAAGTATCTAAAACATCACAGTGACTGGCACAGTAATGGAAATGATAGTAAAACTAACAGTGGTCTTTATTTGTAGCTTGTGGTTATTGGAAAAGAATGCTTAGAGACACAGTGATGTAATTCTAAATGAATTCTTGGTATAATTGATGCCATTGTCGAGAAAGTCTGAGAAAAATTGTTAACCAAGTTGCAAGGACTTAGAGAAGAAGTAGGTGATTCCTAAAAGCCAGCTATGGCTCACCCAGTGCAGATCATGCCAACTTGACTTCTTATCCCCTTACTAGTTGTATGAGATGGAAGGAGAAGGGAAACCTTATCAACATGGCCCATCCTTTTGGAAACACTGTAAAGTTACCATATAGACAGACTTGGACAATTTCAGCCAGGGGGCCTCCCTTTTCACAGAGTATCCTAGATACATCAGCTGTGTCCACTTTTTAGAAGGTCTTTTCTTTTATTGACCTGAAGTTGCCGTATTTGTGTTTTCGTTCTGATGGAAAAGTGCGCAGAAAGAGCCCTGGTTCTTCTTCTTTCCACTACTTGAAGACCTTTCTCATGTCTTCCTTCAGATGTTTTCTCTTCTGTTACATTAGTCCTCGCTCCCTCCACTCCCCTTCAGTTAACAGAAATTCTGACCATGCCCAGTCGTCCTTGTCTTCAGCGCTTGATTGTACCATCATCCTTCCGCAACGTGGAACCTCCTAGAATTTGGTGGTGGTATTTCTGATGTTTTCAGACCTATGTGATTACACAAGGACTGATACGTAGGATGCGTTAACAATTTTATCTTTAAAAAAATATTTTTATCTTTTGATTTCAATACTGTTAACATTACAAAGGAGCTGAGTCACATTGTTGACTCATATTGAGCCTGAGAAGAACAAAATTCAACTGTACCATTTAAAAGATACCTTTCTAATCCAGATCTATAGCTGTGCTATAATTATTGATTTTTTTAATCTAAAATGTATAGTTATACCATTACCCTTCTTGTTAGTTTCAGCACAGTAACCCGACCTGTCAAAATCTTGATCCTGTCATCTGTCATGTTAGTTATCCCTCTTGGATTTGTTCCATCTTCAAATTGGATTTGCATGATCCTACATTACAAGCCACTGACAAAAGTGTTGAATGGGACAGAATCAAGTGCGGAGCCCTGAAGCATGTCCTAAAGACTCCCTTTTACATTGGCATAGTTTTATTAATTGGCACTCTTTCAGAAAAAGTGTTTCAATCAGCTAAGGATTTTCTTTCTTACACTCTGGTCATCTCTTGGAAATCAAGAGAAACTTTTTTGGAGTTGTGAGAAGAGCCTGGATTCTAAATTCTGGTCATATTAGTCAGAATTCTTCAGAGACATATAAATATTTATGCACTCATGCCTCTAACTGATTGGACAAGGCCCACCTACATTATAGCAAGTAATCTGCTTTAGTCAAAGTCCACTGGTTTAGATGTTAATCTCATCCAAAAACATCATCACAGAAACATTCAGAATAATGGTTGACCAAAATCTGGGCACCGTGGTCCAGCCAAATTGATACATAAACTTAAGTACCACGTGGGAGTTAGCTCTATCTGTCTTGGCACAGGGCTGCCGCAAAGAATTATTCAGTGTACATCCTTCACAAAGTCACTGTGCTGAAGAAGTGAAGGGGCACTGAACTGTGGTCAGTGACCTGCTCACCAACCATGTATCCTGGGCTAGGACTGTGTCTGCTAGCAGGAAGGAAACATCGTACTAATTAGTATGTAGGCACAGTCTCTTTACTAAGCCATATGCCCGTGGGCACCTTTTCATAATTGCACAGAGCCTTAGAATAGCCAAGCTTTGGTCTTACCGTTAGCTTCTAATTCTGACTCAGCTTCTCAGTAGCTGCATGTCCATGGGCTAGGTCATTTATTTCTATCAAGCCAGTTTTATCCTGTAAAATAGAATATGTGCCTGGTTGTAAGGCTTAGATCAGATGAACTAGCGTGGATGAAATGCCTGGCTGGCTTGGCGTCTGGCACTCAGCCGTTATGAAGGAGAAGGTAGCCCGGATGATGAGGTTGTACATCATCCTCCTAATCTACAAGCTGGTATTTCCTCCAAAGATGACCTCTCAGTATATTCTCCATCTCAGCATTTCTTCTTCTTTCTTCTTGGCTTAAGTGTGGACTCCGTTTGGAACTACTACCTGATGTGGATGAGCACAAGAGCTGCTTTCCAAACTTGTAAACAAGAGACTCAGGCATTGGGATTCCTTGTCTGGCTTAGGCAAAGTCTGTCTGTCAAAGTCGAGGCACAGGGAGACAGGCCCATAAGTTCCCATTGCCCGGAGCACACAGCTGGCAAACCTATTTAAGTCCTTGCTGAAGTCCCTTTTGACACTCATAAATGCAGAAATGTCCTATTTTATCAAAACAAGGGGTTCTAGAGAGACAGTAAGTACATGACCGCCATGCAACCTTCCCAAATGGAACAGAACATGAGGTTGCAAGTAATGTTTTAAATAAATTATTAAGCATACAAAGAAATGCAGAATTGAGAAGGATAAATAATAAGACTTTTTTTCTTAATTAAAAAGTTAAGCTGCCTCGAAACACCAAAGGATCATTTGCCTTTGTAGAGGAGGGTACTAGGAAACAAGCATTAAGTCCCTTCTGATAATTACACAGCAGCTTACAATCTCAAATATATGGTGTTTTAGTTTGACACACTCCTTCACAAAAGGCTCTGAATAAATCAACTGTAAATGAGTAGGAAATAAGAGAACATCTTATATGGCTGGATTTTTATAAAAATCACAATTTAAAAACATCTGAGGATGTAGTTCTTCTGTAAAGGGTATTCTTACCCCAACAGCTTTGTTCCAGATTAATTGAGAAATCTCCCTAACAAAGCATGTTAGCATCCTTAACCATCTTGCTTCTTGTCCTTCCTGTTCCTCTTCTCTACACAAAAGCAGTCTTGACAGTGACAGTGGTGTCTAAGCGTGCCTGGCAGAAAAACCAAAAGCTGGTAAACGCCGGACTGTTTCCTTCTCAGCAGTACCCGCCACCCCCACCCCCCACCACCTTGTCATTTTCTGCCCCTCCCTGAAGTCAGGCCTTCCTGTAGATAGCCTAAGAGAAATAAGGAGAGGAAGGGAGGGAAAGAGAGGAGAAGAGAAGGAGGGAGGGAGAGACAGTTGTAGATGGAACAGCAAGGACAAAGCGGAGCCGGGAGAGAAATCTCAACGGTGCTCTCGGCTTTTTTGCTGGTGACCAGCGAGGAAGATTGAATCTGTGATAACTTATCAAGAAGAGAAAGAACTTTGAGCTTTTGGATGAGATTTTTACATCTGTGGTCTTAATCCGCTTGCAGCTCCTGAGGCCTTCCATTGACAAATTCCCTCTAAGCCATAGATAATAAAACCACAGCCTCAGAAAAGGCGTCAGGTTGTCAGTTCCTTGTAGCAAAAAGGACAAAGGCCTTGCGAGGGGTGACTTGGCCAAGGTCACTCAGCCAGCTGTGTCTGCAGCTGCACTAAAACCCACATTCCTTGAAATCAAGTCAGGGCTTTTGTCACTGCAAAGGCTCCGTGAACTGCTCACCATTTCCATGTTCTCTAGTTTGATGCCACTTTGCACTTTCCTGAAAATACATGTTGCCTTATGCATTGATTTACGTTTCTTATACTTTTCCATGAGGCTGAAAAACACGGGCAGTCCTCTTACATCCAGATAAATACCTTAGTTTAGCATGAAACATTCTCTACTGCCAACATCCCCTCCAGTCCTCCCAGGGCTCATTCACTCAGAGCCTAATCCAATCTATGTTCTCATGCACACCCACCTTTGCATCCTTGCACATACCGCACCTCTGCCTGAGAAGTCTACCAACACTGGCATTGACGAGCGTCCAATGCCTCACCAGCATGGCTTGCTGACAAATCACTAGGACCCATTACCTAGTGGCTTAAAATACTGGCACACTGACTATTCAGAAAGCACAGCACTATCATCGATTGCTTCTGGGGCTAAAAGGAATATTTCATTGCGTTATCTAGGGAATATGATGGTGTATCTGTTAAGGCTCAGATAGAAAAACAGAAACGGGTCTAGGTATTTCAAGTAGGAAGGATCTTAAAGTAGGAGATTGGATACATGTAAAACCATTGGAACAATTAGAAGTTGGAAAGTCAGAAAAAGACTCTGCTAGCTGTCAGTTTCCTGTTAAAGAATGATCACCATAGCTTGAAACACTAAATTAGGTGATTTTCAGAGACCACTGAAAAATTTTTTGCCAATCAGTGAAGTCCATGCATTGACTTGCTTCTGCTGGAGGAGCACGAATATCACTCTATTTTTTTCTCTGCCTTCTTTATATCATGGGGCTCTTTTTTATTGGTACAATGTAGCCTGGAAACCTTATAGCAAGGCATTCTGGAAAATGCAGTTTCCAGGCTTTTAGCCTATGAGATACAGGAGAGAATGGCAATTTGCCAACTCTCTGGTACAGATGGTATCCATATTTCTTCATATTGCTGTGGGAGAGGAAGAGGAAAATCCTTTTTTAGCTTCTAATTCCATTCTAGGTAGGCAATGACTTTTCTTATCAAAAGAAATTTAAACTTCCTCCTCTCATCTCCATAGCCTGCCAAAGAACACTGGCTGCAAAGGGAGTAAAACTACAGAAGACACTGCAAACACAAAACACGAATGCTTGAAGAGCCACAGACATTCCAAGTTATTTCGTAGATGAGAGGCCGAGAAACTTTTTCTGTAAAGGCTAGATAGTAAATATTTTAGGCTTTGTGAGCTGTATGGTCTCTGTCACAACTTCTCAACTCTGCTCTCATAGTGCTAAAGAAGTCATAAATAATATATAAATGAATGAATAACTGTGTTCCAATAAAATTTTATTTATAAAAAATAAACAGTGGGCCAGATTTGGTGAGCAGGCCATAGATTTCTGATCTAGATCAGTAACCAGCAAAAAATTCCCAAAACAAAACAAACCTCCTCCCGTGAAACAAACAAACAAACAAAACAAAAGATAAACATTTCAGCCCTCTAGTAGAATTATATGGGACAATAAAAATGCAGGTGACAGTGAGGTGGGTATAGAATGGGCAAGAATTATTTGCTTAGTTGTTTTGGTTAAGGATATGGGGAGGGAGGCTGTTACTACACTTTGGTGAGGAAGAAGCAGAGATTAATAACTGAATCCATCTATATCTTTGTACTTGCTTATACACATGCAAATGCATTATACCTGGGACATACAATTCTCATGATAAGAGTTTGAACCTAGCATTTTCAACAAACACTTTTTTGTACCATGTTCAACAGTCTTTATGTTGCAATGATGAAAACCCAATCCAAATTGGCTTAAGCAAGAAGAAGGATGCCTTAGTTCTTATAACTGAAAATACCAGGGTATTACTGACTTGCTGCAAAGCTGGCCCCGGGTGTGTGCGCAGTGTCAATAGAAATCAGTCTCTCACTGTTTAGCTCTGCCTCTCTGTGTTTTTCTTCTTTCTCACTCAGGCAGACTTTCCCTTTGGGGTGGTGCACCTATGATCTGCTGGCATCAGAAGCCCAATGGGAAACAGGTGCCACTTTTCTCAGTTCTAGTGAGGTCGTGGGGCTGATTTTAGTTGACCTGAACTAAACCTCAGGCATGATACAGTGCTAATTATTTTGGCAAGAGGGAAGGAAAATGCTGACTACCTAAGCCTATGATCTGTGCCCCATTGCAGGTGGGATTGGCGCCATTTCAGCCACACAGACTGAAAATTGAGGAAGCATAGTACCTAAAAGGAAGTCAGAATGTTATCAGATTGTAGTAAAATGAGGTCTAGGCAAATAAAAACCATGAGTCCACTAGCTGGACTTACTTTTGGAGAAGCCCAATTTACCCCACGGCTGCTTCAGTGCAGATACCTGAATGAGGTGGGCAGTACCCCACTCATACAGTCCGGGTTCTAACGTTCCTCCAGCTGTCGGCGTATAGCTGGTGTGAGGCGGATCAGTAAGTAAGGTTAGTGACCAAATAGACTTATTTAATTCAGATAAGTATAAGAAAGCTTTGAAGGAGATACCTTTCTGAATATTTTTAAATGACATGAAGACTGTTATCCTTTCCAAACCAGGATCATTTGTCATTTGTTCTGATTTGTCTTTAGTGTTCATGAAATCAGTAATAGAGAAAAAAATGAGTTGGAGAGAGAGGGAAAAAAAAAACAAAGGTCACATTTTCCTTTCTAGGGGGTTTGGCACTTGATCTTACCTTTCCTTTAGCTTTTATTCAGTGAAGTGGATAAAGACTTTGAAGCTTTTAAAAGCAAAGAGCATATAGATTTCATTTTATCAGGTTAAAGAGATGTGAATTTCTTCATGGCTGAAACACACCCTACCCTACCAACCGTGGATATGCAATTTAAGTGTGGCCACCAGTACAGTGGTGTGAGCAGGCACTGACCTTTTAGATTAGTGCCTAAGCCTTCATTAAGAAGAGCATCCAAAATGACAGGCATGCCTCTAAGGAAGCCCAGCATTCCACACTGGTAGCCCAAGCAGTGAAAATTGACTTGGCGTGGGATTCTCCTCTCCCGGGCCCCCATACTGGGAGCCAGGAGCACAAGACAGCATGTTGGCAGATTCCAATCACTTAGGAGCTTTCCTTTATGATGCTGCTTTGTAAGAATGTGTCTAGTTAAATTCACAGGGTCATTGACTGCGGCTTTCAAAACACGAGGTTTTATGAAGGAATGCAGACCTGGAATCTAAGGTTCAGAGCCCAGACCTTCAAACAGATTAATCGCCATGGGGAGCATCATAAGAGTTTTCCAACTTTGGCTTCATCCTTTGCCCTAGCAACTGCAGGGCTCCTATTCAGCCGACCCAGGTGTCCACTATGGTCTGTTGGACAGAGCACTGGGCGGGGAGCCAAGAAGTGGGATGGTCTCATTTCAGCTCCCCAGCTGGCTCCCTGTGTGTCCCCTTGAGCAGACTCTTAACTGCTCTGGCTGCGTTTCCAGCTTATTAAGTTAAGAGGAGAACAATAATGCCCCAAGACACAGTTCCAGGGTTGGGGGCAGAGGTGGGACAGGTGGATGTGTGTGTGTCTGTTGCAGAGAGGCGGGGGGAAGTGTCTGGAGGACGAGTAAATCATTTGTGATGGAGAAAGCATCCTGTTCTGTCTAGTTGATAAAACAAGTGACTATCTGCTGCTCCTACATTTCCTTCTGATAAGCTGAAGAAGAGCGATAGAGACAAAAAAGAGATAAATAGGACTGGGGAACAAATGAAGAATTGAGAGTCTATCCTGTGAGCTTAATATAACCTTCCTTAAGAATTTTCTGGAGGCTTGTATTATAATTTAAAATTGTATTTTTCCAAATTTACATTTAAAATAATACTTTTCCCCAACATAGGGGACCTAAGGGAAATGGTAAATAAATGCTATCACACCAGTAAGCTAATGTTCATTGTCAACTAGAATGCAGACTCAATTAGCAAGTAGATTACCATCTGTACTGGACAAGGTAACCTGTGGTGATTACTGTGGCCAGCATTTAGTATGTGCCTGCTGTGTGCCAATTATTTTAGTGGATTGTCTCATTTTCTCCCGAAAACAGATGCATAAAACAGGGTGTTTACCATCATTCCCATTTTACAGACTAGGAAACTAACATAGATGTATAGGAGTTAAATAAATTTCCTTGTGGGGCTAGGATTTGAACCCAAGCAGAATAGTTGATTCTAGAGTCCGCAAAAATCTCTCCACTACTCTGTCACTGATTGCTTCGTCCACCCAGTGCCATCATACAAGGCTAGAAGGGCCTGGAAACGAAAGTAACACCCAGAAAGGAGTGCTGGTCCTGGGTAGGGTTGCCAGATTTAGCAGATAACATATAGATGCCCAGTTCCAGTTGAATTTCAGACAAGCAGCAATTAATATGTTACCATACACATATCTCATGCAATATTTGGGATATACTTATACTAAACAATTATTCTTCATCTGAAATTCAGATTGAAGTGGATGCCCTCTATTTTATCTTACAACCCTCTCCCTGAAAAGAGAATCCATTCCCTAAATCTTTGTCAGTCTGGGATCCCAGCGAAGAGGATCACAGAGCGAGTTCCTCTTTACAGCTTATGCCACTCAGGTTCAAGCTCCCACCTAAGGCTACTGGCTTCTCCAAACCTTTGGAATTGAAAATGCCTTAGGTACTTGTAGTGAGGATAGGTGAGAATGAGGGAGGGGTAGGGACTTGGTGAGAAATCATCCTTCTACAAATGTGCCAGTTGTTTGTGCTAAGAGTTCAGGAGCAATTTCTGCCCATATGGTGAAAAGAACCGCAGGTCTGTGCCCTCTAGCTGCCTGCGGCTCAGAGATGTGTTTTCTTTGGCTCAGTGATTGTTGCCGAGGCTCTGACCTCTGTCCACCAAAGTCTTCACCTGTCTTTTTTTTGTAGTTAGCTACTGACCTCCTATACTCATTTATGTTATCTCTCTGTACCCACTTCCTAGGCATTTGAATTGATAACTATTTTTAAGTAAACATGTCCCCAGAAGATAGGCAGAAATTTCAATCTCAAATCTAAAACTACATTGGGGTACATGTCATAATTTAGGCAAACACATGCAGGTTGTTCTAGTACAATTTATGCAAATTCCTAATGATCCTTTTATTTCAGATACCCGGCCACTGGCGAAACCCTGGCCCACAGGTAGAGAATGTGTGTAATTGCGCTCTGGATTGAGCTGGGTTCTCTGAGCCTTGAAAGAACAAATGGAATAAATGTTAATCGAGACTAACACAAGGAGGAAGCCCTAAGGGGCTGGACTGGAACATCTTTGGTTTCGAAGCAGTGAGGCACTTAATCTTTGATTTATAAACAACCCAGAACCAGATGTAGGAATATCCGTTTTCCGTGAATGTGATGTATCCTGCTTACAAGAATCTCTTTTTCTGGAGAAATAAAGAGAAGATCTGCCATCCATTTAAATGAAGAAAAATGGGCCTTGTACTTTCATCTTGCCTGCCTTGGTGTAAGCCAGATTATGAATTGAAAGACGTCAATCTTACAGATGGCTCCCGGTTCTGAACAGAAGCGTATTGCATATTCCTGATGGAGAGCTGCTCGATGGTAGAGAAAAGTTGTTCAGGGTTTTAAGAAATGGTATTAACAGGGGCTCCTGGGTGGCCCAGTTGGTTAAGCGTCTGACTCTTGATCTCAGCTCAGGTCATGATCTCACAGTTCATGAGTTCAAGCCTCATCTCAGGCTCTGTGGTGATAGTGACAGGCTGCTTGGAATTCTCTCTCTCTCTGTCTCTCTCTGCCCCTCCTTGCCACCCTCTCCTCAAAATAAATAGCCTGTATAAAAAAAAGAAAGAAAGAAATGATGTTAACAATTCATTTCACAATTTTATGAAGCAACTAATTTGATTTTAGTTTGTTTTTGCCCTCCTTGTTCTGTTGACACTGTTTATAGGTGTTGGTGGGTTAAACAAAGTCATAGTCATGAAAGTGACTGGAATACTGAGCAGTGTGAATGGTTCTTAAACCTCCCTTGTCTTTGCTCAAAACTCAGCTTGTGATTTATAAATGGACAAATGAAAAGTAGCATTTGGACCAGGGAGAAAAATGCATCACGGATTACTTTCCTGCTTCTAGCCTTGAGAGAGATTGGGGATGAGGGGCCATAGGAGGTGCTGGATAAGGGAATACAAATGCCAAATCCTGTCATGTATTTAAATCTGGCTGGTGACTATTTATTGTCATGTTCCTTTTATCCTCACCCAAACCATTAGGTAATCAAGTTTAGACTATTCACATACACATTTTCAATATTTATCTCCAGGCCATTTAAACCAAGGTGCATTTCTGTGATTAAAAGTGGCACAGTAAGGAGAGTTATGAAAAATGCGCATAAAAGAAGAAAATTGGAGCGATAAGCTAAGTAAACGAAACCAATTAGAAAACGGGCTTCGCGAAGAGATGAAAATACATGTAATTTTGCGCAAGAAGGAGATAATGTGTTTTAAAGGTTTATAAAGTGGTCAGGGGAAATGAGTCAACCATTTAAATGTGAGGCAGAGATGAACTAGAAATCAGTGGAGTTGATGGAGTGGGGGAATAAATTATTTGAGATTCAAGCCTTTGAAGAGGGTTTCAATAGTTATTTGGAGACAGAATGTCAGAAGACCGACAAGGGTGAGTCACAGACATCAAGATGGGAGGTAATGAATGAACTTGAGGAGTCTGGATGAAGGAAGGAAAAGAATGAATCTGAAAGCATGAATTGTGAGTGGTAATGAGTACCCTACTGAGACTAAAATATGAATATTCAACAGTAATATAGGATCATCACATTAAATAGTTAAGAAATGATATGAATATAGTAGGAAATAGAAAAGACAGAGCAGATGGAAAGTAAGGCATTTTCTATTTCTCTTTAAGGATTAAGAGTTCTGATTGCAAAGGGAGGGGAAAAATGTCAAGATAAATAAAATTAATGTCCTTTTGGCAAATAAAGGAAGCAACTACCCAAAAGAGATGAAATGATACTCCTATACACACACACACACACACATACACACACACACACACACACACAATTTAGCAATTCTTGTTTCCTCTAGGAAGCAGTCCCTGAACATTCTTACCTGTGTCTCATTTATTATTGTATTTGGGCCCTCGAAGGGGCACAATCTGTACTATTTTTTTTCCTTTAATTTGCAATGACTTTTGTGACTGTATTAAAATATTTTCTCATGTACCATACATGTGGTTTTCATATCTTCTCCACTGTTTCCAAAGGTAAGGAACAGGGTCTGAATTTTCTTTGTCTTTTTTCCCCAGCCCATGGCACCTGCTCACAATACTCTCTGTTTTACTCACTGTTACAGAAAAAAATAGGTGTGTGAAGAGTGTCATGTTTTAGGATAAGAAAGACACCACAATTTAAAGCAAAAATTGGATTCAGAAATAAGTACCCTGGATTAAAAAAACTAGAAAAATATTAGCTGATGAGGGCTAATTCAAACAAATGTCTGACCACAGGGAGGTAGCTATGACCATGATTGAACAAAGATGTTTTAAGTTGAAAATGGAAAGTTAACTCAAGCATTATTTCATCTGAAAAGGCATATCCACATACTTATGCAAATGGATGCTTTTCTCTTCCCTGGGTAGACAAAATTGATAACATAATTTTTGTAGAAAGGGTCATTTTCTTACTCTGCCAATAACGATGGAGGGTTTTGTACCTCGCCAAGATAAATGTTTTAAGCCCTTGTGTCTAACCTTGAACTTGACCAGAGTTTCTCCCAAGTATTTTTCAAACGCATTGAAAATTCCTGTCTGCAGAGTAAAATGAATTTAACAGTCGAAACCATGAGAAGACCAGGCTGCTGGACCTTACCATCAGTTGAGTGCTACTGATGTGCTTTTTTTGACATGAAAAAAGATCTGGTCTTTAATGGGAATCACAGTGATAAAGGCACAGAATTGATGGTGAGTTGTTAATTTAGAGGTGGAAGCAAAAAAATAGGTAATGCCGTATGAAGGTATGTTCAGGTAATTTATAGGGAGTCTGTCTAGAAGCCATAGACTCAGGTACCGTTTCATTAACTCTCCAGGCTCAGCTTGCTAATAGACGTGTTGGCAGAATGTAGAGATCTCTATTCCTTATATCAAGTGACCTCTTAAATTTGGTCCCTCATATTAGGTCTCAATAAAGCCCTCTTTCAGCTCACAAGTGATTCCCCTGAGTAATGAAGGGAATCCATTTGCGGTTCTCCAGTGCAAACAAATGAGAAATTTTTCTGTGAAACAGAAGTCTGTATTATAGGGCATTAGGCATTCTTTAGGACACCAGCAAGATTTAAGCAGAGCGTGGCTCTTTTCTTTACCTAAGTGCTAATGTGGCACTTCCTGTAATCAGAGCAGGAACTGTAGATACCATTATATACTCCAAAACTCCAAAATTTACTTTCAGCTGAGTTTCAGCAGGATTCAGGTCCTTGATTCCATCAGGTGGGGGCAGCAAGTGTTTCAGTGGAACACGACTGAGAAACGGTGGATTTATGAGCATGGCTTCCAGAAAAGAGAAAGCACATTTCATGGTGTCTGCTCAAGGCTTTGGATTGTGGGGTAGGGATTTGAATGGTCTATTGCTTCATATAAATTGAAATTCTTTCTGGGTTTACCTCTAGACTAGGTTTGAAAGGAATGGGACATCTATTTGCCCCTCCCTCTGCCTTCTCTTTTTAAAAATCTCTCTCTATTGGCATTGCAGTCTTCTTTCCAATTTTTCTTTCATTTCATAGAAGCCAGTTTTGTTGCCCTGCTCAGATCTTCTTTTTATTTTTCTCCTCTCCATCCTTCCCTCCTTCATTTCTTCCTCTAGCCTTTCTCTGGGTTCAGCAGTATTGATAGTGGGGAGACAGAGCCAAAAGATAACGGGACTGTAAGTAGACAAACACACTACTGCAGATGGAGACTTCAACACACCTTTTTCTATAATTGACGGAGACAAAAGAAACCTCAGGGGCTCAGGACTGTAGGAAGTTAGAAACTTGCGTCATCTACTGTGGGACAGGTGATAAGTACACTCTCCCTGTGCTTGGGGGGACGATGATCAAGAGGGTCTGGGGAGGGTTTCTGAGTCTGACTGGAAGCTCCCAAGGGCTCACAGTAACCAGTATCAGACACTTAAGGAGGTTAAGCATTGGGTGATGATGAAAAGATGGTTGAAGGAATGAGTGGAGAAAGAAAGGGAGAATTAAGCGATAGAGTTTTGCCTCTTGAAGCATAAGGGAATTGATGGGTGAGTGCATGACAGCACCATATTGGGTATGAGAGGTTAGATGCTTGGTGATTTATAGATATATTTTAGGTTGGTATATTTATATATATTATGGACTATGTGTTTTTACCTTTTAACCTTCAATTATTATAGAGTGGCCTTTGTAGATTCTTGGTGAAAAAAAGTATTGTTGGAGTGAATGACGGTGGTAGGGGGACCACTGGAGGATTCTAATTAATGGGATGGATGATGAAATCCACAATTTAGAGAGGTGAGCCTGGCTTCAGGGTGAGGTGCGGCTTTACAGCTTCAGAGCGTGGATTATGGCGGATTGGGTTATGGTTCATGCTTAACGAGGAAGGAAGCATGTGTGTGACAGAGAGAATGGAAAAATCAGCACGCCTTGCTCTGTTCTTGGATATCTTTACACTGCCCTGCAGTGTATTTTGTACAGTGTCCTGGACAAAACAGTTTAGGAAAGCATTTAAGGAGCGTCAGATTTGAGTTTGGAGAAGTAGAGACAGTGAAACAGCTACGGCCTGGACAAGGCAGATGCTCAGCAGCAAGAAGCCAGGTTGGGTTAATTTTCTGCCATCTCATATCTGTGTCTGTGTTGAATTTTGCAGGACACCCTAAGTAAAGGAGGAAAGTGGGAAGGAACCGCTAAATTTAAAGTCAGGAAACTTCTATTTAGTCTTCCCTTTGCGACAAAGCTAGGACGTCTATTTTCACCCTAAGGCACTTCATTTGTTTTCAAACAAGAAATCTCAAAAAAAAAAAATGTATGTTAAAAGTATTGCAGCTGAGTTCCATGGTGTCTGAGTCTCCTGAAGGGACCACATTTAGACATTTGAGAGCAGGAGAAATGGCCGTGCTGGCGTAGAAGGATCAGGGTGTGCAGGTGGAGGCTGTATCTGTTTCCTAGAGCTGTTGTAACAGATTTCCACAAACTCGTTGCTTAGAACAACAGAAATTTCTTTTCTCACAGTCCCGGAGGCCACAAGTCTGAAATCAAGGTGTTGACAGGACTGTGTTTTTTCCGAAGGCTCCAGGGGGAGAATCCGCTCCTTGCCTCTCCCAGCTTCTGGTGGCTGTTGACATTCTTTGACTTGTGGCCACATTACTTCCAATTCTGCCTGCATCTTCCTATCGCCTTCACCACCATACCTGTCTTCTCCTCTGCGTGTCTCTTACAGTGACACTTGTCACTGGATTTAGGGCCCACCCAGATATTCCAGGATGGTTTCCTCATTTCAAGATCCTTAACATAGTTATCTATGAGAAGACTCTTTGTCTAAATAAGGTAACATTCACAGAATCTGGGGAGAAGGACATGACCCTATCTTTTAGGAGGCTACCACTCAATCCTGCCAAGGGAAAGTGCACTTTGGCCAATATTTGTGCGTGGTGTTTGAACAGAAAAGACCTGGCCTGTGCATTAGCTATGGAGTGAATGGCTGTGTTCTCCCCGAATTCCTATGTGTACACTGTAATCGCCAATGTGATGATGTCTGGAGATGGGTCGTTGGGAGGCAGAGTCATAAGGGTGAAGCTTGCATGATGTGATTAATGTTTTCATAAAAAGAGACAGGAGAGTGCATGTTTCTCCTCCCCCTCTGTAACGGGAAGGTAGGATCAGAAGGCAGCAAACCAAGGGGGTTTCCACCACATCCTGGAACTGCCAGTGCCTTGATCTTAGGACCTCCCAGCCTTCAGGACTATGAGAAATAGACGCTTGCTGTTTAAGCTGCGTGGCCTATGGTATTCTGTTAGAGCAGCCTGCGCTGACTTTGATAGCAGCCAAGTAACACAGAGTGGAAAAGGATTTATCCACGGACGATGCTGAGCTTTGGTGCTGAGGCAAGTGGGTGGGATGGGGAACAATCGGGGCGCCGAGACTCCAACTTGAGGGTTTTCCTTTCACTTTTGTGAGAAAAGGGAATAGGGGCCTGTGTTTTCTAATGGTGCTCTTCTGGGAAGATAACCCCAAGTATGTAATGCAAGAGCTTGTTCAGAAAGGGACGCTTACATGTATAATTTGGGGCAATTGCCTACCTAGCCCCTTAGATTCTCCAAATCCTCTTCCGTAAGATAAGTGAGTTAAAGTGGATTATTCTCAGTTCTTTTCCACTCTTACATTTATTTCCTTCTGTAAGAACTTTATAGCAGGTGTGTCGCTCCCCAGCCCCCTTGCTTCTTCTCGTGCATTGCTAAGTGCGCGTCATTCGTTTGCTGCGTTATCACAAGGGCTTGCTGCCAGGCAGGGAAGCTCCTGTTTCTCTGCCGGTGAATGGGTCTCTGGAGAGCTCCAGAACGGAAGCCACCTCCTTAAGCAAATTAAAAGTTTTATTGGCAGAATATAACTTGATAACGTACATATACATTATCATTATAACAGCGAAAAAGAAGATCCAATTTGGAACACCAACAGAAGACCAGACATAAGTTTGCATGTGAAACACATAACACAGTCCCGTGGAATTGTTCAGTAATTGCTTGTTGAATCTGAATGCAAAGGTCTGGGAAAATAATTCACCGCACAGTCTCTACTTTTGAAGAAACCTCCGGAGGGTGAGCATTGTCACTGGCTCGCCCCCTTCTCCTTCCACTTCAGAGTTGGAAACCCAGGCTTGTACTTGCCCTGGGGTTCAAACAGCCACCACAGCCTCAAGAACTCCAGCTTTGTTATGATCTGGCTCTGTTCCTTTCCCTTCAGCGGCTGGAGCCCCTGGCATTGTATTCACTCCAGGACCCCAGGATTCAAACAGCCCTGCGGCCACTGGCAGCTTTGGCTCTAAATGGCCTCAAGCAGTTTTGATGCTTTGAGCCTTTGAAGCCTGCCACATCTGGGGTTGTGGCTTCAGCGCTGAAAACCCCCGTGCTGCTGCCTGATCCCTCTAGGCATCAAACCTTCAATTAGATGCTTATCCTAACACCTAGAAAACACCCTTTTATGGGACTGCCTTCCAGTCTAAACCATCTCTCTCCCTGCCGGGGACTACCCTTCAGTTTTTTTCTTCTTCCAAAATAGAAGGGGGTTGGGGGGTAGGGGAGGGAAGGAGAGAAAAGTAGAGCCATTTCTTCTGTGCTAATCTATAAGATCCTGCCCGGCTCTGGGGTACCCTACCCCCAGGCAGCTCGGAGGCCGCCTCGGTGGCTGTGCCCACCTGACATTCACAGGGCTTCCCGGCCTTTGTTGATTACTATTTAATAGGGATTCTGAATTTTACAGTTCCTCCACGTCTCGTCCATTTCAGCAGAACTTCAGTCTACCTTCTGCGACCGATTAAACATGTTTGTTTGTTTGTTTGTTTAAAAAGCTAAAATTTTGGACACAGGAAGTCTCCAATAAATATTTGATGAATGGATGGATGAATCTGAAATGCCTTGTGTCTACTGAGTTTAAACAAATTCAGTAGAACAGATTCCTCTTAGAGAATGAGGTAAAGAGTCAAGAAAATCTGTATGAGGTTAATCTTTCTTCATGTAAGATCTATTCTTTTCATGAAATGGGTCTGTGCTATTATGATACGACTCCACACCATATTAGGTTATAGATATTTAACCATTGCTGACATTAGTTTTATACTAGTCTTTAGTCAAATAGATGGGGTTTTTTTTTTGCATAATCTAAAAATGTTAATTTGCTATCACCCTCCAAAGACATTGTTTTTCAATTCAGTGCCTGCATACGTTTTTATGTGGCTTCCAACTGCTCCAGGAACTTCCCCTGAACTTGGCTAAATTCCTCCATTCTTGGTACTCATGAATCCTGTATGATATATTTCCATCATAAAATATGTGACATTATTCTAAAATCTGAATGTTAGTTTGACCCCCTGCCTAAACTGTAATCTCCTTTGGCTCTAGGGTTTCCTCATGCTTGTCTTCCCAGTTCCTGGTAGCACTGTTAAGCTGAACTTATTCTCAATTATATTTCTTTCTCCCCTCCCCATGAAGGGTGTTCTTGCATTTATTCTTCAGCTTCTACAGTGGGTCTTTGGGCTGCTGATTAGCTGTATTCTCGCAATTTGCCTTGGAGAATGGCTCTCAGAGTTGGGGCCTGGGTTAGAAAACAAGGCTGGAAGTGACCAGCCTTGGAGCTCACAGCCTCTCCCTCTTAGGAGGATTTCTCCTGATAAGAGTAGCAGACACTCTTTTCCCCTTAAAAGCAACATTCATCTCCAAACTGCAAGCCTTTTTTCGAGTGTGATACTTGTTTGCTTGATTGACATATATTTATGATGTCTACTATGTGCCTGGACTCTTTCAGGTCTAGAAACCAGTGAGTTGTTTAGAAACAGGAAGCCAGTTGAACTGATAGCTGCATAGCCGGAAAATATTACAAAATCCTCATCTTGGGGAGCCCTAACATTTTATCATTTTAAAATGGCTTCTTGGTGTTGAAAACTAAAATCAAAATGTTATGACTTCTTCAACAACCAGATACTTTCCATCCTCCAGAAAGATTCCTTTTTCGCAGTTCCAAAGGATCATTTTAAAAAGCAGAAACTAGCTTCTTATGGGTTCATCATAATTTTCTCATTCTTATTGTTAAGCTGTAGGTTTCAGGAAACGGGCTGTTCGATCCCCCACTCTCATTTAAATATTTAAGTTTCTGAGCTTTTGTAAAAATTTCTTATTCATACTAAATATTTGTGATATTTTATCTTTTATGGAATTTTTAATTTCTATAATTTTGTTGCAGGAAGATTTATTGACCAAAGAAAGTGGTGTTAATTGTTTCATAGAAGTTCCATTTTGGTTTTGTTTCTAACTGATTTCCAGAACTTTCTAAAGATACATTTATCTTTAAAGTGATTTTCTCTTTAAAGATGCCTGAACTCTGGTATAAAGGTGAGAAGACTTGACTTTGAGCCCTAACTGCCACTTTCTAGCAAGACCGAAAACCACATCATAGTTGTCAGAGTGGGAATCACTTTGGAAACACCAGTCTGCTCTCTCTCCTGTTTGCTGCCTTTTTGATCCGTAGTCCACTCCAACTCCTATCAGTGATTCTCTTTGCCAAAGACTTTCCATTGATAGAATCCATCTTTTTCAGGAGACAGTTGAAATTGGTATAGCCAAAATAGCTTACAATTGCTTTGGTCTCATTCTAATGGCTAACTGGTGTGACTCTGGGATAATGTGTCAACTCACCTTTACAATTGGATAAGGTCATCTCTAAAGACCTCTTCCACCCTAAAATTGCATAACATTCCTTACCTTTTGGGTAAAAATATATTGGACATCTGAGTATACTTTATATAGTAAAGGTATGGTCAAATTCACTTTCCTTAGTGGTAGTTTTATACTCTCTTCATGCCCTACTCTCCTTGAATCTTTAAGAGACTTTCCAATTCAGTCTTTATTTATTTATTCAACAAACGTTTACTTAACCCATGCTAAGGGTCAGTCTCTGCAACAGACTTTACTGTTTATTTATTTTTGAAGCAAAAGGAAAGAGAAGGGGGAGAGGCAAGGACAGAGAGAAAGAGGGAGAGAGAGAATCCCAAGCAAGCTCCACATTGTCAGTGTAGAGCCTGGAGTGGGGCTCAAACTCATGAACTGTAAGTGGGAGATCAAGAAAAAAAAATAGGAAGCTTAACCGACTGAGCCACCCAGGTGCCCCAATGTAACAGTCTTTACAACTAGGTTATGAAGATATTGTCTCTACTGCGGAGATGTAGCCTGGTGAACACTGTTCTATAAGAACATATGTGGAGATGTGAAAAAAAGTGAGTGTGTGCTTCTGGAGTATATCCTTTTCTTATGGGAGGCTGGGCATCTATGAATGTTTTTTGCCCCTCATTTCCTCTGCCTCACTATACACAAACACACAAAGGCACACACACATTCGGTGCCACTTAAAATATGCAAGGGCCCATGATGTGCAAAGTGCTTTGATTTAGAAAGTATATATGAGAGAGGTGTAGTCTATTTTATCAAGTAGTTTATATCGTATAAAAGGAAAGAAGATCAGTTTAAACCTATCTGCCTTGGAAAGTAAAATGAGATATGTGTCATAAGTAAGGTCTAAAAACATCTCTGAAGGAGCGCCTAAGCTGGAGAGAGCACAACCGAGTTAGGGCATCAGGAAAGGCTTGATGGAGAGGCTGACGTTTCAGATAGATTTTCAACATGGCTGAGAAATTTCAATTAAGTACTGGATATCTTCTAACTATTGACTTTCAAAGTGAAATTTTTAGTGTGAATTAAATTACTTCACATTTCTCCTTCGAAATGGTACACTTCTATTTCTTTTAAAATGTGTTATAAATATCTGACGTGAGTTAGCAGCTTTGGCCAATAGAAACCTTTTTAGCTGACTCCCCAGGTTTGCCTGAACACTTCCACTCCTATGGACCACTTTGTGCATTTACTAAGAGATACTTGTGTTTGTTCCCAAACTGGGTATCTATCTATCATTTCATTAACTATTATGTAAAACAGATGAAACATGAGAGAGAGAGAAGACAGGAGTTGTTATTTTTATAAAAATTAAATTGCTTTAGACAGGCTAAATAAAGGTGAGTCATGAAAGAATTGCTATTAAGTTGGGAGCAGATGAAAACAGGTAAAAAATTTTGGAAAAATGTAATAAAGGAAATTCCACTCCACAGACCCACTCTTGAAGAAAAAGCCTTGACTTTACATAAATAAAACATTGGAGTTATTTAATGTTACTTTTATGCTTACATTAATTCACTTTTTCAGTTGAATTTTGCAAATTGCATAGTGTAAAAGTCTCTACCAACTCTGCCCTAATTCTGAGTCCTTTTGTATTGCTGCAGGCTTTCTCAGAGCCTTTAGTATAACATTGCAGGAGTTCTACAACAGTTCATTGGTTTGATTGATAGTTCTAGTATGTCCATTTATCATCAGGCATAAACTCCATCTCTCACAAAGCCAAAGGAGCCATGAAGCCAATACTCTGAATTCTGGTAAAAGAAAAAGAGAAAAAAAACAGACTCTGAGTTCCCTATCCCATATATTTTCTTCTCATTCTGCATTATTTCCCTGGGCAGTCCCTTCCACTTCTCTTTTCCTACATGCTCACTTGCAAATTTCTATTTTCTTTGTTTTTAATGTTTATTTATTTTTGAAGGAGAGAGACTCAGAGCATGACTGGGGGAGGGGCACAGAACGAGGAAGACACAGAATCCAAAGTAGGCTCCAGGCTCTGAGCTGTCAGCATAGATCCCCAACACAGGCTCGAACTCAGGCGCCATGAAATCATGACCTTAGCCGAAGTCGGACACTTACCGACTGAGCCACCTAGCCGCCCCACAAACCTGTATTTTCTGCCCCAAGTTTTCCATATCCTTCTTAGTGACAACTGTACATCCTTCATCTCCTGGCTTGCAATGATGGCCCTTTTTAACTATAATAGTTTCCTAACTATATTTGCTGGTAGATGCTAATGTCTGTCTTCATCTCCCCAAACAGAATCTCCAAATATCAGGATAGCCAATAAGCATGAATTACATATAGAAATGTATATTATGAGGAAAAGAACCAAAACAAAACATCTAATAAAGATTAAAGTTTCATTTCCTATCGGTCAGTTTTTGAACAAAACTAATAAGGCACAAATTATAATTCTGATTGGATTTTGTGTCATTCTCCTATCATTAGAGACTTAAATTTATTATGATGACAACTTGATAGGTGCCAGTGTTACTGAAACCACTATTTCTCTATTTGAGTGGTGGGGTTTTTTTCTAATTAATGGCCTACTAATGAATAAGGAGTCATTTTCTCACTAGATTTTAAGATGCAGCCTTCTTTGTAAGTTCAGAAATACATTTTCCATACCAAACTACATACAAATCATTGTCAAAATACATCTGATAAAAATACTTACATTTTCTCCAAAATATTTCCTTGTAAAGTTAGCGTGCACTTAAACTCTACATGACTTACACATCAGAGAACATGGTGCTCGCCTCTCCTGTACGATGTGGGGGGTCTTTGAGTTCGAACCTGTGTCTGTGTGTTTGCAGGTAGGGCCCAGAATGTCCACTTTTAAACTCTTGCTCCCACTCCAGCCCCTGTGTTTTACAGGCAAGTGTGAGTACTATTGTACAGCCCACTACCATCTGGTGGAAAGTAGATGAAATGCAGACCCAAGGTCTTGGATAAGTAACTTTTGAATAGTATAATTGGCCATTTTGGCCAGGCTTGGCAGATAGAGAAGCCATCCAGTAACGCTGTTCTCTGACAGTTTGCTGCCTAACAGATGTAGAGGAAGTGGGGAAAGCTGAGCACTAGATTTGGAGATGTTTTATGTATTTAATTTACTCATATTGGTTCAGTTTCTCACTAACAGCAACAGTGGAGTTAGCAGGAGCACATGGCCACACTCATCCACCTCAGATTGGAGGCAAATTTCTGTCACAGTCTATCCCCCCTTCCCTCTCTGCCTTGCACTTTATCTGTCTGACTTGTCTTTGATCAGAGTAATATTTTTAAATTGCGGTTGGTTAATGAGATCATTGTCTTTGCAAGACTCACTGGCAAGAAGGTGGTGATTTTCAGAGTAATATGATTCTTGGCTGAACAGCGTTGTGGTTTTCTCAGTATGAGTCTCCCGGCTGCCTCTTGCCACTTGTCTAGCAGTCCCGTGGCCTTGCTTTCCCTGCTCTAGAACCAAGTCTTGACTGCCCAGCTGCCATTTACCTTTTCCTTTTCATTGCTACTTTTTTTCTCATTCTAACAAGTGTGCCACTTTCTAACTTGCATATTGAAATTTTTAATTTCACCCTTTTTTCTATCTCATTCTGCTGCTTCATGAGTTTTTGTAAGTGGGTTCCATGCCTCATGGGGGGCTTAAACTCATGACCCCAATATCAAGACTCACGTGTCTATTGACTAAGCTAACCAGGCACCACTCTTCTTGAGTTTTCTTGTTTTATATCTTTCTGCAGAAACCCAAAGGCAAAATAAACAATCTGTTTACAACTTAGAGAAAGATTTTTAACCAAGATTCTTCCGAGGGCCAGATGGACATGGTAACGAGTCAAGTGAATGGGTTGGAGGTTAGCATGAAAGGCTGATAACAATCTACCCAGTTGGATGTACTCTTGCTAGAATGGGAGCTTAGGGATACCAGGCTACCCAGAGTTTTAACAGAAGACAGTAATCCAACATTTTAAGTATAATATCCTAGTTTTTAAATGTTGACATCTAATTTAATTATTTATATTTTAAGAAAAATTTTTTTATGTTCATTTATTTTTTGAGAGACAGAGAGACAGAGCATGAGCAGGGGAGGGTCAGAGAGAGAGGGAGACACTGAATCTGAGGCAGGCTCCAGGCTCTGAGCTGTCATCCCAGAGCCTGACATGGAGCTTGAACTCAGAGTCTATGAGATCATGACCTGAGCTGAAGTTAGATGCTCAACTGACTGCACCACCCAGGAACCCCTCATTTAATTATTTTTAAAACACTGTGACAGAACAGAGTGGCTGGCTGGCTCAGTTGGTAAAGTGTCTGACTCTTGATTTTAGCTCAGGTCATTATCTCACCTTTGTGGGTTTGAGCCCTGCATTGGGCTCTGCACTGTGTCAGCACAAAGCCTGCTTGGAAGCCTCTCTCTCCCTCTCTCTCTCCCTCTACTCCAGTCATGTGCGCTCTCTCTCTCTCTCTCTCTCTCTCTCTCTCTCTCTATCTCCTTCTTGCTCTCTCTCTCAAAATAAATAAATAAACTTAAATTTTTTTCAAAAAATAGAGTAGCAGGTACAAAACGTCCTGCAATGCTTTTTTGCATATGCTTATAGATATGGTGCTACCCCTCATGTCCTCATCTTCCCCTATGCCCTGGGAGGTTGAAAACAATAAGTGCTCAGGTCTTCCCTGAGTATTATGGACTGAATGTTTGTGTCTCCCCCAAACTGATATGTTAAAGCTCTAAACCCCCAGTGTGATGGTATTAGGAGGGAGGGCCATGGGGAGATAGTTAGGTTTAGATGAAGTCATGAGAGGGTGGGGCTCCTATGATGGAGTTCATGTCCCTTTAAGAAAAAGAGACTAGGGCTCTCTCTACTATGTGAGGATATAGCAAGAAGGTGTTCCTCTGCAAACCGAGAAGGGCCCTTACCAGATACTGAATCTTCTGGCACTTTGTCTTGGACTTCCTAGCCTGAAGAACTGTGAGAAGTAAACGTTTGTTATTTAAGCCACCCAGTCTATGATATTTTGTTGTAGTAGCTGAACTAAGACACTGGGTCAACTTTAGGGAAGTTTAAATTGTACCCAGAATTTAGTGGTAGGATGTTCAGGTGGGAACCTTTTTTTTACCCTGCTTCCTGTTTCCATGCAGAAAGGCATCATGGACTTTCATCCTATATTTTCTGCTTCTCCCCTTACTTCTTCCCAGAGGTGGAGGAATGAACTGTCTGAATAGAAATAAGGAGGTAGGCACAGGACCTATCATGGAGGACCTGCTCTCTTCTGTTCCTTCCTGAGTCAGGGGGTGCGTATCCTACTTCACATTTCCATGTTGAAGATAGGATTTCTGGATTAGCCATGCTGTCTGTGACAGAGGAGGTAGTTTTTGTAACTCCTGGCTTCAAATTAGGGAAGCCATTGCTGCTGCACACTCAGTCTTTATTTTCCACAAACCAGTAAGCTCACATTTTGGTCTCCATCTGCCTGGTGTCTCCATCTCTTCTGTCTCTTAATTGGTTCAAAACTCTAGCAGAGAGTGGTGTATACTTACTTATTTCAGACATCAATCTTTAGATTCTTTGGCATTCAATACACTCTAATTTCAAAACTGTTCAAGAGTAGTCTATCTTTCTGTGCTTCCCTGAAAGCATATGTCCTACCTTTTTGCTGTGTTCCAAGAATAGGCCAACTCAGTTGTATTCTAGAAAGTGGGATGCCAGAGACAGTTAATGTTTTGCCTTCAGGACTTACAGTCAGTGTTTGTTCTTCAAATACGTTTCCCAGATCTTTGCTATGTGGGCATCATATTTGGGATTATGTTCTCTTACTAGTCTGTAATTGTTAGCTTACTATTTTCTTTCTCCCGGTAATTTCATAGGCTTAAGTTATCATATTTTATCTCTACTGATGTAAGATCAGAAAGTAGAATCAATACTTTTCTGGACCTCATCAAGTGTCATCAAACATTATCACATGTTTGTATCAGAAACATTTGTTTTCTTCCACATCTTTTCATCATGCCCATATTCAGGGGAGAAGACAGAGGGAAGGGAGGCCAGTGTACAATGTACTTCAGATGCTAATTATGTCAATCAAAACCAAGTTCCATCTAGTTATATTCATTAGGCACTATGAAGATCATCACCAGGGCTTCAGCAATGAAGAAAAAAAATGTAGGATTTCAAAAGGAAGACCACAGCTTAGAACTGTAGAGAAAACATATTATTCTTATGTTGTTGTGATTTACCAAGCCTCAGCATGTGGCATTCATCACTGTTCACTAACCATACGTTAAGTATCAGGATTGAAGATTTCACTGTTGGGTTTATAATTCAGTTGAAAATGGTCTTTGCAAGAGTGTGATAGAGATCTCCCCCAAGTCCACAGAATCTCCTACCCCTTAGCCAACCTCTTCCATTATCATGTGGGGAATCATTATCCATTTAGAGATCAATTCTGCCTGTACCTTTGCCTCAAATTCTTCTTTCATCCTCCATAATTAAAATATGTCTTTTCTGGAACTAGAGTGTCTTATGCTAAGCAAAATAGTAAGTCAGACAAAGAAATACAAACATTGTATGATTTTGCTCATGTGTGGAATATAAGAATCAAAACAGGTGAACATAGGGGAAGGGAAGAAAAAATAAAATAAACCAGAGAGGGAGGCAAACCATAAGAGACTCTTAAATACAGAGAACAAACTGAGGGTAGCTGGAGGGGTGGCTATTGGGTGAGGGGATGGGCTATACTGGTGATGGGCATTAAGGAGGGCACTTGTTAGGATGAGCAGTGGGTGTTAAATAGTGATAAATCACTAAATTCTACTCATGAAACCATTAGTGTACTATATGTTAACTAACTTGGATTTACATAAAATTTAAGAATATATAGGTCTTTTCTGTGACAACATCATTTCTTTAGGAACTGCTTCCAAAGAAATGTACCCTTTTCTCCACCTTAAGTCAGCTTTTTAGGAAGAGGAATCAGTCAATTAGTATTCCCAATCAGTATTCCCAGATCTTTGTTTTGCTGCCATCTTTTAGCAAGAAAACTTTTTCTAACAAATGGATACAATCTTTTGGAGAAGTCCAAATCACCTTGGGCATACCAATCTTACCTAGAGACTTCAGTACCTAAGTTTCTTCGTTAACCTATCTCATAAAAGGACATCATTGATAGCGTTGTCTATGTTAATGACCTCTAGCATCCTAGCATTGCTTGTTTCCAACTCTGATGACCTACCTTCATCTGGCCCTTGCTCCATCTACTAGTTCTCCCTCTCACTTGCTAGTCACCTGGATCTTCTCTCTGCTTCCATGAAGTTTTTTCTAAACAGTTGTCATGTCTTCAAAACACCCATAGTGCTTTGCTTCTCTGTCTCTGACTACATGTCTCATATTAGAGTCACTTTTGTTCCTCTACCCCCAGTACCTTATCAGAGGTAAAATGAAGTAGAAGAAAAATGTGCACCAGAGTCAGACTGGTTTGACTTGGCATGCCAATAACTGCT
Organism: Suricata suricatta; assembly: GCF_006229205.1. Lineage (NCBI taxonomy): Eukaryota > Metazoa > Chordata > Mammalia > Carnivora > Herpestidae > Suricata > Suricata suricatta. The sequence continues at coordinate 22,722,828 of NC_043709.1, read as the reverse complement.
GCTTACGGGCTTTGTGACCTTTGATAGTCTACTCTGACTTTTTGAAAAAATTTTTCATTTTATTTACTTTTAGAGAGTGAGTGAGAGGGAGAGGGAAAGAAGGAGAGAGAGAGAGAGAGAGAGAGAGAGAGAGAGAGAGAGAGAGGAAGAGAGAGAGAATCTCAAGCAGGCTCCACACTCAGCACAGAGCATCATGTGGGGCTTCATCGCATGAAACTGGAATCATGACCTGAGCTGAAACCAGGAGTCAGGCACTCAACTGACTGAGCCACCCAGGCACCACTGTAACTTAGTCTAAATTTTTAAGCCTCAGTGATTTTGGTCTTTTCCTAAAATTAGGAGCAATCAAACCTACATTTACAGGTTGGTTTTGAGAACTAAATGGAAAAGTACATGTAAAGCACCTAATGTAACTTTTTTAGACAGTAGTCAGGAACTACAAAGAAGTTATTATTACTAGAAACTAGAAAAAAGAGACTTTTACTGATATTCGCCCCCATATTTAGTGCTTTTCCCAGTGGATATAATGGTTAATATTTATTGAATAGATAAATGAACAAGTGAATGAGTGAATAATTGAAAAACTTTCTGCTCATGAATTATTTTACTTTTTAATAAAAATGAAAGCATTATTTTAGAACCTGAGAAGAATACAGATCAAGTTATTAATCTTGCCTTTGGTATTAGCAACTTTGTTGCTGCTACAACAAAGTACTGCAGACTGGGAGACTTAAACAACAGAAATTTATTGTCACAATTCTAGAGGACAGAAGTCTAAGATCAAGGTATTGACAAAGTTGATTCCTTCTGAGGTCCATATTGAGAGGATCTGCTCCAGGCCTCTGGTAGTTTGCTGGCAATCTTTGGTGGTTTTTAGTTTATAGAAGCATTACCTAATCACTGCTTCATCATGACATGGCATTCTTCCTATGTCTCCATGTCATCTTCCCTCTGCACATGTCAGTTTCTAGTGTCCAAGTCCCCTATTTGGACAGTGTCCAAATAGGACATTTTCATATTGGGTTATGGCCCACTCTTATCTCATCTTAATATGATCATCTGCCCACACCCTATCTCCAAATAAGGTCACATTCACAGATAGTGAGGGATTGGACTTCAGTATCCTTTGGGGCTGCACTATTCAACACATAGCAATTTCTAATTTATCATAACTCTAATATATATGGGGATACAAGACTATGTAAAAATAATTAATGAATAATATGAAAGAATATGTATTTAATCATAAATTATGATTTCATGAATGACATAAACCCCTAAGTATTCTGGCTTAATAAAAATGATTATTTACAGAGTCAAGGAAAACTTCATGGAAAAGATGATTTTAAGGTGAGTTCTTTCCTTAAATAAATGTTATCTCTAAATAACCATATTTTCTATATATTATTACTGGTTAACATTTTGAAATAGCTTCAGATTACTTGAGCTAATGAGACAGCTCGAACAATAGGATCAGCCTGTTAATGTGGCATACAATAAATGTGTGTTGCAGGAAAGAAGTTTCCAGGGAACAAGAATTGCTATGGTAACCTGATATATCATTAAAAATGTAATGAATAAATATCATCAGGGTCTCAGATTCATTGCGCAGAAAAACTTCAAGACTGGGGTAACCAAGTAGTTCTCATGCTGATCGCTCAGTGCTTTGTAAGCTAAATCAGAGTAATTGTCCATTAGCAAAAAAGTGGTAGTAATATTCAGGTAATCCGGGGGTCCATAAGGTGCATAAAAACTCTCTCAGTATCACTATGGAGGATGTCTTTGGTCCCAGCTGACCAGTGGGTCTAGAGATAACTCCTAGAACCTGTGCAGCCCAGTGGCACTTGAGCCAAGAGGTGGGGGAGTAGAGCTTATGGTTTGCAGAACAAAGCCAGTGGCCTTGTTGGTCAGGGAAGTGGATATGGGTTGGCTTGAGTTAAGACAACAAAGAGCTTTGCTGGATTAGAGCTGCTTCTTCCACTGCTCCCAGGAAAGGAAATTAATCCATCACCCCCACACAATACTGAATACAGCCTTTAGCCGTCTGAGCAGGGAACCTAACCAGAGCACATAGAAAGGTGCTTAGCCCATTCAACAGCCTTACATACAGAGGGCATATCCCATGGTTTCTCCATCTGCAGAATTAAGCAAGTGGTTTCATCTGACCTCAGGGAGTTTAGTGCACTGAATTCCTAATATGGAATTCTGGCCTATGGGTCCCCAGACAATGAGTAGTAAAGACCCTGGGTCCTGTCCTGCTTCCCTGCCAGGGTAAGGAAATTAATTCATAACCCCACTTACTACTCAATATAGTACCCAGTTGTGACCATCTAGTTAAGTTTGACCAGAGAATCCAGGCAGCTGGAGAACATATCCTACAGCCTTAGTCAGGTAGGGAACCAAGCCAGCAATCCTAGCCAACTATTCTCAGCAAGTGACACACACCCCCATCCTTGTCCTCAGAGCTCTAATAATTCCCTTACCCTAATGTAGACCATAATAATCAGTTCTACCTGCCTATGAGCATTGCCAGCAAGCACATCCAGAAACCCAAACTGAGAGATGACAGGTGAACTACCTCTGCCATAGCAAACCTGTGACATCTGGAAGAGGGGTCTCATTGCTCTAATGTACAAATGCTAATGTAAGGTACAAGGATCACCAAAAAAAAATCAAGTAAATGAATAAATCTCCAATAACTGAACCTGAAGAAATGGAGATCTATGAACTATCAGACAAAGAATTCAGAATAATCCTTTTAAGGAAGTTTAGTGAACTATAAGAAAACAAACAACAAAATAAAATTGGAAAAACACTGAATGAAGAAAACAAGAAATTTGACAAGGAAATAGCAACCATGAAAACAAAACAAAACAAATTCTATAGTTGAAAAACACAATAACTAAACTGAACAATTCAGTAGAGTTCAGAAGAGAGTTTTAAAAGTAGACTCGACCAAGCAGAAGAATCAGTCGCCTACAGGATGGGACATTGGAAATTACTCAAAGGAGCAAAAAGGAAAAAAAATAATGAAAAAGAGTAATGAAAGCCTGCAGAAAGTATAGGACACAATGAAAAGAAATAATATTCACATTATGGGAATTCCAGAAGGAGAACAGAAAGAGAAAGGAACAGAAAGTATATTTCAAGCAGTAATGACTGAGAATTTCCTGAACCTGGACATCCAGATACATGAGATCCAAAGGACCCCAAATAAGGCTACACTGAGGCACATTATAATCAAAGACAAAGAAGTTTAAAAGCAGCAAAATAGAACCCTTATAAGGACAGGGAAACCTTTGTAATATTATTGGCAGATTTCTCAAAAGAAACTTTTCAAGCCAGGAGAGAATGAGGTGACAGTCAAAATATTGAAAGAAAACTGTCAACCAAAAATTCTATACCTGGTGAAGCTATTCTTTATAAATGAAGGAGGGATAAAGACTTCCCTAAACAAGCAAAAGCAGAGGGAGTTCATTATACCAGAACTGCCTTACAAAAAGCTAAAAGGTATTCTTTGAGTGGAAATAAAAGAACATTAATTAACATCATAAAAACATTTAAAAAGGTAGTACAAATCTAACTGATAGTGATAAATATATAGTTATATTAGATTCTACAGTATGGTAATAGTGGTGCATAATTCACTTTTACAACTTAATTATTTAAAATTTTTTAATGTTTATTTTTGAGAGACAGAGACAGAGCATGAGCAGGGACGGGGCAGAGAAAGAGGGATACACAGAATCTGAAGCAGGCTCCAGGCTCGGAGCTGTCAGCACAGAGCCCAATATGGGGCTCAAACTCAAGAATGGTGAGATCATGATCTGAGCTGAAGTTGGATGCCTAACCAACTGAGCCACCTACGTGCCCCTACAACTCTAGTTTAAAAGTTAAAGACAAAAACCAAAGGTAGTAAAAATCATAATAATCTGTTATTAGTTGTGCAATAAAAAACACATGGAAGTTATTGCTATAACCCCATTCTTCCAAAAATGAAGGGAAATAGTCCCAAACCCATTTTAGTAGGTCAGCACTATTCTGATCCCAAAACCAGAAAAGAACACTACTAGGGAAAAAAACCTACCAGCCAATATCCCTGATGAATATAGATGCAAAAATTCTTGATAAGATACTATCAAACCAATTTCAGTAGCATATTAAAAGGAACATACACCATAACCAAGGGGGATTTATCCCTGGGATGTAAGGATGGTTCAATGTCATGTGGTACATCACATTATAAAATGAAAGCATCATATGATCATCTCAGTGGACACAGAAAAAGCATTTGACAGCACTCAACATCCATTCATGATAAAAAATGCCTAACAAATTAAGCATAGAAGGAGCATATCTCAGCTTAATGAAGGCCACATATGACAAGCCCCCAGCAAACGCCATACTCAATGGTGAAAGGTTGAAAGGTTTTCCTCAAAGATCAAGAAAAAAATAAGACGCTCTTACAATTCCTATTCAACATAATGCCTAAAGTCATAGCTAGAGCAATCAGGAAATAAAATAAACAAACAAATAAACAAACATTACAAAAATAAAGTTATCAGCTTCAGAAAGAAAGAAATAAAATTGTGTCTCTTGGCAGATGACATTATTTTATATACAGAAAATATTAAAGACTCAACCAAAACACTTTTAGATACAACTAATGAATTCATTAAAGTTTCAGGGTAGAAAACTGACATATAAAAATCAGTAGCGGGGCGCCTGGGTGGCTCAGTCGGGTAAGCCTCCGACTTTGGCTCAGGTCAGATCTCACGTTTGTGGGTTCGAGCCCCGCGTCGGGCTCTGTGCTGACAGCTAGCTCAGAGCCTGGAGCCTGCTTCCGGTTCTGTGTCTCCCTCTCTCTCTGCCCCTCCCCCTCTCATGCTCTGTCTCTCTCTGTATCAAAAATAAAACATTAAAAAAAATCAGTAGCATTAGTATACACTAATATTTTCCTAAAAATGAAATAAAGAAATTGATCCAATTTATAATAACATCAAAAAATAGAATATTTAGGAATGAATTTAATTAAAGAGGTGAGCAACCTCTGAAAAGTATAAGATATTGAAGAATGAAATGCAAATAAATGGAAAGGCATTTTATGTTCAGGAATTGGAAGAATTAATATTGTTAAGATATCAATATTACCAAAATCCATCTCTAGTTCATTGCAAACCCTATCAAGTTTACAATGATATTTTTTACAGAAGTAGAAAAATCACTCCTAAAGTGTATATAGAACCACAAAAGACCCTGAGTAGACAAAGAAATCCTAAGAAAGAAAACAAAACAGGAGAGATCACACTTCCTGATTTCAATCTGTACTATAAAGTGTAGCCATCAGAACAGTATGGTACTGCCATAAAAACAGACAAATAGAACAATGACACAGACTTAAGAGTCGAGAAATAAACTGAAGTGTATATGGTCAAGTAATATTTGACAACAGAGCCAAGAATATTCAGTGGAAAAAAAAGACAGTCTCTTCAATAAATGATGTTGGGTTAATTGATTATTTACATGTAAAATAATCAACCTTGGGATGCAGTTGAGTGTCTGACTTCCGCTCACGTCATGATCTTACAGTTCATGAGATCAAGCCCTGCGTCCAGCTCTGAGCTCATATTGTGGACCTTGCTTTTGATTCTCTGTCTTACGCTCTCTCTCTGTCCTCTCCTGCTCGCTCTCTCTCTCAAAAATCAACATTTGAAAAAAAAAAGAATGAATCTGGACTACTCACAAAAATTAACTCAAAATGGATTAAAGACTTAAATTTAAGACCTGAAATCATGAAACTACTAGAAGAAAACATAAGAATAAAGCTCCTTGACATGGGCCTTGGTAATAACTTTTTGGACAACTAAAGCATAACCAGGAAAATACAAAAAAAAAAAAAAGCAAGGGAGACTACATCAAACTAAAAAGCTTTTGCATAGCAAAAGGGACCATCGACCAAGTGAATCAACAATCTATGGAACGGAAAAAATATTTTCAAGCCATGTATCTGATATTTTTAAAATCTATAAAGAACCCATAGAATTCCATAGCAAACTACCTGGGCAGAGATCCTGGACAAACATTTCTCCAAAGAAAGTATATGAAAGGACAACAAGTTTGTGAAAAGATGTTCAACATTACTGTCATTAGAAAAATGCAAATTATAACCAAAAGGAGATATCATCTCACACCTACTAGAATAGCCATCACCAAAAAGACAATAGGTAACAAATGCTGGACTGAATGTAGAGGAAAATGAACCCTTGCACACTATTGGTCGGGTTGCAAGTTGGTATAGCCACTATGGAAAGCAATATGGAGGATCCTCAAAAAAAGTAGATATAAAACTATCATATGATCCAGCAATTCCACTTATGGGAATATATCCAAATGAAATGAAACCACTAACTCCAAAAGATATCATGTTCATGGTAAAATTATTTACAGCAGCCAAGACATGGAAACAATCTAAGTGTCCATTGGTGGACGAATGAATAAAGAAGTTGTGGTGTATATATACTATGGAATATTATTCAGGCATTAAAAATGAGGAAATGCTACCATTTGCAAAAACATGGATGAGGCTCAAAGGTGTATGGTAAGTGAATTAGGCTAGAGAGAGATAAATACTGTATGATCTCACTTATATGTGGAATCCAAAAAAGAAAAAAAACCACCACAACAAAAAACCCAAATGTGTAGAAAGAGATCAGACTTCCTGTTACTAGAAGAAAATAGTGGGGGGAGATTGGAGGAAAGTTGTTAAAAGATACTTTTAACAAGTTGTATCTATTAACAACTTTCCCTTAGAAACATACAGTGGGGATGTAATGTACAATATGATGACTGTGGCTAACACTGCTCTATGAAGTACAGGAAGGTTGTTAAGAGAGTAAGTCCTGTGACTTCTCACAAAGAGAAAGTATTTTTGTCCTTTTTTTCTTTTTATTGTATCTATTTGAGAAAATAGATGTTAACCAAAACTATTTTGGTAACCATTTCACAATATACATAAATCAAGTCATCATGCTGTGTGCCTTAAACTTATCCAATTTTTTTATAAAACTAGAAAAGACTCCAAAAAAGGGGAGGGGGAGGAATTAAAAAGGAATAAGCAATTCCTTTGGTGTAGCCTTTTGATTTAAATCACTGCTATTTTCCTCAAAATGTTAATGTTGGCTGTAAGAAATAGTCATAATAATAGACCTGATTATATGCTTTTCAAAAGAAATAATAGTTGGCCACCTTTTAAGAGTATGATGCACGCTGTACTAGCTTGGTATTCACACAGCACTAGGAAGGACATCTTTTTGTTACAGCTCTCTTCTGCTGTTATTGGATCCACTTTTCACAACCCACCTTTTTTGTCTTCTGCCCATCTTAATAATTCACTTGCTTCCTAAGATGTATCTTGTTGTTTGGCCATTTCTGTTTAGTCCCGAGACAGACTTATTACATCTGTCTCTGAGGAAATGAGGCAGATACTCTAGCACTCCAAGTGTAAAGAGAATTAGCCTCCGAATTTCAGTAGACATGGAAGGGACACCTTGGGACCGTTGCTAGAGGAAACACTGCACTCCAAAGACAACCTGCTCCTACTTTGATCAGATCTCTCTCCAGTAGCTACTTGTTTCTGCTTTCTGGATCTTCCAAGGGATATCTGTATTTTCTTTGAGAGAGAGAGCGAGAGAACAGGGAAGGGGTAAAGGGAGAGAAAGAGAGAGAATCCTCAGCAAGCTCTACAACCAGTGCAGAGCCTGACATGGGACTCGATCCCATAAATATGAGATCATGACCTGAGCTGAAACCATGAGTCTGACTCATTCAACTGACGGAACCACCTAGGTACCCCAGTGTTCTTTGTTCTCAGTATCTTTAGATCTATTTTCCATGAGAGGAATGTGGTGATACTGCCAGTCATGTTTATGGCCTTGCCATGTCCCTCCTATCACAGGCTATTATCCTGTCTCTGGAACACTGTTCCCTCCCATGTTGCCTAGTTGACTGCCCATTTGTCCTTTAGATTACAGCTCCCAACTTTACTTTGTCAGATAGGTCTTCACCTGATTAATTGAATTCCCTTCCTATAGGCTCTCATAACACCTTTTGTTTATAATACTTATTGTGGTAACAACACCTGTATGACAACTTGATTAATGAAAGCTCACTTATGGCATCAGCCATTTTTGCTCATCAGTGTTTATGTAGTACCATCTCAATAAATATTTATTGAAGAAGTGAACAAAGAGCTTGTGTTCCTTAGATAACACTTAAGAATTTCTGACTTAGATATGCTTGCATCTAAGAAGCATTCTGTTTCATGTTTGCATTGGCACAGTGTGTTGACAATGAATGTGATGTGGTCTCACCATCTATAGTGATACCATTAGTGACTGTTGAAACCTGAAACATTATATTGCTCTCTTATTTCTGGGGGTATGTTTTGTAAATCACATCACACAATTATTGCTGTCCTTGTTGATGTGTATTGTTGATAACACAATGCACACAGTTGTTGATGTAATGTAGCCAGAAATTTTCTATGGAGAAGAATATTAGGCTTTAATGGTTTTTGATGTACTGAATGATTACCATTGTTATTGCAGCTGAAAAAAATGGTAATAGATATGAAAAAACCACTCTGAGGTATAATTAGTTCTTCAGGACTCTGAACCTGTGTCAATATGTGGCAGGCAAGGATTAATGTCACACACCCTGTGGGTTTAAGAAGTAGGAAGTCATGACATATTTGCCCTCTTTGGTATAGTATTTTGAAATCTCAGAGAAGTCCCCCGAGTGGATAAGACACATTCTCTGTCTTTGAGAAGTTTAGAATCTAGCTGGGAAAAGGTCTGTGCAAACATCAGTCTGTATTCCTAACAATTATGGTAACACACACACACACACACGCACACACACACACACACACACACACACACACAGCAGTCTTCTGTAACCATAATTATGAGGAAGGGAAAAGATGATCTTTGTTGACTTGCAAATCCCTCCCGACCTGGATACCAGCCCCTCTTCTCTGACCTCGGCTTCTATTTCCCTTTTTCACCTCATACTGGTCAGTTCTCTGTTTCTACCTCAGGACTTTGGCCCTGGCTGGGGTCTCCCCCTCCCATGCTGTTGCCCCCAGATAACCACATACCGGCTTCCTCATATTCTTCAAGGCTTGGCTGTCACCTTCTCAGTGAGGCCTCCCTTGGCCACTCAGTTTAAAACTGTACATCAGCCAATCATCCTGTCCACAGTCCATCTCCCCTTGTTTTTCCCTCGGGCGCATTTTACACTGTCTAATAGTACTATATATCTTACTTTTTTTTTTTTATCATTTTTTTACTGCTTTATGTCACTAATTTGTAAGCTCCCTGAGAACAAAGCTCTTCATCTGTTTTCTGACTGCTGTGTCTCCAGTGCGTAGAACAATGCCTGACACATAGTAGGAGCTCAATAAATAGAGCTCAATAAATAAATATTTGTTGGATAACAAACGAAAGCCTTGCATAGAAGGAAATGAGAAAGCATGCAAGCTTCAGAGGTAAGACCCTGTTTTCAGCGTTTAGTTTTTGGGTAATCTCAGGCACCACAGTTAAGCTCCGTAAACCTCATCTATAAAATGAAGCACACCCCCTGAGTACTGTCCAGAATTGTCCGTGTGTGTGCCACCTCTTCCTCAGTTGTAGAAACAAGACTTGTAACCTTTCCATTTTTCTATGAGTGACCCTTGGGATGGCATACAGCCGGCGCTCCATAAGTGACAGCCATTGTTATTATCAGATAGGCTTTCTGCAGGAATAGGTTTTAAGTAGATAGAGATTTGAAAGAGACATTAGCAGAATCTACAGAAGCAAATACATTACGTGGGGGGATTGAATGAGATAATGATTATTAAGGGTAAGTACAGAGCTTGCCTACAGTAGGGACTTGATACCCTGGGTATCTGCGCAGCACCTGCTCTGCACAGAAAGAAATGAGTGTTGGGGGTGAGGGTAGTTGTCTGGGTGGCTCAGTTGGTTAAGTATCTGACTCTTGGTTTTGGCTCAGGTCATGATCTCACAGTTCATGAGTTCGAGTGCTGCATCGGGCTCTGTGCTGACTGTGCAGAACCTGCTTGGGACTGTCTTTTTCTCTCCCTCTGTCTCTGCCCCTCCCTGCCTCTCTCTCAAAATAAATAAGTAAACTTAAAAAAATGCTGGTATTGGAATAGGCTAGAAATCACTGAGCTACATGGAAGACAGCAAGATGAAGATGGAGATATGGAAAACCAAGAACCTTGGGAGGCCATGACATGACCAAGTGTTGGGTGGGAAAGAGTCTTTCCCCAAGCATGTGTGCATGATGGGAATTGGGAAGTAGGGTTAAGTAGTCTTGTGGGGTATAGAAATGTTCTTCATCTTGATCTGCTGGGTAGTTAGACTGGTGAATACATTACTGTAATTCATGAAGCTGTATACTTTGTAGGATGTTAATTAAAATTTATGAAGCTGTATACTTTACTATATGGAAAGTTCTACTTCAGTGAAAAAGTAAAATTATGGCTGTGTGTGTGCATGCAATTGGGTAGTCCCAAAGAAACTTGCTTCGCAGTGATAATGTGATGATGATATGGATGGTTACACAAACACATAAGGAGGGATTTAAGCAAGAAATGTATCTGTGATGAGTGCATCAGGAAGAGCTTGTACTCCAGACCAGAGAATCATGCGGCGGCGGCTGCTTGTGCTGAGGCCGGGGAAGAGGAGGCCTGGTGGGTGATGGAGGGAAGCAGGGAGACTCCAGGGAGTTTCACTGGGGCCATTCAGGGCTAGTCTTCACATGATGGACTGGGAAGCAGCTTCAGGAAAGAGCATCCTCTGAGAGTGAAAAGAAAACCCAAGAATGCAGCAGACCCTGGAAATTTCTGCTCTGAGCCCATGAGGAGAGTTGTAAAAATCTCCCACGAACATCAGAGATATTTTTTAACACCATTAAGGAAGGTAGAAGAGCTCTAGAAAATCTAGCGTTCAGAAGATAACTACAGAACACCAAATTTCTGTCAGGTAACCTTTATGAACATTGAGAGGCTGATTTTCTTGCACAGAATCATAGAATGGCAGAATTGTAAAGGATCTGACACGCCATCTGATTCAGTTAGCTTCATTTTCTGGAAGCTAATCTTCAGGAAGGTGTGGTGTGGCCTTACCAAAACAGTTGGTTCATTTAAAGCTAAAGAGAACTTATATATGGTATATTGCAACTCAGGATTTGTCTGCCTGCTGTCTCTTCTCTCCTTCCCTGCTTTCCTCTCTTTCTTTCCTTCTTCCTTCCCTCCCTCCTTCCTTTCCTCTTTCCCTCCTTTTATCCTTCCTGCCTTCTTTCCTTCCTTCCTACTTTTTCAAATTAGGAATGCATGTTTAGGGGCACCTGGGTGGCTCGGTCGGTTAAGTGTCCAACTTCAGCTTAGGTCATGATATCACAGTTTGTGGGTTTGAGCCCCGTGTTGGGCTCTGTGCTGACAGCTAGCTCAGAGCCTGGAGCCTGTCTTCAGATCCTGTGACTCCTTCTCTCTCTGACCCTCCCCTGCTCAAGCTGTCTCTCTCTCTCTCTCTCTCTCTCTCTCTCTCAAAAATAGATAATAAAAAAAAAACGCATGTTTAGCAATCCCTTTTAAAACAGGATGAATAATTACTTTTTAGATATTAAGAAATTGTATTTATTTTAGTTCACTGTAGTCAATAAATTATTATTGGAATCACATTGTTTAATATGTTGAAATTTATACCAAGTTCTTTATCTAATTGGAACTATGAAGTAAAATAGTTTATTTGTTTTCTGTGTAGGCACTTTCTTTAAAATATGCAATAAAATTGTTTCCAGGTCAATAGCACCTTTACAAAAGGAAAGCAGAAACATTAATATTATAATCCTAGGTGAGCTGTTCAAACAAACACAATAGCATACTTTAATTCCTTTAATTCACACTAAGTTGTTGGGAAAATTACTCATGTTCTCAGCATGGGTTCTTACTCCTGGGTCTGTAAGATTAAAACAAAAAGAAATGACATGAAAATATTGAGAGAAGAGTCAACAATTAAAATGTTCAAACTTAACCTAGTGATCATCAATTAAACAACCAAGGAAGTGAACCACTTTTAAGATGAATCTTAGAGCACTTTGAATTAAAAGGAGCAAATTCATTTTCATCTCTTAGCTATATCTAAAGTACAATTGAAATCCTAAAATACTATTTTTGAATTAGGCATTATGACTAAAATTAAATAGATCATCATGTACTATATTAAGGCTTACAATACTTTTCCCTTTTCTTTCAAGTATCAAAATGTAAAAATGGTTATTACTGCCTTTTAGTAAAATAGATATATTAGTGAAAGAATTAAGACTTTTTGTCTCTGTTAAGTGCATCTGGAGAACAAATTTGAAAAATCTTGTACCTTGGGCTCATATAGACTTCTGCCCCCACATGGACTTTTGCATTGCTTGTTCTAGTCCCACATGTGACTAATTTCTGACCTCTAAATCAGGAATAAAATTAAAAATGGGAATGGGGAGATGTGTTTTCTCTTTGATCCATTCTCTGATCATAAAGGAAACTGGGAATATGGAAATGCATTTTCTCTTTGATGCAGGTTTTGATCAGCATATTTATAAGCAGCTCAGGGAGTTCTTGCAGAGAAAGGGAGATGGGAGAAATCTCCCACCCTGGTATGTCTTTGGTTCCAGTGCATCTGACAAGATTATAGAAAATACAGAGGAGCTCAGCATCCGTGGTGGGGTTAAATCAGATAGTCAACAAGTATTTAGCAAGCATCTGCAGGGCGCATAACTTTGAACCGCACCCCAGGCATAAACCATAAACTCTCACAACTCAGCTCTATGGGTAGGAGATTTAAGTATGGCTAAGAACTTCATACTGATAAACATTGAGTTATTTATCCTTAATCCAGAAACTGGCATAAAGTCTGATATCGAGCCAATGTTCATGTGGTCGCACTGACAAGGTTGGTACAGAAATTCATCCATATCCTGGGAAGCCCACATCTGTGCCGTCTTCTGTCCTGGTGTGAGTGTCGAATTATCATCTTTGAGTTCTTCGGCTCCCAACATCAATTGGAAATCTAGTGGTCTTAGTTGTACCCCTGGAAACGCAAATGTGTCGGAGACATGATAGAGTTTCTAATTGGATTTAGTGTCTCCACATCTCTTCCTCCTTTTCCTTCTTTTATTCATTTCTGTTGCCACCTCCTCCCAAAACAGAGCTCTAAATGCTTACCCAACTTTGCTGTTATGGTTATTAACTCACACCCAGCTAGGTGAGTAATCCTCCTGGGGGCTTGTCGCCATGATGTCTGGGTCTCGGCTGTTTAATTCTGAAACTTCATTCTCCCCTCCTTGTTCCATATGTGAAAATCCAATCAGAGGGCAGTGGGATGGAGTGGTGGTTCCCACACCTTGGTGATAATCTAAATTATCTAGGGATCTTTCTTTTATTAAAAAGAAAAAGAGAAAGTCCCTGAGTCCCATTTCTAGAAATTCAGATTTCAGTAGGTCTGAGGTGAATTTTGATGATGGACCAGATTTGGAAAACACTGCTTTCCTGTAAGCACTGCCACTCAGAGTGTGGTCTGTAGTCCGGCAGCATTGGCCTCTCCTGGAAGCTGGTTAGAAATGCGGAATCTCAGGCCTTACTCTAGACATATTACATCAGTCAGACTCAACATTTTAACCCAGACCTCCAAGCATTAGCATATGAAAGTCTGAGAAGGAGGAGTTCTTGTGGGAAAAAAACTCACCCTGAAGCAGGAAATCTTGATCCTGCTCCCAAAGTTGCTTTTAGCAAAATGGAGCCTAGGACTTACGCTTTAAACTCCTTCTCTTCATCTCCTTATAGGGAAGACAAAGAAAGATGGAGAAAGAGAGAGAGACACAGAGAGACCAAGAGAGTTGGTTTAATGATGTCTTATTTTACAGGGTTTGAAATAGTATTAAAGAGATCTTGTATCGGCAACCAAATGTCAGGATGTTTATGTGAGTGTGGGATGTTGGTTGTGTGTATATATTATGTGTCCTCTATGGGCATATGGCTCTCCCCGTGCATGTGTCTGTCTCCAAATTTCCCCCTTTTATAAAGACACCAGTCATACTGAACTAGCGCCCTCCCTAATGACTTCATTTTAACTTGATTACTTCTGTAGTAAAGACCCTTTCTCCACATAAGGTCACATTCTAAAGAATAAGGATTAAGACCTCAATATGTGAATTTGGGGAGGACACGATTCAACCCACAGCATCTACAATAGCCAACTGCTAATGAGAAGAAGGATGTTGGGTCCCTGAATCCCTTCACTGTCATTCTCACATCCACCTGGGATTAGATCTGAACTATCGTGGACAAATAGCTGCTGAGAAATCCACTTTCCTGGCCGTGAGGTCACACCGGCTCAGCCTGATTATGCTCAGCATCATCCGAAAAACACAAATCTTTCGGTTTTGCTGACTTTTACTTCCGGACCATAAGTGAATGGAGGACCAAGACAAATGATCTCTGATGGACTACTGGCAAGGTTTATTCCCACTAAAAACCAAACCCACCATAATTTCTTTCTAATGGCCCAACAGATCTCTCAATAAGGCCTGCAAAATCTCTGGAGGCCCTCAGTCCTCACAGCTTCAGGATGACTAAAATGTCAGTGATTTTCTTTACTCGGCATTCTGCGAGGGTCCCCTGGGTCCTGGTTTTACTATGGCTGTATCTGTGAGGTGTGGTCTATGCATAATCCAAGACAGTCAGCTACATGCCAGACAGCCCTGATTTAAAGCAAAATGCCATGGCTGGGCTATCCTAAAGAGTAGTGGGTTTAGGGAAAGGAGTGAAGTGAACTTAGGGTGAGAAGTAGACTCAGATTTGAGAATCTTCAGTATTTATAAAACCGGAGGAGACATAAACCAATCATGTTACCAGGTAGGAGAAACTGGCACCTCACAAATATTTCTCTGAGAGCCTACACAACTACAGAGTGACTCGAATAGTGCAGTAAATATATTCATATTAAATCTGTCAGTGACACCTACTTCTGTGAACTTAAATCCAGTTCAAGGTGACCTTGACAATTTGGAGAAGTGGATACACTCAGACAGTAAGAGGTTTCACAGGTAAATTCCTGTGGGATAATTCAAACATTATAAATATAAGCCACTGGTGGGATTGATTTTGCAAGAGAGTGACAGCCAGGTTTTGGAGGCTAGGTGGGATGGGCAGGTGAAGGTAGAGCAAGAAGGAGGTGTCCTAACCTGCGTCAATGTGTGCAAATTAGATGGACAGATCTTAGCATGGGGGTTTCAGATTTTTTGAGTGTGACTCATAGTAAAAAATAATTTTGCATTGTGACCTAGTATATATACATATACCTCAAACAAATTGTTAGCAAAATAATACCCTTACTACATGTAAGAGTCTATATTCTATTCCATTCCATTCTAGCTATCCTATCTTATCCCTTTATATTTGTCTTCATTTTTAAATTATTATTTTAATGCTAGTGTGACCCACTACATTGATCTTTATGACCCACCTAGTGGGTTACAATCTGGAAAGGATGAGAAAGGATTATCACAATACCAGTAGTTTTTAATAGAGTGGGGTTGGGAGGTATTATATGATATCCCAAGGTGTTTTAGGTTGTCACAATTTGGAGGCTACTACTGGCATCTAGTGAATAGAGCCCAAGGATGTTGCAAAACATCCTACAATGCACAGGATAGCTCCCCACTACAGACAATCACCATGGCCCCCAAAATGTTCATAGTGCTGAGAAACTCCGCTCTATACTTAGCGCTATTCTAAGTATTCTTTAGAGTGTGATTTTCAGTCCGAGTTCCTTGGAGCTTTGGGAGCTCTGTCAAAGTGGTTCAGGAGGGTAGGGTTGGGGAGAGCCATAGGGCCCTCAGTCTCCTACCCATACTCCCCCCCACCAGTCAGAACAGGTGGACTTTTATTTGTAGGAAGATGAACTCATCCCAGTTTGCTTGGCAGCTTCCTGGTTTTAGCTCCATAAGTCCCACATCCCAGAACCTCTCTCAGACCCTGGCACACCAGGCCAGTTGATTACCCTGTAGGGTGCTGGACAAGCAAAGTGGTTCTTGAGGAGAAAGGGTTCTGCTTAAAACAAGAGAAGTTTGTTAAAAGCCACTGCTTTCAGAAGCATAAATCTTACAATGGGAGGCTGTTGAGGAGAACTTGGAGGTCTCCAAGGGATCTGTTTTAAAACGTTACCAATGGTTTGGGGAACAGTCTCATGAAAGAGCGTTAAAGAACTGGGTTTCTCTCCCCCGACTGAGAACCTTGAGGAGAGAAAGATCTTAATCACCATCTTCTTGGAAACAAAGCAACGAAGCTATGTGAATGATTTTAAGCAGCTATTCTCTGCTTCTACATTTGACAGGTTAAAAGGGATTCTAGTGAAATATCAGGAAGACCTTCTTGCCTTTAGGAAATGTTTGCAAAGTCTTATTCTGTACTTTTTTTCTGAGGAAAAAAGATAAGAATTTACCTATTAAAATATAATTTTTTGAATTGGGTGCTTCCAATAGTCAGGGGATTTTGTCTGTGGCCTCCTGAGCTTCCTTCAGTCTGTGACTCTATGAATGGCTTGAACCTTTATTTGGCAAATGCCCTGGGCGAGATACACTCCCGAATTAATGAAAAAAGACAAGAATCCTGTCCTTTAGGAAACAACATTCCCCAAACAGTCAATCAAAAGTCAACCACATTCTTTTTTAGGTCATATCTTCTTGAAAGGTCCCTGTAAGGATATATTTTCCCTATTTCCTGGAAGCCAATTTATTGTAGTTACTCAAGGAGTTTCTCTTAGACCTTAAAGTTACAACTAATTAAAACTTCGACAAGGTAGCACCTGACTTCACTACCTGACCTCCTTTTGGTGCCATTTTGTTATACTTTGGTTCACTGTTGTCATATACCTCTAGCAGAAGATCAACAAAATATTTCAGAGCTATAATTATAATACGGTTCTTCTTTACGTGTTTTTGAAAGCAATAGAAATTTTTTCTCAATCACTGTTGGCTGCCCAGAGTTAATTTAGTTATGTATCAAGATAGCTGCATTTGAACTTCCTTTCTTCAGAAGAAACTGTAACCACATTTTCTCTTGTGAAAATGGGACATCCACCCAAAGGTGAGGACAAGGAAGACATTCCTATATGTAGAATGTCTCCAATCATTTTAAAAATAGAAACTACTTTTTATTTCCCTGATGCATTGAGATCTTGTAGAGTGTGACATGTTGGCGGAGCCTGAATCAGGAAGCGAGAGGGCTGCTCATTGAGATGGAAAGCCCTAGAAAGGAGCATTAAGTGAGCTCAGCTGCTGTCGCCTTTCACTGCCCCCTTCATGGAAACTTCTGGGGAACGAAAAGGGAGGGCCTCTTAGGGGCTGTAGGTTCACAAATGAGCCTCTTCGCCAGCTTGTCAGGATGCTTCTAGATATAAACAGTGCATTCCTAACAAGGCAACACCTCACTTTGCTCCCTTAGGAATAGAGACTCTCTTTGAAAACTCAGAAACTGTGTCACCGGTATTTACAGTATTTTAATTATTATGGACCCATTTGTTCAATTTAAGAGGCTGTGGATTACACTTAAATACCTGAATGGTCTAGCCTGCATTCAAAGAGTCACTGAGCTATGAAATAGTCATTTGCTCAACCCTGTTGTCTTAGACCATTAGTTACTACTGAGATCCATAATGATTTGGCCATTTCCAGTGATAAGTGAAAGAGAAGTGGTTCATTATCTTTAGCACTCACAACTGAAATTACTTGTTGCAACTCTTTACTGAATAGTTCTATTTGCTAATAGTTCTTCCTAAAATTAAATTATATTTTGTCAAAGAAAAGTCATTTTCCCCCTCAGATAACTGCACGTATATTTTGTTCTAAAAAACATATTATGTCCTTAGCAAAAATTGAATGTGGAAATCTTTCTCACATTTCAAATAAAATATCATTAAGCAAAGTTCTTGCTGCTTGAGTGAAAAAAGTCACTGTGCAAACACTATCATACAAAGTAATGGCCTTATTCCAGTTTGCTTTCCGGATGGAACACAATAGCTCAGCACAGACATTTCAGAACCAACTTGGAAAGAGGACCAATACAAAGAAAATAGAGATGAATTGTACATTCAGGATGGTTTGGGGATTTGCTAACACATTTCTCAGCTGGGTAAGGAAAATAACTTGATAAGTACAATAGGAGGTGTAGGGTGAGAATCTGCCGGCCAAGGGTGGTGGGAGAGTGAAAACAAAAGAGAAGTAAGCTAATTTAAATACACACTAAATCAGAATAGGGGAATGTGGAAGGGAACAGATAAGGAGGAAAGTAGGATTGGAGGAAGGCTGAGGCAGCTAGTGAGGAGTGGAAATTCTGAGCAGCGGAAATGATAGTCATTTCAGGAACAGGAAGCAGTATCTCAAATGTGAGCTCTCTCACTCTCTCAAAACCTTTGGTAAATTCCTAGATATCTCTCACATCCCTAAGCCCTGTATTTCTGCTTTTTTTAGGTTTTAGTTTTTGTTTCGTTTTGCTTTGAGTACTTACCACTTTCTGAAACTACTGTATAAACCATGTGTTTGCTTAATGTCTGGCTTTTCCTACTAGATGGGGGAATTTTGTCTGTTTTGTTTCCTGCTGTCATCCAAGGACCTAGAGCACTGTGTGACTCAGGGTGGATCCTGATACATATTCTGGAATGAATGAATATATGATTGAAAGAGAGCTACTGCTACCCTAAAGGCTTTCAGAAAAATTGGAGGAGGTCTGGTGGAGGTTTGATGGCCCACCTAAGGTGGCTTTATTTAAATTTACTGGTGGGCATCATCAGGTTTCAGTTACTTTGAAGTTCAATCAGTCCTTCCTTTTCCCAGTTTGCTCTTTCCAGTAGCCTGGCTTTTACCTGTATAAATAAATTATTGGCCTCTGCCCCTAGTTGAGAGGCATAGACCAAATTGTATACTATTTTGTTTTATGAGGAAAATGGATTATCGTTTTTTAGATTCTGCCACGGTAGTGATTGAGTTTTCTCTACTCTCACTAGCAAATGATTAATATTCAGATAGTAACAAATATTATTTAACAGTGATCTTTTCTCCTACTCTAGAAGTGTGGGTGAAACGTATACTAGACTTTCAGTATCACATACCCTACATTCTGCCTTCTGGTTTCCAACTCCAGAAGCTGAAAACTGACAACCTGAGCATTAAATTTGGTTAATGCAAAGAAGCTGTCATTAGGATGGCAAATGGAAGTGCTTTTCTGGTCCAGAACAGCAGTAGGCATTAATGAAGCTGACCTTCCTGAAGCAATAGGGAGAGGTGAGGCCTGGGGTGAGCTGTAAACTTCTTACCTCCTCTGAAGGTATTCAAATTCATATTTTATAATGTTATGCTAGCCAAATTAACATGTGAGGAATGCTGTTTTGTAGCTATGATTCCTAATCTCAAACTAGTGGTATTAAAAAGCTGATTTTGCTCATAAATTTAATTGTTGTTTTAAGATTCCTTAAAAATTGCCCAGTAAATTGTTAACTCATATGAAGATCATGTGTGTGTGTGTGTGTGTGTAGTCTTTTGTGAATATACAATACATGAATGAATGAATGAAAATATAAGAATATATATATACATATACACATATATACACACACAATGAAAATTAAGAAAAAAGAGTTGTGTATCAAATCTATAGTGTAGAACAAGAAAATATATGGATGATAGTAAGACAGTCCATATATTGCAGTAATTCAGCAAAAGCATGAAATTGGAGCCAGAGATGCAGAAAACTATAAGCTGCCACCCTGTCTCTAAAATTCCTAGAGAGATGAGTAGGAATGAGGTTCTCAAATAACACGTGGAATATGATTTAACCCAATTCTGTTGGCAGTTGGTTCAAATCTCAACTCCTCCTTTACTAGTTGTCTGGCCTTTGATATGTTACTTAACTTGTGTTAACTCCATGTTAAAATGCTCGTCTCTTTGGAGCACCTGGGTGGCTCAGTTGGTTAGGTGGCTGACTTCAGCTCAGGTCATGATATCGTGATTTGTGAGTTTGAGGCCCGTGTCAGGCTCTGTGCTGACAGCTCAGAGCCTGGAGCCTGCTTTGGATTCTGTGTCTCCCTATCTCTCCGCCCCTCCCCTTCTCATGCTCTGTCACTCAAAAATAAATAAACATTAAAAATTTTAAAAATAAAAAATAAAGTGCTTCTCTCTGAACAGTGGGGTTTATAATGGTAGGTGCTTATTGGTTCATAGGATGCTGTGAGGGGTCAGTGGGTTAAGGCACACAAAGGATTTAGAATAGGGACTGAAACTGTAAGTGTATAGGAAAGATTTGTTTATTTATTCATTAGTGCCATTATAATTTTATTGTAATTGCAAAAGGGGAGCTCTGTTGACATTTAAGTTATCTTTATTCACTGCCTCTGTCTTCCCTGCCCATGTGCCCACTTGTTTAGAACAATTATAATTGGTTGTACTGATCAGTGTAACTCCAGTATCTCTATATATCACTTATGGATATGCCTTTTTATATAGAAAAATCCATTGGTGTTGTTAATATCTTCTACATGCTATGTACTGAGAGGCAGGAACTGTGCCTCATCTTGTACCCAGATATCTGAAATTCCCAAGTCTAGCATTTTTTGAAACATAATATCAATTCTAGGCAGCAATGACTCCCAAGTTGGCATAGCACATGGTAGGTCCTCAATACAAGTCTGTTGAATATGTGAGACCATTATGCACCCATACTTCCTAACCAATGGAGCCCTTTCCCCTGGAGATTTGATTAGAAATGTCTGCTCATCTTTTATGTCCTAGAGGCAGCACTGATTATGCCCTCAGTTTTGTAATTCTTCAGAAACCTTGCCCTTCAGCTTCTGTACCTGTTTAAAGCTCCCACGAGAAACACTTAAAAGTGCATCCTTCAGCAAGTGTGCATCAGATGTCCTGCCAACCTGTCCACCATCTCCTTCCATTCTTCCTCTGCTTGATACCTGAAACACACACACACACACACACACACACACACACACACACACACACACACTGTCTCTGCCTGTCTCTCTCTCTCTCTCTCATGCACACACACAAACACAAAGCAACAATAAAATCCTCTTCCTTGAGCCAAAACAAAACAATCTCATCTTCCTCAAAACAAACCCTCCATGCATATTGACATTTGATGTCAGTGCCCACTGAAGTGATTGAAAAACTGGTTCTCCTCACAGAAAGACTAATCCTTCCCTTTACAGCCTACGATGACATGTTCTCTCCAGGCTCCCAGAAAAGAAAGAACTCACACCCTATAGTCAAAGATGAGGTTACCTTCCATGGGCTTTGTGCCTCTCTGAGGCTGCTCAGTCCCTTTCAAATCCATTTTTAGGAGTTAATTACATCAGTTTAATTGCCCCTGCTCTAAGAGGGGCAGCATGTATTTGTGAAGAGGCTGCCGGGGATTAACCACTCACCACGTTGAGTTTTCAGTCTGGTTGTCTCACGTTCCTGATCGCTTCACTTTCTCTCTGTTGAAATGGGAATCATGCAGGAACTCAGGAAGCTGAGGGGAAGCAAAGGGAAGCAACTTATGCAAATGTGCTAAGCAAATCCCTAGCATTTTCTCTGCTTTGGACAAGGAGGGCAGTATCAACGAGGGGCTAAGGAGGTGATGACTCTCAACTATTAATACCTGAGTCAATAGCTCACAAATTCTTAAGAATAGTTTAGAAGTTGGTGACAGTGGTTATCCTTTTTATTTCTGAAGGATTTTTCCTTGACTCTCTCTCTGCCTTTCTCTCTTTCTCTCTCTCTCTCCCTCTTTCTTTGCCTTCATGAGCATTATTCCCACTAGACCAAAACTCAATTACAAAAAAAGTGTATTTGACATTAAAAAAAAAAGTAGCAGCATCATGAAATAAATGCAATTTTCAACTGTTACATAACCTTCAGTCATTAAGGAGTGATGTAGCCCTACCTAATCTCTCAAATAACAAAGATAACGCAATCAAAGAATTGCAAAATGTTACTGCCAGGAGGAATTTAAAAATCTGACAAATTTTGAATGTCAAGGGACTTTTAGAGGATTCTTACCAATTAGACCAAATTTAAGAGGCACAGAATTCCAGGAAGCAACAATCCTTTCTTTTTAGAGTAAACTAACACTTCAAAATAAACTATCGCTAATTTGTATATGTTGAGTACTCGCTGTGTGCCGGGCGAAATTCCAAGCGCGTTACGTATATTAATTCACTTAGTCCTCTAACAACAACTGAACATAGAATCTTGCACCAGTCTCCTCAGGGCCTGGATCAGGATTTTTCAGACGATCTGTGTCCAGATTGCTGTTTTCTAGGATACATGACACTGTGCTAAGTAAAGAATTTGCAGGACAGTAGAGCTGCTGTTTCATTCTCCCCCCTCCTGTGTGTACCGACACCCCAATATCAGCTGTCACTGGATTTTAGACTACACCCTTTAGGCTGCTTTGCAGCTGCATTTGGCCTCATGGCCATGGTCTCGCCAAAGGGATATAAGAGAAAGTGTGCGTGGAATCCCAGGGGGACTTTTTAGAGGGAGTTGATCCAATGGAGAGTCACCTCCTCTCTGTCCTTCTGCTTCTCCTCTTTCAGGTTTGCAACTTGGAGGTGAAATTTGGTGTCATCACAGGGTTGTGTGACCTTGAGGTTGAAGCCACGTGCTGGGGTAGCTGGAGTGGAATATAAAAACCCCCATTCTAACTTTGGTTGTTTATCTCCAGACTATTTTTTTTTAAGAAATCTTAAATGTCTTTAATGTCCAAGAGAGGTCTTTTTATATTTTTTATTTTAACATATATTAAAATATATATGTGTTTTAATATATTTATTGTATTTAATATATTCATTTAATATTTTATTTTATTAAAATGTATATTTTTAAAAAATACATAACAGTTTTATTTATTTATTTTTAACCATGGTGATTTCCCTCATCATTGAAATGTTCAGAGGTTACTGTTGTTGTGGCCTGGAAAAGCAAATCCATTTTATTATTAGGCCAGGGTACATAAAATTAGAAAATTAAATATATTTTTTAAATATATTTAATCCCCAAAATGAGGATTCGGGGATTGTCTTCAGGAGTTGTATTCATAGAAAATTAGCCACTGGTTCATGTAATCCTAGAGGTACATTTCCTAAAGTCACTTTTAGTTATAAAAAAACAAAAGGCAGGGCCACCTGGGTGGCTCACTCGACTCTTGATCTCAGCTCAAGTCTTGATTTCAGGGTGGTGAGTTGGGCTCCACACCAGGTATGGAGCCTCCTCAAGAAAAAAAAAAAAAAAAAGGGAAAAAAAGAAAGAAAACAAAGGGTATACTGAGAATGTACATTATGGCATGTAGTGTGAGCAACTGCTCCCCCCTTACTGGTACCCTGGCGTCTGTGCAGAGGTAAGAGCCGTTGGTGGATCAATTAGACGTTTCTAAGTATCTTCTTCCATATGCTCAGTGAACACCTCCCTTCTCAGAGCCTTCAGAGTATTTTACAGATTTGGGAGAGAGAAGTCCCTTCCAAGCTTTCTAATTCTTTAAAAAATAAAAAAGTCAACCAAGGAAAACTATTGCTTAAACAGAGCCAAGTGAAATTGACTTGAAATGATCTTTCATTAATGTACATTTTCATTTCTTCAGGTAACAAGCATTTAGTCCCAAATAAAGAAGAAAGAATGTGATTTTTCTTTTATTCACTTTTCTAAGGTTTATTCATTTTGAGAGAAAGAGAGAGGGAGTACGTGTGCAAGAGGGGAGGGGCAGAGACAGAGAGAGAGAGAGAGAGAGGCTCAGGCAGGCTCTGTGCTGCCAGCTGCAGAGCCCGATGTGGGGCTCAAACTCACAAACCATGAGATCCTGACCTGAGCTGAAGTCAGACGCTTCACCTACTGAGCCACCCAGACGCCCTACGGCTTCTCTTTTAGTGTTGACATTATGAAGATTCCAGTAGAGACTTTTCCAGTAGAGAAAACTAGGAAGACGTGAAATCTGATTTATGTTCATTTCTTTAAAAAGGAACATCCCTGGCAACTGAAATAAAATATACCTTCATTTCTAAAACTTCTAAATTTTGGATAAATAGTGCTCCATCATCAGTTACCTGGGGAGATTTGCAGGTATTCTGATAACGTCCTATATCTATATTTATGAAATCATTGTGCCTCAGGGATCTGTTAGTGTAAGAGGCCAATAAAGCATTTTCCTGGGCATTGAACTTCCTTCAGGCTTCCACCGCTATTTACAGTTCCCAGAGAGGTCGCCTCATGCCCCCCGGATTTCAGGAGTCCTCTTTTAACCCTTTTTATCCCACCTGAGTTTCTCAGAACGTTTCATTCTGCTATCAGTGGCAAAGCTCGTTTTGACTTAGGGGAAGACATAACCTATAGTTTAAAGTAGACTATCAAGAAATATAATTAAGTTATGTTCTGTGAATTATAAATTGTGTTGTCTCATCTAGGTAGTTCAGATTTTTGTTGTCTGCTCCAACAGTTGCCCCTTTTTTCTCTCCCTCTCCTTTTTTCTTACAATATTAAAAGCCAGTTCAATGATTTCCTTATCTGAGGAGACCAGCTGTTTCCTGGAGGTTGGATCTAGCCTCTCCTTTCTAAATCAATGTCTGTCATAGAGAGACAGAAATATGTGTATGACTTACAGGATTTGTCTTCCTAATGATGAATGTTTAGTTAGAACATTGATTATAAAAATAGAAACCAGACTTTGAAAAGCAATTTAAAGCAATGGTATCTGTCTGTTACAATCATTAAAAGCTAATGAGTATATTTCTTTGGTGTAGTTAATCTTTCCACAGCCTAACAACAGTGTTAATGTGGGAAAGATTACATTTAGTGTATGATAAACATCTTGCTGATTAGTCCCCAAATTATATGCTAACTATTTAGCCCATTATTTAAATGTGGTGGAGAGTAGAATCTGCTTTTTAACTAACAATCATGTGGAAAATGATCCAAATTCGGGAAGAATTGAAGTAACATTTATGTGTTCTATACTTGAAGATATATTACATGTGATTAAAATTTTAAATTGTTGAGGGAACAGTTGTTTTCAAAGAGATCAAAGGTTGGCTTTATGCATACCTCTTACCGCAGTTGGTTTATAATTATTTATCAAATGTCTGACAAGGCTAATGAGTTTTGTCTACATTTTCCATCCCTCTTACTAGAATTATGGTTTATTCTCTCCACTTTTGAAGATCATAAATATGCATAAAACCACAACTGGCAGGATTTTCAGTAAATTGGAAAACTCTGTCATAAAGCAAATAGCTTCCTAAAACACCTGAAACCTAAGTCTGAAACATCTAAAATTCAAAAATTGTATGTGATTACGGTTTGAATTTTCAAAGAAGCATGGGTTTTTAGATCTGGGGTGTAAAGAGATTATCTAATTCAATCCCTCTTTATTTTTTCAAAGGAAAATATTGATGAGAAAGGCCAACTGGGAAGTTGCTGTTAATAAATCATTTATTTACAAATTATTGCTATTAATAAATTATAAAAAAGAATCCCTCAATATAAATGTATATGTGTGGCAAATACCTACATAAATGACTCTATAGTGTAAGTAGCAGAAAATGTGAGCTAGCTTTAACACTGAAGACCGTCTCTTGGTTTCTCTAACTGGAAGGTCTAAACACATGCCAGGTTTCAGGGTGGTTTGGTCTAGCTGTTCACCGATGTCTTATAGATCCATGTTTCCTTCTCGTCTTTCCTTACTGTCTGCTTCATCCTGAAGCCCACTTCTCCCGTGGTGGCAGAACGCCTTGACAGTTTTAGGCTTTATAGCTCCATGTCAGACCAGCCAGATCAAAAGAGAAAATCGTGGCTGTATCAGTTGAACCTTCCTTCCCAGAAGCCCCCAGAAAACTAACCCTCATGTTTAAATTGGACCAATACCTCTGGCCAGAATCACAGTACAGGTTGAATTTGTCTAGGGCTGGGTTTATGCGACAAGTAGCCGGGGCGGGGGGTAAAACCGTAGGCTGAATGTGGATTAAGCCATCAGGGCGTATGCCTTGAGTTGGAGGAAGACCTGTGCCCACTCCCTGAACTCTCCCCGCTGCCGCATATTTACAGCGCCAACAATCACCATGTCTCCTACTCTGTGCATCTTCTACTTTCAGGATGCGTACAAGCAATTTATGCTCATTGGAGAAAATTTGAAAACTGCCTTCAGGAGTAATAAAAACATTTTAAAAATCACTCATGATCTCATTTTTAGAAATTACAAACCATGAACATTTGGTGTATTTTCTTCTAATCTTTTTAAAAGACGCAGTATTAAGATGGCACTTGTATCTATGTCTGTCAGTCTGTCTATTTTATGTCTCTATCTTCAGTTTTATATCCTGTTTTACATTTCAGCCTGACGCTATTGGAAGCCTTTCCGCATAACATTTAGAACCTTGACTTTTCAAAGATAGTTGAAGAGTAGAATTATTGAGGAGATAGTAAACAGTTATAGGCAATGCCTTATTTCTCATCACGCTTTCTAAACCTTTTCAGTTTGTCTTTTAGCATTATTGGGCTGAAAAGGTCACTGAGACTTTACTTCATCTTTAAATGGTTCTAAAAATTCCCCAAGGTCCCAGGGCTTACTGTGGAGTAGGATTGCAATCAGTAGAGGTACAGAAGCTGTCAGTTGTTGGAAGAGGGCTTTTTTGGATTATGGCAGCTAAATACTGACCTAGGAGACCACTGAGAACTGACTGGGCATCAGAACACTAGGTTTTAGTTTAGTCTCTGCCACTGTCCAATGTGTGCATTGAGAAATCATTGCAAATACTCTGTGCCTCCATTTCCCTATTCCTCAAGTGGAGTAAGAGTTCTCATCTACCTTGTCAGAATAAAATAATGGGAAGTATACCTATGAGAGTTATAATGAAATGATTTCCTAATATATATCTAAATGTAAATCTCATTACTGCATTATACTGTTTTGTATCATTTTGTCCTTTTGTGAAGTGAAGGGATTGATAAAGCAGATGTTATTAACCCCATACGACAGATGGGGTAACTGAGTATCAAAATGATATGACCAACATTGGACTCAGTCTGCTTATTTAAGGCATCACGCCAAGTAAGAGCATTTGGTGGTAAAGATAATGATGATTATAATGACAATCATTATTGTAATACCTAACAGTCAAGGAGGTTATCTAAGAATTAACTCACCATGAATAACATTTGTAGTTATCTGTTTTTAAAAACTGGGCTTCATCATCTGATTTTCTCTCATCCAATAGAATTGGTGAAAACTGATAAAAAAAAGTATTGGCTTTTCTAATTTTTAAAAGTAACACATATTCAGCAAAGACAACTTACCACAGGGAAGCGAAAGCAAGAAGAAAAATAGCACTCTAATTCTGCTAGGTATAGAAAACCGGTAATACCTGGTCCAAGAGTAAATTCTTGAAGGAAGAAATCATAAAGAGACCTAGAGATGACTCCATAATACAATAACACTTATTAAGTGCTGACCACGATGACATTATCTTAAGTGCTTTAAAGATACTGAATAGACTCTCCGCAATTACTGCTAACAACTCATGGAGAAAGTTCTAATATTTATCCCATTTTACATGAGGAAACTAACACAGGTTACGTCACCGGAACTTCCAGGAGGTGGCCTGGGATTGGAGGATTTGGGATACTGACTTCTATCCTAGAAGCATTCTCTGGACCACCTGTTGGCCTGCTTTGCTTCCTGCAGAGTGTGAAGCAAGCTTCAGTCTTCGAGTGGAGCCGCGGGGAGACCAGTTGTCGTGAGAGCAGAAACCTGGCTTCTCATTCAATGCAGGGAACTTGTGGGGTTCCGTGTTAAACGAGCCTCTTCCCGGGAAATGGTCTGGTGGAGAACAGGAATATAGAAACTCTTTAGAAAATTTTATAGGACCTTCTTATAGTCTGCTAATCAGAATCTTTCACAATCACATTGCTTTTAACTTCTGACTTGACACAATGACAAATGATATTTTGATTATAAATTAGTGGCACAGTCTAAAAAAATCTTAAAATTTTATGTATACTTCTCAAATTCTAAATAATAAACACATATCATTTTTTTTGTAACCGGAAGACAAAATCATGGGTACCATCCCTTCAGAGAGGCTATAGCAGATCCGAGAGTCAGATTCTGGTTTTATGTGTAGAGTCTGCCACTTACCATCTTGAAGTCTTTGATAAATTTCTCAACATATCTGTGGTCTCCACATTTATAAAATGGGGAAAAGAACCTCACCGGCTTTAAAGCATGATTGTGAGGATTCTATGAATGACCTGGTAATAATTGTGCTGTCACATAGCACATACAATTTTAGAAAATATTCTACAAAAATAAACTCAGCCATATATGAGCAAAGATTTTTTCAGGAGCACCAATTGTAATAGTGAAAACCCAGAAACAACCAACATGTCCATCCATAGGAGCATAACTAAATATTAGCGTATTACACTATGGAATAGTGTGTAGCCATTAAAATTAATCAGATGGATCAAAACTCTGCCATTAGATTGTAAGATCAATGAAGAGAAAGATATCACTCATTATTTTATCTTTCAAGAACAAGATTGGCCCATAGACAGGTTCTCAGTGATTATTAATTAAATGAAAGAATAAATTTTTATTAATTAACACAAATAGGTATTATTTTTTTAATTTTTTACATTTATTTGTTTTTGAGAGACAGAGACAGAACACTAGTGGGGGAGGGGGAGAGAGAGAGAGAGAGAGAGAGAGAGAGAGAGAATCCAAAGCAGGCTCCAGGTTCTGAGTTGTCAGCACAGAGCCAGATGTGGGGCTTGAACTCATGAACCGTGAGCTCATGACTGAGCTGAAGTTGGGCTCTTAAGTGACTGAGCCACCCAGGCACCTGACAAATATCTATTATATATTAAGTGAAAAAAATATCAAGTTATAGGTAGAACTTTCTTACTCATTCTTCACTTGTCTTTCTTATCCTTTGGGTTTTAGTTTCTCAGAGAGTGTTTTCTGATTCCATCGCCTAGTCTGTTTCCTTCCTGGGGCTGATCACAATTTATAATTCTTTTATTTACATGTTAATCTGAAGTTGTTGCTTTTCTCTGTTCCCTTCTTTCACTAAGCACGCCAGGCACCAAAAGGCCAGAATCATTTCTCTGTTATAGCCCTAGCAACCAAATACATAGTAGGTACTCAAAAAAAATTTGCTAAAGGAATAAAGAATCGATATGGAAAGATTCACAATAAACTGTTGACTCTAAAAAAGGGAGAAACTACAGGAACTGGGTTAAAGGAATTTTTATTTTTCACTACATCTTCTGGATAGTTGACTTTTCAAAATAGTAACTCTGAGTCATGTTTATCACTAGAATATAGAACTATGCCAAAACATTCCGATTTGACTAGGACAGATTTACTATTTGCTAATTTATCTTTTTCATGACGATCTCCCCTCGTGGAATTGTGGTGCAGACAGCAGCAGTGAGGAGTGGTTCCTGCCTCATCCCCCCTCTCCCTCCCTGCCCCCCACATCCACAGGAAGGACCTTCCAGTTTCATGAGAGAAGCTGAAAGTCTTGCTGGGAGACTCACTCTTTATGTGGGATTTCTGTTTCCTTTAAGCATGTTATTTGATTATATGTATTTTGCTAATGAGTTTATTTAAAATGCATTTTCTAAGAGCCTCTCAAGGTGTGTTGAAGTATGGCCACAGGTGGTTGGGAAGATTATTTACCTATTAGTGGTGATGAGTGGAGACATAATGCACGGGGAGAAGAAAGGCTTAGGAAATTAGTATGTAGCAATGTAAGCTTAAAGAGAGAGTCATTTCCATCCTTGTCAGATAAACAGGTGCTGAAATTGGGGGTAGGACAAAAACACATCCGGGAGATGTGACAGATACTTCCAAAGTGATGACAAGAGGCTGCCCCAAATTGCAGCAACCAAAAAGCCCACCTGGAAATATTTTAATGACTCAGATATGAGGCTAATTTTATATGTACTATTGAAACCATCTTTTCTACATAAACATCTGCTGTTCTTTCCATAAGGGCAGCCCAAAATTGCTGTAGGATGATGACGTGATTGGCAAAACGCTTACCTCAGACTCACTGATGAGGACAAGCTAGCTGATGCCCAGTGTGTGCCTGGGTGGGGGACAAGGAAGATAATACACTGACTCCACTAGTCCCCTGCCCCAACACACTTGCTTACATGCGCACACACACACACACACACACACAATTTGTATATATTTGTGTATATACAATGACATCGTATCACTGTGGCTGTACAAAAAAAAATGCTGTACTGCCTCTAAATCAGTTTCTCAACCTGAGCACTCTTGACATTTTGAGCTGGAAATTTTGAGTCTTTGTGGTGAGAGACTGTCCTGTACATTTGTAAAATGTTTAGCAACATCTTTGGCCTCCGTCTACTAGATGCCAGGAGCACCACCACTACCCTCAGTGGCAACAACCAGAAATGTCTCCAGACATTGCCAAATGTGGCCTGTAGGGCAGAAAGCATCCCTGGCTGCGAATCATTGCTCTAAAGCACATTTTTTTAAAGCAATGAGAACAGTTATTAGTATTAAATCTTTGTCTAGCATTTCATAGCATACAAAGCCCTAAGAATATGTTTCAGAAAATCAATTTTAGTGCCACCAGGGAAAATAGTATAAAAAAGCGGATGACCGTGTCTTACAGCCATCTTCCACCAATTCTTATCAGATGAAATTGTTGGCCAGTGGGAGGCTGATGGATGGAACTCACCTCTTGGTTTTAGTTCCTTTGATGCCACCTGCAGCTTGGAATCCTGGGGCAAGTTTTTTGTTCACTTTTTTTTTCTTTTTAGAAAATGTCAAAAGAACTATTGGCTGTAAAGAACAAGTCATAATTTAAATTATTAACTCTATTTCATTAGTTTATCTCTTATGTTCTTATTCTTCAGGGGCTTAGTGAGACATGTGAAGGAAACAGTCAATGAAGTCACTTTTCCCAATAATCAAAAGCTTTTGCTCATATTCTGTAAGAGAGAACATAGAAGTACCTTAAATACATTCAGCAGTTAGAGTGCTACATGAAATAACTTTTAGGTCTTTTTTTTTAATGTTTATTTATTTTTGAGAGAGAGAGACATGAATGGGGAAAGAGCAGAGAGAGAGGGAGACACAGAATCTGAAGCAGGCTCCAGGCTCTGAACTCAGCACAGAGCCCGATGTGGAACATGGGACTTGAACCCACAAACCTCAAGATCATAACCTGAGCCAAAGTCAGACACAACCAACTGAGCTACCCAGGTGCCCCTAATCTTTTAGGTCTTTAACCTTGTGTGGCTATTCCATTTCATGCTTATATCAGCTTTGCTCAGAGAATTTTTACCTCTTTATTTAATGATGTTCTTTCTCATATGTGATATTGTCTCCCTACAATATTGTCTCTTCTCTCTCAGTCTCTCCCTCTGCCCCTGTCTTTCTGTTTCTCTACCTCCATCTCTGTCTCTCACTCTTTGTCTTTTTATTCCTCTCATGAGATTCACTATCAAAGTGTTGTAGGAAGAAGGAAGTCTTTGGAGCCAGTTAATCCTGAGTAAATGTTGGTTTTAACAATTTTAGCACTGTGAATGTTGAGCAAGATTTCGAGCTTCTTAGTACTTCAGTATTCTAGAGTTCGTGGGTCAGGAGAGTAACGGTGATTCTATCAGTCAAGACTCCTCAGTTACGAGTGACATATAACCTCATTCAGCCTCGCATAGGAGAAAGGAAATCTGTTAGCTAATATGAGCTAAAAAGTCCACGAGTAGAGCTCTCTACTTTTAGGCGAGTTTTGATCTAGGTCTCAGTGCTTTCTTTGGTTGAGTGTATTCTCAAGCCCATTTAGTAACACCCTGTCCATTTCAGACATCCAACATCTGGCCAGTATGAGAAAGAATAGATAAGATAAATATAGAACAAAATAACCTAACACTTGTAAGTCCACTACAACTACCTTGAAATGTTGAGATGCACATTAAACTCTATAACATACAAGCATCTGCTGGGATCATTTTCTCCTTCTCCAGAATTTGGAAACGGCAAGATGTTATTTCACTCATTTTAGTATATTTTTGTATTGTGTGTGGATATATGTGTGTGTGTATTTAATGGGCATTAAATTCTTTCTGTATATACTATTTGGTCATTTAAATTATGTATTTAGTTTTGAAAAAGGTATTTCTGAAATAAGCTCATATATTACATTCCCCTGCACCCGATCTCCGCTCCTCACCCACCTAGTTGTCCTCACCAAAGGCATTAAGTCTTACCAGCATCTTGTATAGAAATAGTTTTTGCCTCTACAACTAGAGACCTGTTTTATCTCCCCCTCCCCTCTTCAGTGGCCTCCTCCTTCTTCTCTCCCACTCTTCCTTCTGCTTCTACACAAAATAGTAGCATATTTTACATACCCTACTTCATTTTACATTTTCACTTAAAATATATTCTTAGACATTTATCTATAACTATAATATATAAAGAACATTTTTGTACTTTTGCATTATAGGCTATTAATTTATTGGTTTGATAAACATACAGTAGGTGTTTACTATATGACGGGCCTTAGTGAACAAAACAGGAAACAGAATGAGCAAAAATATCTACAGGATATTTTTAGAACATTCTAATGGGAACAGACAATAAAAAAGAAAGACATAAGCTAGTCATATATGTTGATGGAAAATGATAAATGCTATGGGGGAAAACCAAACAAGAGGGATACACTGTGAGAAGCAAATGTTTAGATCAGGAAAGTTCTCACTACAGTGACGTTTGAGGAAAAAGGGAGAAAAAGAAATTGAAGACTGGGCCAGAGAATCATACAGTTCTGTGCGCTGAGACTTTTCCGAGGCAGAGGAAATAGCAGGTACAAAGCGCCCGAAGCAGAGATTTACCTGGTATGTCCAAGAAGAAACAGAGGCCAGTATGGACAGAACAGGGAGCAAGAGACTGACGGGAAATGATGCTGGAAGTGTATGGCAGTTGTGATGACCTGGCTCTTAGTCTGCGTGAGATGAGGAACAATAGAGGGGCTTCAGCAGAGGAATGATGTGATTTTACTTCCACTAAGAACCATCACTGTGGGAGCGCCTGGGTGGCTCAGTCGATTAAGCACCCGATTTTGGCTCAGGTCTTGATCTCATGGTTAGTGAGTTCTAGTGAGTTCGAGCCCCCTGTCCAGCCCTGTGCTGTCAGTGCAGAGCCTGATTGGGATCTTCTATCTTGCTCTCCTCTGCCTCTCCCCAACTTGCTGTCTCTGTCTCTGTCTCTGTCTGTCTGTCTGTCTGTCTCTCTCTCTCTCTCTCCTTCTCAAAAACAAATAAACCTTAAGAAACAACAAGAATAAAAAAAAACATCACTGTGGTCAACTTATGAAGAATAGACTACCAAAAGTGGAAACAAGAAGACAATATTAATATATTTTTCCAAGTGTTTCTGTTTTATTGACTATCTCTCAAGAACAGATATTGAATTGTCTCAGACACTTATTTTAGCATGTTTTATGCTATTACGATTTTTATCCTTAGACCTTATTAGTAGGGTGAATTATAGTAATGGATTTCCAAAGAAAGAATCCTACATGACTAAATAAACCCCATTTGGTCATAGTATACTGTTTTTAATATGCTTTCTGATTCTTATAATAGTATTTTATATGGGATTTCTTAACTTATATTCATCTTATTGGTTTGTAGTTTTCTTTCTGTGCAACCTTTTTTGGTGTTCCTCCTCAGTGTTTATAGTATTACATTAAAAATATTAGAAGCTTTATTTGCTTTTCTGTGATCTCAAACCGTTTGAAATAACATGAGAATTAACTCTTCTTTAAAGGTTTGTTAGAACTCCTGTGAACCAAGTGAGCCTTGGGCTTTTCTCGGAGTAGGAGATGAAGGTATTTAACAATTGTTTTTATGTATTCTATACTAATTGATCAGTTTAGATTTTCTCTCTCCTTTTTTTTAAATGCTCATTTATTTTGAGAGAGAGAGAGAGAAAAAGAGTGTGTGAGTATGGGAGGGGCAGAGAGAGAGAGAGAGAGAGAGAGGTACAAAGAATCTGAAGCAGCTCTGTGCTGAAAGCAGACAGCCGAAACCTTGAGGTCATGACCCAAACTCACAAACCTTCAGATCATGACCTGAACTGAGGTTGGACGCTTAATCGACAGAGCCTCCCAGATGCCCCTGATTTTCTCTCTCTTCTGAAGTTAGTTTTCTCAAGTTACACTTTCTTAGGAAGTTAACCATCTCAATCAAATTTTCAAATTAATTTGCAAAGTTGTTGATCAGAGTCATACAATATGATTATTTAAATTTCCTTTCTATCTGTAATTATTTATTTTCTATGTTAATGTCATTTTCTTGATCGTATTAGTTAATAGTTTGTATTATTGTATGTGGATGTGTTTGTTGCATTTTAAAGACCATTTTTTGGTATTTATTTGTTAGATCTCTATATCCTCTGTATTCTAATTTACTAGCATTTGTTTTAATAACCGTATTCTGATTCCTCATGTTTATCTATTTTGAAAATTTTTAATGTTTATTTATTTTTGAGGGAAAAAGAGAGAGGGAGAGAGAGAGAGAGAGAAAGAGAGAGAGAGAGAGAGAACAGGGGAGGGACAGAGAAAGAGGGAGACACAGAATCCAAAGCAGGCTCCAGGCTCTGAGCTGTCAGCACAGAGCCTGACACAGTAAGCTCACAGCAGTGAGATCATGAACTGAGCCGAAGTTGGACGCTTAACCAACTGAGCCACCCAGGCGCCCCTGTCATGTTTATCTTAATCTGCATCTTCATAAGAATACTCAGTTCGTTTATTTTATTTTTATTTATTAATATGAGCATTTAAGTATGATTTCACTAATGATTGCTGTTTTGACTTAATTATATAGGTTCTTATACGTAGAGGTGTTTTTTGTCAGTTTTTAAGCATTCTGCAATTTTTATTTATAAATGTGTTCTTTGACTCAACAGGTGTTTGACGGAGTGATTTTGTTTTCTGGCTTTGTTATGTTCCATGGGGGTCAGGTAAGATTTTTTTTTAAGTTAATTAATTTATTTTAAGAGAGAGAGAGAGAGCGAGTGCGAGAGAGAGAGAGAGAGAATGAGCAGGGAAAGGGCAGGGAAAGAGGAGAGAGAATCCCAAGCAGGTTCAGCACTGATAGTGCAGAGCCCAACTCAAGGTTCGATCTCACAAATCATGAGATTATGACCTGAGCCAAGATCAAGAAGCAGATGCTTAACCAACTGAGCCACCAGGTGCCCCTATAATCTCTTAAAAACACAGTCTTCATACTTGTTTTCATCTGAACCTTACACTTGAATATATTCAGTTTTCACTAGTGGTCTTTTGCCAAAGATTTTTTCTATTTACAAGTTTGCTTAAGTTTATTTTCTAGTAAGTAGATTCTTCACAACATTCTCATGTGAAATATTCTCTGAATTCTTTAACATTTTAAACATTTGGCTTTCTTTATACTTGATTGGCATTTTGTCTAGCATTAGGTTATAGAATGACATTGTCTATTCTTAAGATTTTTGGAGGTTGTGTGTTGCTTTGGAGAAGTTTAAGGCAACCAGATTTTTAAATTTTATTATAAATTACTTTACTATTTTGACTAGAGAACCAAAGTGTCCATTTTTCTATTCTAATAACTTGTTAGTATTAAGCATAAGGAGTTTTTTTTTTTCTGGTAATAATGTAGCTTCCCAACAGGAAAATTACATTCTTTTGTTATTTTTGGAAATTTGGCTTTATGTATTCTAACATTTATTTTATTTCATTATTTTGGTTTTCTTTTTCTGAGACTCCAATTATGTATATGTTGGATGTTCTGCCTGTTTATAACTACTCTTGAGTTCCTTCTTTTCTCTATTTCCTCCTTTTCTTTACCTCTTCCTTTCTCCCCTCTCCTCCTTCACACCCTTCCTTTCTTCCTTCACTTTTTTCTTTTTAATTTGCTGACTTTTCTTATTTCTGCTGTTTGTTGCTCATACTGTATTTCAGCAGTGTCTATACTCTCTAATGCCCCTTCCAATTTCACCTTTATTTCTTGGTTTTGCTTTTTCTTTTTTCCCCAAATCTCTGGGAGTTCATGTTGTGTCTCCTGTCTCCTAACCTTCTCTTCCCTGGGGTCATATACTCAAGGTTGCATTCTTGCTTCATAGAAGCAATTGTCATAGTAGTAGTAGTAGTAGTAGTAGTAATAGTAATAGTCCTTCACTTAGAGGTGAGTATTAGTCAACGTTTTTATCTGCTCCACTGAACCATTTTCAATATTGTTTCTGGTGAGTGTTCTTCACCTATCATTGTGTTGTGATTCCTTATCTTATTTTCTTAATTGAAATATTATGTGTTTTATTTTTGATTGCTCATCTTGAAGCAGAAACAAATTTTTTTCTGAATCCAGGATTTGTGGGAGGCTTCTCTGTGTGGACAGGGAAGACCCAAGACCATGCTTTTGTTGAGCAGGAATTTTCTTTTTGACCCAAGCGTTTGTGTAACACCTTGTTTAGCCTTCAAGGCTCACCAGGTAATAGAGAAAGCCAATGCTGGGATGGTTCATGATGTAAACTCTCTTTTATCCCCTCTTTCATAACCTGCTTCTTGAAAAAGTTGGCTTTTCTATGTTTTCCTTGCTTTGCTTTTCAGAAGCAAATCCAATCCAGGTGAAGTCCTGTCCCTAGCTGGTTTACATAACTTTGGTGTTAGTAGACCAAGTAGTCAGGTTTTAACCTTATGTTTGAGAAAGAATAATAGTTCCTCCTGATTCCTGCAGCTGAATATTATTATATATATTATTTATTCCTTCTTCATCTTCCTGGGGTTAACTCGGTATGATCTGCACTGCTATTGGCCATGTAGATTTATAGATCGATTTTCAGAATGAAAGTCAGCTGTCTCCAAATCTTATAGGAAATAGAGCTTAAGTTTCTTATTTACTTTCACCCTATTTCTCAGGGGAGGGGAATTTCCAACAGGATAAAGTGAAAATACAAACTTTATACAACCATATTAACATTAGAAATATTTGTTTCAATAGTTTTAACCCAAACACTTGGTTAAGTACTTCAGTCATGCCTTTTTATTTTGATCAGAAATAACCACATCTGACATAACCCACGTTGACAACATTTTCATTTAACAAAATGAATGATAATTTATCAAGATATATTGTCATGTATTATAATGTATTATGCATTATTATTAATTATATATTTATTAGTAATAATTTGTGATAATTATTATTATATATTAATGTTACATTAATCAATATATTAGTATATAATGTATATGATAAATGGTCAGTTATTCTGATCTCTTTTCTTTCAACTAGTCTTAATGATCAATGCATTATTAGTGATTCTTTTCAAAAATTATTAAATAAAGCCAGCTTTTACCTTATAAAATGCATATTTCAGCCTTTATTTTAAAAGAAAAATAGGAACGGTCCCTGACGTCTAGATGGTTAAACATCTCATTTTATTTTTTATTAAGTTTTTAACATTTATTTATTACTGAGACAGACAGACATGGCATGAGCAAGGGAAGAGCAGAGAGAGAGAGGGAGACACAGAATCCCAAGCAGGCTCTGGGTTCTGAGCTGTCAGAGCAGAGCCTGACGCAGGGCTCAAACTCACAAACCATAAGATCAAGACCTGAGCTGGAGTCAGACTCCATCTAACTGAGCCACCCAGACACCCCTAAACATCTAATTTTAAATTAAAAAATTATCTTAAGATTTAAAATTTTTTAATTCTAATCTAATTTTAAGTGAACATTTTCATTTTTTATTTTTTTCTTAGTAAAATGAATAAACACAACTAGAAATAATAGTACCTTAAAACTGTCAGCATTTGATAATCCTACCTGGTTTCTGACTCTGTTAGTCAAAATGTGTTTATGGGGGGCGCCTGGGTGGCTCAGTCGGTTAAGCCTCCGACTTCGGCTCAGGTCAAATCTCACATTCGTGGGTTCTAGCCCTGCGTCAGGCTCTGTGCTGACAGCTAGCTCGGAGCCTGGAGCCTGCTTCCGGTTCTGTGTCTCCTTCTCTCTCTGCCCCTCCCCCTCTCATGCTCTGTCTCTCTCTGTATCAAAAATAAATAAAACATTTAAAAAAAAAACAAAAAAACCAAAATGTGTTTATGACTGTATAATATGAGCATATGTTTCCATCAGTACCATCAATGTAGAATTAAATCCAAGCTCACCATATGATAAGTTTTATTTGGAGAGTCATGTGTAATTGGAGAGGTTCTAATATAAAACTCACCCTAAATTATGTGAATTGGAAATAAGAGAAAAAAATCTTTAATGGAATTTCAGAAATAATATCAAAATTATAATAATAAATTCAGAAAAGACAATCTGCCACAGTCCCTCTTCCACCCTGCCTATTACTTAAAATCCTTGAATCATGTCCCATTCCTTTTAGGATAAAAAAAAATCAAAATTTCTTAGCACAGCCAACCACATTTACTGTGGTTTGGCTCTTACCTATGGCTCCAGTTCTATCTTACATCCTTCCTCTGCACTACTTTTTTTGGAGCAGAATATCTTTACTTCTCTTAAACTTGACCCCTTAAACGTTCTCACCTCAGGGCCTTTGCACCTGCATTCCCCACTGTCTGCAGAAATTTGCCCCTTATTTTTGCTTGTGTAATACTCATCTGTCAGATCTCAATTCAAGTATCTCCTCTTCAGGGAACCTTTCCCTGCTATCCTTTACTAGTTGCCATGTTACATTTTCTCACAGAATCTATACCTTTTCTTTGCAATTTTCTTGTCTAACTAACCCAATGGTAGTGTACATGGCTGGCTCACAGTATTCTAGTCCCAGTGCTTATCCTAGAGCCTATTACATAGTAGGTGCTTTATAAATACCCATTGAAAGAATAACAATGACACTTAGCATCTGTTGAGCACTATATTTGTCAGGCATCTGTGTTATCTTCCCACAGGAAAGGCCAATCTTGCCTTTAGAAAATAGGAAGTAAAGCAAAGGGGGAAAAAAAAGGAAAGAAATAAATCTAATTAAGTGTCCTTGAGGAAGAATTTTTGATCTTGTGAAGTTCTGCATATTTACTTCTTACGTTGGTTGAATATGAAAGGTACCCAGGAGTCTAGAATTTGCATCAAAACTATATCAACTCTAAAACTTATAAAAATGAGCAGAAAATATAACGATGAGTTTTACAAGATATATTTGGCATTTTCTGCTTATAATTGGATTAGAATTACAAGCAGATCAAACTTTCCCACACATTACTTATTTCTGCCCTTGATCCTATACTAAATCAGAAAGCCTGAGGTATCAAGGGGGAAATACATTTTTTAAATGTATTGTAATCTGGGCCTTTGTCTTCTGGAACCTAATGAGAAGTGTGCTTCGGGTTTTGATTTTTAATTTCTCATATTTATTCCACTTTGCAGTGCCTGCTTGATATGGCCCCACATAGAGCTACTTTGAATTTTGAGAGAAGAAAGTGCAGAAATTAAAAATTATATAAGGTTAGAGCCAGAAGGGGCTGTAGAAATGATTTGTTCAAAGACTCTCATTTTGCAGATGAAGAAACTGCTACCCAGAGACCATATATGTTGGAACAGTGGTAAGAACTCTGGTTTTCACACCTCCTTCCAAAGTCCATTCCAACCACAATTGGTCATAGAGAAAGAAAGGATCAGACCCAATTTTGAACTTGCATATCAAAACTCTTTCTCATTGGAATGCCTGGGTGGCTCAGTCGGTTGAGCATCCGACTTCAGCTCAGGTCATGATCTCACAGTTCATAGGTTCCAGC
The DNA here is from genome assembly GCF_006229205.1 of Suricata suricatta. NCBI lineage: Eukaryota > Metazoa > Chordata > Mammalia > Carnivora > Herpestidae > Suricata > Suricata suricatta. The sequence continues at coordinate 22,682,897 of NC_043709.1, read as the reverse complement.
TTCGCCTCAGGCTCATAGCACAGAGCCTGGAACCTGCCTCAGATTCTGTGTCTCCTTCTCTCTGCTCCTCCCCCGCTCATGTTCTGTCTCTCAAAAATAAATAAATGTTTAAAAACTTTAACAAAAATCCTGTTTCTTCTTGACTTAATGATAGAATGATGAAAAAAATCACATCTTGAAAATACATGAAATTTATATAGACACCATCATAATAGCATAAAAGTATTTCAACTTTTAAATCTATTTTCCTTCAATTTGACTTTTTATATCATATAGAAGATACCACTTTGATCCATTTGGTACCTGTAGAGCAGAAAGAGCATATAGAGCTTCGGCATAAACAGAGCTATGTTCAATTCTTGGCTCTTCCACTTATTAGCTGAAGCCTTGGGAAAACCACTTGTACTTAGAACCTTGGTACCTCTATGTGTGAAATTAAAGCATTGATACCTGTTTCATAGACTACCTAAAATATTTTTGGCAACTCAACATGTGGATAAATATGTATTTAATAAATAAAATATTTTACAGATCGCTGCGAGGAATAGATGATATGCAAGTGCCGATATCATATGAAAGTTGTGTGCTAAGTCTTTTTTTTAATATAACACAATTTATTTTTTTAACATACGCAGTTATTTTCCATCATTTACAATACAGTAGTTACAGTGACACTCCAAACAGAAAAGCAAAGTAAAAAATCAAAACCCCCACTTCTATTTGCTGAGTCTTAATTTTCTTCCTTTGTTGAACCTCGTGGAGCCATTCAGGTCAGCCTGGATGAGGTTTCGCTTTTCATCCTTCAGAGGCAGGCTACTTGAGATCTCATAGGAAAGGCACATTGGAAATATTTCATGTCAGCGTTATCTGACGTGGATCGTGTAGTGAGAATTGTTTTTTGTACTGAGTATTTAAGTGGTTTATACAGTGACCCCTATGGTGGCTGCTGCTGTAAATGACAGGAAAATGTGCACGCCTTTGTGATTGAAAATTGCCACTTACCAGCACAGCAAACTTTTGTTAATGTATTGTTGGAGAGTATTTGCATACTAGGTTTAAAGTTCTGTCAGCTTAATAGATTTGACTATCAACCAGAAAATAGCAGATTTTTAGTATAAACCAGCAAGTCAAATTCAGTCTGCCTCATGAAGCAGATTAAATTCTTCAGAAGGAGACCGTTTCTACATGACACTCGAAGAATATACCACTTCAGGCTGTAATGTTAGTTCAAGTGTACAGATTCTGGCTATTTCTGCTCAGAACCCTGTAGCCTTAGAGCACCTTAGTAGAATGTAGTAGGGTAGTTAACACTGTCTTCCTCCAGTTCCCAGAACCGTGAAGAAGAAGCTAAATTAGCTTTCCGGTGTCATAATGTTATTGAAAAACCATCGAACTAGAAACTTGGAATCTTGGGTTTTCTCCTAGCAGTATGTGGCATTAGACAAAATTACCTACCTCTTTCAGTCCTCAGTTTCCTCATTAGTAAAGTTAAAGACTTGCAGTAGACTCTAACTAAAGAAATACAATTCTGAGTCTGCCCCACTTACTGGAAAGATGTATCTTTCCAACAGCCAGGAGGGCCTAGCACCTGGGAGGTCATTGTCCCATAAAGTAGTCTATGATATGTTTGTTTACACGTTTTTCTTCTTCCACATGACATGCCTTAAAGCTTTTAAAGACAGCATTTTGTTCCCCGCTTCCCACTCTGTCTTTTCCAAGCCAAATGTCCTTATCACTCTACTTACTGATGTGGTGTCAAGTTATCTTACTAACCTGGTTGTGTCTGCTGAATGGGCTCCCAGTGCTCATGGTCCCTTTTGTTGGCTAGACTCCTTGACTTCAACATAATACTCCTTATAGAACTTCCCCAGGGCAGAGGACGGACTGTAGTTTCTTGTCCACAAGGGGTCTTAAGACAATGACCTGCTAACCTGGAAAGCTCTTATCAAAGAAAAAAATATATATTCCATTCGGGATAACTCATTTTTTAAAAAGAATCTAGGGGGCTTTCCAATTATTTCCATTTCCTGCACAAATTGCTCATAATCTACCTATTCAATCATCTCTATTAGAATTTTCTTCAGAAATTGATGTCAGACTCATTGATTTGTAGGCTCGGGAATCTAACTTTTCTCCTTTTTTTTGGATCTGAGTACATTTACCCACGTTCCATATCCTGGATTATTTCCCACTTGTCTGTTTACACTAAGAGGACCTAAAATGGTCCTATCAGTTCATCGCTTTCTTGACTTGAATTTTTTTTCAAAGTCCCTAAGTGTTCATTTTTCATAATCTCACCTCTCAATCCCTCTAAACCAGAAGATGCAAAACCAGTGCTCGGAAAACCTGAATTAGAATGCCTTTGGGGAGGGCATCCGTGGTCCAGTCCACTCAGCCCTTACCAAGGATATTGTGTCTATTTTGGTAACCTAGCATTTGCATACATTTATGTGACTAGACTGGTCCATGGAGTGTTTTGAGTTTGCAACCCTTGTGAGTTACGCCTCTTTCATTCTGAAGATTATTTTCCTTCGTGGTGGAAAAGAAAGCACAAAAGGAGTTGTTGCCAAAGGCTGCCTTTGCTCACACTGTGCTCTGTCCAGAATCCTCTTCATGTCTTTTAACTGGTCAGCATCTTTCCAACCTTATATAATAACAGTTATAACAAGGACTATTTATTAATTGTGTACTTTTTCTGACTGTGAAGGGGATATGGAAATGAATGAGACCTGGTCCCAAGTTCAAATCCTCGGTGCTGCATGAGGAAGGGATGTGTGAAGCTGTACTTAAAATATGGTGCATACCATGATGGTTTTGCCCATAGACTCGGGAGTCAGACTGCCTAGGTTCAAAACCTGGCCCCGGTACCTAATGACCATGTAGCCTGCAAAGAGTTTGTTAACTGCTCTGTGCCTAAGTTTTTTGATCTATGAACTGGGGATAATAGTAGTCCCCCTTTTAGAGTTATTATAAGGATTAAATGAATTAATGCATATGAAGTATTCAAAATAGTACCTAACACATAATAAAATCTCAATCAATGGTTTCTGTCATTTTTTATTATTATTAAAGAATACATGTGGTAGAAGGAACTTCTCTGGCCCTCTCTTTGCCCCCTATAACTACTCCCATGTATTAGATATTCCTTCCCTTTGCCATACTACTCCATATAATATTTGTAGCAGCAGCCATCACTCAGATGATATAATGTTATGGTCTCCAAGGTACTGGCTGATAATAAACTGAAGTCTTTCCTCTTGTTTGTTTTAAAAAGCTGTTGTTTCAAAGTCACCTGTTTACCTAGTGTTCTTATTCACTATCTTCATGGCATCCCCAAGCCCCATCTCCAGTATTCTTTGGACTTTTCTAAATACAGCAACTAAAAGGTTAATTCTTGACATAGCAGGAACTTTTAGGATCCCACTTCAAAGCCAGTTTCCAGTCTTTCATTCTGATTGGCCAGTGCCTCATCTATACATTTGTAAAATAGTTTGAATCTCATTCCTGTTTTATCCCTAGGCCATTTATATAGAATATAGGTTCACAACCCTTCATCCATGATTCCAAAATTAGGAAAGAATGAAAAACCAAGCTTCTCTCTCTCTCTCTCTCTCTCTCTCTCTCTCTCTCTCTTTTCTTTCTGTCAGTCTTTCTCTCTCTCTCTCTCTTTCTTTCTCTCTCTCTTTCTTTCTCTCTCTTTCTTTCTTTCTTTCTTTCTTTCTTTCTTTCTTTCTTTCTTTTTCTTTCTCTCTCTCTCCCTCCCCTTCCTTCCCCCCTCCCCTTCTTCCTCCCTTCATTCTTTCCTTTCTTTCTATAAACTCATACTAAAACTCATTTGACCATAAATCTTAACCTGAACTAATGTATGGAGTTTGCAATCTTTGTTATCCCATTTAGTATTACACTAATATGCTTTGCTACAAAATTGTTAATAAATTTATCATAAGTATTATCTCAGACTATAGATGGATATAATGAAATAAAAGTGGGGGTGCCTTGTGGCTCAGTTGGTTCAGTGTCTGACTTCCGCTCAGGCCATAATCTCATGATTCATGAGTTCGAGTCCTGCATCAGGCTCTGTGTTGACAGCTCAGAGTGTGGAGCCTGCTTCAGATTCTGTGTGTGTCTCTATCTCTCTGCCCTTCCCCCACTTCAAAAATAAACATTTAAAAATAATTTAAAAAATAAAAGTGAATACATTGTCTAGTATTTCTGAAGTACAAAAAAGAAATCTGAATTCCAAAACATATCTGGCTCCAAGATTTTCTGATAAGAGATTTATGGATTCTTAGGCTGATACCTTGGATTTAAACCTTACCCCTCCTATATAAATTGTGTGAAATTGAACGTTTAGTGACCCTCTCTATACAACACAATCCTCAACTGTAGAGTGGAAATAATATCAGTACCTAATCACAGAATAGCTAATAGAATCCTATAACTAATGCATGGAAGTTGCTTACACAGTGCCCTATCTTATGGTAAACACTCATTTATTAGTAACTATAATTTTAAAAATTTGTTGTTGTTTTTATTTGAGGGCAAGGTTTGTGCCTTCCAACTTTATCTTTGTACCCAGTGCACAGTGGGGACTCCATAGAGCTTGTTGGATAACTGCATGAATGAATGACTCCATTTTGCCTCAAGTAGTAAGTTGATCCCTTTCTTGTTGTTTCTCAAAAAAACAGGTTAAACAGATTAAAAAGCCTGTTTGGTTTTTTACACTTTTCACACACCTTAACTCAATCTGGCCTTTTTCTTCTTGAGCTATCTTATAGCTCTTTGCCCTCCTGTTCCTTCTATCCTTGAATATATGCTTTTATTTCTATTGTTTATATATATTATTCAATTATGAACTTTTAAATTGTATACTGTCAAGCAATACTACTTTCTTCAATGTTTCTTGTTTTCCCTCCCCTTCTTCTTTTCCTTCTTCCTCCTCCTCCTTTTCCCCTTTTTCTTCTTCTTCCTCTTCCTCTTCTTCTTCTTCCTCTTTCCTCTCCTCCTTCTCTTCTTCCTTACTCAGTATTGAAGTCCTAAGAATTTCTCATCACCCTGAAGACATCTTCCCTTTTGTGGTCCTCCTGGAGCACTGACACCCCTCCCTCCCTCCCTCCCCCCCACCATTGCCTCTGTATTTTCATGGGAGCTTTCTGAAATCTGCATACATAGAGTACACATTTTTCTTCTGTGGCTATTACAAACCAAAAGAAAAAGGAATGCCCTTCCTAGATTCCCATCATTTTAACCCTCAAAACATTATCCTTGGAACTTAGGTTTCACTTTTGGTTTCCAGCAAAATATTTAATAGCATCTCAATACATTCTGTTTTAAAATAATTTAATGCTTTTAATACATTAAGAATTTAATGCTTCCTTAAATCAGAATGAAGCCTAGGGAATATGTCTTGATCATTGTTTACTGCATCATCTGAGATGTGTAATCATCCTGAAGATCAACTATGAGCCATCAGATTGTTCTGCTTGAAATAGAAGGAAACTTCCAAACAAGTACTCATTGGAGTTAAAATGAAGCAAATTCTGAGTGCATATTTGATTTTTTTTTCCCCCAGTAAACTTGATCCACTTGATTTGAGAAGGTACCAGCATGGATCTTTGCCAAGAAAAGCAAAGAGAATTAGATAAAATGAACAGGATGCTGTCGAAAAGACCACCAAATGCCAAATAGAAGCGAGGCAAGATTTTATTTATGGCTGGGCCAAACCTGATCTGATCTTAAGGAGAAAAGTACAGAGAATGGCCCTGAACAAAGGCGGCAGTGAGATTATGGACAGAATATATCATTATTTAGTTAACCAATTACAATCCATAGCATTCCATGGTAGCCAATTACATTATAATACACAGATATTAGGTTTGGCAGGAACCTATCATTTTCAAAGTCTTTGTCCCCTTAAAATGACCAATCATAGCGGGGCAATGACTAAGCGATTTTCACCAGCTGACCTTGCCTTTGACCAGGTCTTAGTAAAAGGGGTGGGGTTCCTTAACAGAATCTTGAAAAACAAGTTAGCCTTTAGGTTACAATCAAGGGTTGCAACTTAGGGACTTTCCAGAGCCCAGTTGCTCAACCTTTAATTATTCACCAGAATGAGAGTTTAAATCAAACTTATATACAGTAAGCTCTCTGATATCGTATAAGTTAACCCATTTTTCCATAAGTTGACTTATTACACTACTCATCATCATCATCATTGGATGTTGGGATTACTTGTCATTGGAGTTACTCATCATCATCCTGTCTTTCCTCTGTAGTTATTTACTTTATAAGTTGTCTTTTCCAGTAGGGAAATCTACAGGCCACCCCAAAGGCATTATTTCCCCTGTTCCTTTCCTTTTCCATTTTTATCCAAGTCCTTTCTACCTGCAAGTTCATACCGTTCTCTACTGGCATCCTCTTTCTTGACATACTGTATTTTACTTTCACTTCTTCCATTAGATGTATTTATTTTGAGCAAAGTGTAGCTTTTCATAATCATAGTCTAATCATGACGGCTATCATGACGATCATCACATATACTTCAGCATTATACTTGCTTTTTTTGTTGACTTTTCTATTTCAATTTATTGTCTAAATATTGCTCATTGATATCTGTATATTGGAAGGTACATTTATTATTTGTGACACATTTTCTATTACTTGAGAACTCAGATACCTCTTTCCTACCATTCACTAATACGCATACATAGATTCTTCTCTACATTTTTAGGCCTTTTACTTTCCTCCTAAGTGCCATTTTATTACCCTTCCAATCTGGTTGGAAAGTCTTTGCAAAGAACATTCTTTCCAGAACACATTATTCTCTACCAAGAGTCCTGTATTCAGGAAGTATTTACCATGTTCCAGAAAAGCCACCCAGTCCTTGACCCCATCCCATATACATACCTTTCGTGTCCTTAAACTTCCTTGTTGCCAGTGACCTATTTGTCCACTCAGTCTCAGTTATGTGTTCTTATGGTCATTACCTTTGGCCTTGATGGAGACTCCACTACTTCTGATATTTCAACTTCAAATATCTCATTTTCACACTCCCATCTTGGATCCTTTCATCTCAGTTCTTCATTCAATCTTCAACCTTACCACTACCTAAATTCATGTACTCTAACCATTCTCATTCCTGAGAGAGAGAAGGCTTCTCCCTCCTTCCCAAAATAGGATCCCATAGTCCATTAATATAACCATGGCCTAGCAAATGGTCCCAGTTCATTTTACCTGATTCTCTTTGGTGTTTGTTTGTTTGTTTGTTTGTTTTCTTGGCAAAGACCTAGGCTGGTAACTTTTCAAATCAAGTATATCAAGCTTACTAGGGAAGAAAAAAAATCAAATCAAATATACATTCAGAATTTTGCTTCATTTGAAATTCAAGATCATAAAACTCAAACCTGCCTGACAACCCTTCTATATTTATCTAGTAAATTCATCTTTTTACCCCATCAATGATAAAGACTGTCTCCATGACCAACCTCCTTCAAACCCTTTTGTGAGTAGTCCCCAACCTTGGGGTCTGTCCTTGATTCACTTAGTCCAATTTTAACAAGAATCCTATTGAGTCGTTCAGTAAAAATCTATCACCCTTGGTATCTGACCATCTTCAATATCTGATCAAATCCCTCATCCCCCCTCACCCCCACCACCACTCTTGATATTGTATTATGTTGGCCTGCCTTCAACAAAAATCCTGTCAAGTTGGTGCAGCCAGAGTCCTCTTTATCCTTGCTGTTTCCTCTTAGTAATTTTCCATCCACTGACCACCCTTCTGTTCACTGGCTATAAATTCCCACTTGTTCCTGTTGTGCTCTGGGGCAAGCTGATCTCTCTCCCTCATTGCAAAACCTCATTGCAGTAGTCCCTCTCAAAGAACGTCTTCCTTACTGTCTTTAACAATTGTTATGAATAATTTTTTAACATAAGAGGACATATTTTTACTTTCTTTTTAAACTTCAACATCATTTCTTCTTTTTTTGCTCTTAGCTGATCACCTTGACTCACACTTCACTTAGACCGTAGAAGTTCTTGGTCAGTCAAGAACTCCCTCCCTGCCTTACCACCAAATCTACACACCCATATATTCTCTTTCTTCTGTCCTGTTATAATGGTGGAAATATCCCTGTTCCTAGAAAAGGGCAATCCTTTGATTGATGCTCTAAACCTTATCCTTTCTTGCTTTGTCAAAGACTTAAGTTCTTCCCTCATTCTCTTTCTCCTCAATCAATAAACACTTTATTGAATGGATTAATCTCATCACTGTTAACGTGCTCCAGAAACTTATGTATTGAAAAGAAGAAGAAAAGCTCCCTTGACTTCGTCTCCTCCCTAACCACTACTGTATCATATACTTTTCTTTATGACCCAACTTCTTAGAGTTTTGCCTAAATATGAGATCTCCACTTCCTTACCTCCTAGTCATCCCTTAATCCATTCCAGTGTAGCTTCTGTCTCCAACAATCCATAATGTCAATATCACCAATGAACACTTGATCCAAAACTCTGTTTATATTCTTGCCTTATTTGACCTCTTAGCAATATTCTGCACAGATGACCAATCCTCCTTTCTGAAATGACCTCTTTTCTTAGCTTCTGAGGCACCACAGTCTCTTTGGTTTTTTCCCTACCTCTTTGGTTGTTTCTCAATTCCTCCTTTTGCCATACCTCTATATACTGACATGTCTCAGATCTTTAGCTTAGGACTTAGGCTCTTTCTGTCAAGACTTTTCCCAGGTGATGTTTTTTCCTGGAAGAGAAGAAAATACTCTTTAAGTACTATCTATAATCTGACTCACAAATTTATGTTCCCAACTGAGACCATGCCCTTAATGCATATGTAGGTGTCTAAAGTCTAACATGTTCAGAACTGAACATTTGTTCTTCCCACCCCATCAGAGATTTCCCTTCCTTTGTATTCTCCATTTACAGCAACCTATGAATTGTTGGCTCCTCCTCTGACTCACCACCCATGGCCTACCCATCATCACATGCTGACAATTGTACCTCCACTATCTACTCAAATCTATCTTCATCTTCTCATCCTGACAGCTCTCCCTAGTCCAGGACATCAGCATCTCTTTTCTGGTTCTCTATAGTAATCTCCTAATTTATTTCCTTGTTTCTACATTTATCTTGTTCTAGTCTATTTTACACATGGCATCCAGAATGATCTTAAAAAAATAGAATTTGATAATGTCACTCCTTTGCTTAAAACCCTTCAGTGATACTCCTTTATCCTTAGATCTAAATTGACCTCCAATCACAGTCTCTGCCCTGTCTAAATAACTCGTGAGCCACCATCACCCTTGCTCACCCTGCTGCATTCATAGGGGGCTCTTTGACTCTTCAACCATGCAGTGATCATGGAATGATCTCGCTGTGTCTGGAGCTCCTTCCACATAGCCTGTGTGTGGTAACTTCATTCTTTAGGTTTCAGATGATAGAGGTCCTTCTCAGAGGCACTATCATTTTCTTTAATACAAATATATATTATATATTATATATTGTATATGCACTCTCCTTTTTTTTTTTCTACTGAACTCCTCCCCAGACTAGAAACCCCACAAAGCTGAGGATATGTATCTTGTTCACAAGTGGAGATACATCTATCAAAGTGTATGGTATATGAAGTGTTTTATTTATTATTTTTATTAGTTTTTAATGTTTTTTAAAATTTATTATTGAGAGAGAAAGAGACAGCATGAGCAGGGGGAGGGTCACAGAGAGAGAGAGAGAGAGAGGGAGATACAGAATCCAAAGATGGGCTCCAGGATCTGACCTAGCTGTTAGCACAGAGCCTGATGTGGGGCTGGAACCCATGAACCATGAGATCATGACCTGAGCTGAAGCCGGATGCTCAACTGACTGAGACACCCAGGCTCCTCTGAAGTGTTTTAAAAGAATTTGTTTAACAGTCAAACAAAAAGCAGAAACAGACCCATAAGTACAGAGAACCAACTGATGGTTGCCAGAGAGGAGGAAGTGGGTGATGAGTTAAATGGGTAAAAGGGATTGGGAGGTATAGGTTTCCAGTTTATGGACCAAGTAAATCATGGGGATTAGAGGCACAGCATAGGGATTATAGTCAATGATATTATAACAATGTTGTATGGTGACAGGAGCACAGCAGAATGTGTAAAGATGTTGAATCGCCATGTTGTACACCTAAAACTCATGTAACATTGTGTGCCAGCTATACTTTAAAAAGGGAAGAGACAGAGAGAGAGAGAGAGAGAGAGAGAGAGAGAGAGAGAGAAATGAAGAAAAAGAAAAGAAAAGAAAGAAAAGAGAAAAGAAAAAAAAAGAAAAGCACAAAAGAAAAAAAGATTTTGTTCCATAACTGAATCTGTAAATTCTAGCTGACAAGATTTCTAGTGCTTCCTTGACGCCCATTTAAGTCTCTGTGAAGTTCAGAAATGTGAGTCTGAAGATTGGTTTGGGAGGTAAACGTTAATTATTACTTTGTGTCTTCTTACACTTAACCATGCATGACCTTAGCCAAGGTATGTAAGTCAAGAGAATCTCTATTCCTTGACTGTCGAAGAGCTTAGCTAAAACAGCGTCCATTGACTGTGTCTACCCATCCCACCGTCTTTTGGAATTTTTACCATAGACATCAATTTATATTTTTCTCTTTCAAAATCCACTTTACAGCTTATTTTCTCTGATGAAAGTGAGATGAAAAGGAGAAGAAGAAATCTTATTATGGCACATAATTTTGTTCACACTGAATAAAAATTCAGAAATAGCTAGTCTATTTAGGCTATATGTTCTTTGGAAATTAAAAAAAAATAGCATGAGGCTGGAATAAAATATGTGTTGTAATAACCGTAGGGTAGAGCCCATAGATCTATATATCTTCTAGAAACTCAAAGATCTTATTACGAAATATATAAGAATATATTATATCTAAAGTACTTTCATAGAAATGTCCTTTTTCTAAAATGACAATTATTTTTATACTTATTACCATTTTAATAGCTTATTATATATAAATAGAACATGAACTTTAGCGGTAATTGGCAATGGTGTTATTTTTGTCACAATCTTAAAAAACACATTCGGAGCTAAAAGTTTACTTGTAAAACATCTACAGCATCGTGACAAGAATTCAATATACTGAATAAGTTGTTAGAGCACAGACATTTCTCTTAGGATTATAACAACCTATGACTAGGATTATTCAGGTGCCAAGATTATTAAATAACACAAGAGTTGGAAGAAAAATCAGTATAACAGTTAACATTCATTTAAATGCTCAGTGTTCATAGGGAGAAAAAGTACCTAAAACAACACAGGACTAAATTAAGGACTGAACACTCACTTTATAAAGTGCTAGGTAGACATGCATGGGTTTCTTCCACAAGTTTTTACTGTTTTGCTGTGGAGAGTCTGGATTAGTTAAAAAATGCAGTGCCTCTTTTTTCTAACAGAAAAAAAGAAACAGAATCAGCTGAGAGATAAGAAGAGGAGAATAAACACTGAAATAAACATTGCAGTTGAAACTAAAGTAACTGAAGTAAGAATGTTTTCGTAATGAGCTTTTATGTTTAACAAGCCCAGACACTTGGAACAGTGTAAGCTATATTAAACCCTTTTATGAAAGGATTATGTTTTGTATGATGAGTGTTTTAATATAAGTACGGTACACAGCGTAAAATACTACTACATTTAACTCAAAGTAATTACGAGAATTCAGGCAAAATTATTTTCTCCTGTACTTTCACATTGATACAGAAGAAAAAAATGCATCTGGAACCTTTCACCAACATGTCTCTGTTTCAATTATTTTTGGCAGTATATATTGCGTCTCTGCCTCAGCTACCTTTTATATCGACAGTTGGTAGCACAAGCCTTTTAACGCACAAAGGGCAGCAGCTCTTCAGCCAATCTGTGATAAAAGGAAAAAAATGAAATCACTATGGAAACTGCAGGAAGGATCTAAAAGCTCTCTTTATAAAGTAAACGTCTGATGTTTGTGACTGCAGGGGTAAAAAATTCATAAATCTGTATGATGCTATCATTTCTGATTTGTTATCACTGGAAATGCCAACTCGAAGTAGCCTGACCTTAGCTTCATTAAGTGCCGTCTATCCAGAAATAGTTACTATTCAACAGGAGGAAGACGTGGTCTGCAGAGAGGTCAGGGGTTTAAGGGGATAGTGTGGGACTGAGCGAAGAAACTAATTTGCTTAGAATGTTTTCTTTCTTTTCTCATTTGATTGTCTTTTTCTTTTAAATCACAGTGATTTGATGGAATCAGGCACACTGAATTGTTCTGCTCTGCGTTTGATTTTGATTTGTTTTTTTGTTAAGAATTGGAGCAAATCTGAAACCCAAATTCGACTTAGGAAATGATGTTGGTCTTTGATTTTGAATTGAAAAAACAAAATAAATAACCTTCTCCTTCCAGTCAAAAAGCCAATACATATCAGAGGGAAGCCATTCTCACTTCAGCACCCTGGACCCCCAGGAGGAAGAAAATGCAGGAAACTGCAGCCAGGAGACAATGATGAATCTGACCTGACGGCGGACAGCAACAGACACCTGTGTCAAGGAGAAAGTTTTAGGGCATCTCGACAGTTCTCAGAAGTTAAGTGACTCTTAAAAGATAGTTGTATGGCGTTGAAACAGAGAGCTTTCTGGTAACAGTTCACCTGTGGAGGAGGGATGATGAGGTCAAGAGGACATTGAAAAATCCTCAAACACGAAAGTCTGCAAATTCAGTAATAGTGTTGATTGAGAGGAAGATGAATATTCAAGTAAGTAGACTTGCATATACTACTTGCATTTCAGCATGGCATATGCTACTATGCTTATTTCTCTGGTGTTTACAACTGAACACTACTTCGTGAGTTAGATTTTCGGGCAATAGAAACTGTGGATTTATTTTTTTGTTTGTTTGTTTGTTTATTTATTTATTTATTTACTTTATGGCAACTTTACCACAGTTATAATGCATTGAAATGTCAAAGATTGATGTGCATGGTAATTGATTTCCTAGCGTCATGCTGTATTTAGACAATTATAAACATTGCTAATCTAATGTTTCCAGGTACTTATGAACAATTAGTGATTCTGCACTAGCATCTCAAACACACTTTGGATGATAATAATATACTGAGATAAGTTCTATAAACCCTAAAAGGGCTGTGGTGTAAATGATGATTAGGGGAATAAAACAGTGATTTTTTTTCCCCACCCAGTGAAGTGATTAAGGCTTTGAAACTAAAAACACAAGTATTCTGGTTGTGAGCATGCAAAAATTCAGCACAATTAGCAGAGAGAATACATTACCTTATAGTGATATACTTGTTTAAAATGGAAGAATATGATATCCACCACACTAACTTTACTGAACTTCTACTACCACTGATGACTAACTCGGCTGTTTGTGCAACTTTTCCGATCTTACGTTAGGAGTGTTAATGGTCAGTGATACAGAATCAAATGGAAGTGTGTGTTTGGGTACCCAAACATAAATGCATGCATACTTTCATCTGAAAATATTTAAGTGGCTCATACATATTGACTACCCCGATGCTTTTTGTGCATATAATGAAAACCAATTATCTGTGGAGAAAACTTGACTGGGTGGAAGGAAATTAAATTGGTTTTTAAAGACTTTCTTAAACAGCAGTAGCTAGGGAAAGGTCCACTAACATTTTAGCTCAGGATTGTAATGACTTTGCTATATTAATAAATCATGTTTTATCCTGACTTTTATCATGGATCAGGCCACTCTCCCAGTCCCTGTGAAGCCCGGAAACTGCTGTAGGAGAAGGCAGGTACGTCCTAACTCACTCAAAGAATGGGACACAGGACAACGTACGTCTGTTATCCAAAACTTTCAAATTGTAATTCTTGAAGGAAATAGTCATATTCTGGAATATTCTGTGATTTAAAAAAAATACTGTACAGGGAAATCTTTACCAACTTTTCTGTGTAATTCCCTTCTGGGAGTTTCACAACTTCTATGAAATGCTTTTGTGTTGAATATCAACTCTCATCAATCAGCTCCATGTTACTTTTTTTTTTTTCCATTGTGCTTAAGTCTGAGACCACTTATGGGGACGTTTATGGAAACATGGAAAACACATTGTTTCATTTACACATGCAACAATGCAAATTCTTATCCTTTTGTTACTATGCAAAATAGTAACATTCTGTTCTCCGTGGGCTCAGAGTTGACTTCCAGCAGCTACTGTAAAATAAGGAAGGCAAAATACTCCATTATTACCTCAAAATATCTGACTGCTTACTAACTGAAGAGTAAAATATTTCATTGAGTTTTTCTGAAACCAAATATTTAGTTAGTTTAAACGGTTTGTCAGAAAGTTGATCAGGTAGACTCCGTGAAGTATATGCATTATTGTATTGCAGTGAGGGGGTGGTTAGGGATCAATGTACATCTTTCTTTCTGTTAATTACCCAATGGCCACACATTAAATATTGCAGGTGTTTGGGTGATGTAAACTAGTCCCTGCTACTTTCCATTTGGTTGTCATTGCCTTTTCAGAACAATGCTCTCAGAAGTAGTGTTTCCTTTAGTGGATTAAGCCTAAGTAGACTTTACCCCATCCTGAATCTCAAATACTGAAGCCCTTAGCCTTTATATTTCATGATATATTTTCTAATTAACCAGGTTTCATGCTTACGTTTTTAAGGTTTCAGGTTGGAATGTAATCGCCCCCACAGAAATTTCATCTCTCATGTCTATCTCTCTTCAACTCTCAAGTCAGGTTCGGCGGGATAAGTCACCGGGGACTCTCTTCATGACACTAAATACCTGTGGGCTAAAGGGGGTCTTGGAAATTGTTTGTAGTTTTGTATTATTTTCTTTCTGTTAGAAATACTTTGTAACACTGCCATTCACTTCCAACTTGCAACCCTCAGAAATCTCCATTCCACTTGAACTTTCACTCTGAAATTTACTTTCTAATCTCCTATCGGCCAACTGAGATAAGACAAAAACTTTTAATTAGAATTTTAATATGTAACCCAAGGCATTTATGGATCATGCACACAGGTGATCTTCTATGTATTTAATAACTGTATGGAGAACTTAGATAATGTTTAATTTGGTGCAGAGACTATTTTTAACTTTACTGGAATCGGGTTACCTGCAATGTCCCCCGAGTGTCTCTTAGAAGTTTTATCAGCGTGAGGTTTATTGTGTGAATGAGTAACTGTAGGTATCTACAGCAAGGCCTGGGGGGGCAGGGGATTATAAAAATTGGAATACTCTTTAAAATGAAGAAGCCATTCTGTTTTCCTTTCTTCTGAAAAATCTAACTTCACGTCCTTCAGTTCAAGTGATGTGAATATAAAGAGATAAACACCCGGAGGAGGAGCGAGGGAATTAGCCTCCCCTTGTGGCTATTAATGAGCGTGGTGCCCCGAACCTCGTGTGTTTATTCCTTAAAAACCCAGCACATGAAACAGTTTTTTTTTTCTTTCAAGAAATAGTTGGCACTTTATCTGGACTTCTGCTTGACATGAATTATTTGGCAAATTGGGAACTGAAGTGTGAACTATAAACTTGGGACTGTGTAATAAGCTTCAGGGGTGTTCTAGGGACAAAGGCATCCTGTTAGGGATGTCATAAAAAACTTTATTGAGAAAAGAATGATCTTTTTCTCTCTTCATGAGACAACACCAAAAAAAAACATATATCTTATATGGATACCAATATCCTTACACACTCACACACATACACACACACACATGCACACACACACACACACACACACTTTGCTGCAGTGTATCCTTTGTTTTTTATTTACATGTGCACATGAGTCTCATTAATGTTGATAACCCTCTGCACATGCCTCCAGAAAATAATGGACCCCGACTGTGAGAACTGTCTGTATGCAGACATGTTAAGAGCTGAATATTTAGAATCTGTTTGGCACACTAAGCTTGGTTTTCTGAAGACAACACAAGTTGGACAGAAAGATCAAAGGGAAAAAGAAAAAAACACCGTAAAAGATAATGACATCTGGATGGGGCCTGGGTAATGCTCTAATTAAATGTACTTACACCTAAGTCTTATCACATGCTCAGGAGTGAGAGCTTAGATGCTCCTTTAAAACCGCAGCCTTAGAGGCAGTCATGGGGGCCTTGCCGGGGAGCTGCCACCTCGCTGTGATCCAGCTCCTTCCATTTGTGGACCGATAATCCAGCCTCCTTTCTTTCACTGAATGGGCTTCCACTAGTTTGCTATTCAGATAGTCATGATAAATTAGGTTATCCCTTTAAGCTTACAAAGATATGCATGTTCTTTAAAACAGATTTGAAAAAAAAAAACAACGCAGTTTATCCACTTAAAAAAAACAAGCTACAAGATTTCTAGCTTTGTTGCTGTCCATAGGTAAAGGTGAGCTTCCTAAGAAACCTTGGATACTTTTTCTCCCTGTTTGGGTAAAGTAATTTGACATCCTTTCCCTTCTGAGCATAATAGCAGCTCTCCCTAAGTACAAAACACGAAGTAGACTTTCAGAATCCAGCAATTTCAACTTCTAAAAGAGTTTCTAAAGCCTGTATTAATTGCACAGAGTTCTTTTTAAATTGGCATGACTTGAACTGGTTTCAGAATTCTGGGATTTAGGACAAGAAAAAGGAGGGAACTGCTTTTTCCCTAAGTCTTTCTTCTTTCTTTTTTTAAATGGAGTTTTGAAATATCATGATGCAATCTCTTATTAGGATTTTTAAAATAAAATGAACAAAACAAACTACATATTTAGAGGAAACAGTTGGGCGATGCAGAGACATAAACTGCGGATCTCATTACTATTAACAGCCATGCAGAGTTAAACCTCCCCCATTGCGCTGAGCATTTCCCCTCTGGCTTTGTAAAGTGATGCTTGAGTGTGGGTTTTACAAAGGAATTTCATAACCATTTTACAGACTCTGCAGCACACCTACGAAATCAGAATATGCACAGTGTTTCTTAGGTATATGGTAACAATTAATGAAATTGGTGTTTGTTCTAGGAAAAAAGTCGAAAGTCCTTGTATAGAGTCTTTTGCAGGGAGGGGGAGTATAAGTCCATCTCTTATTTTAACTCAGTGAGAAACTACTTTTTCTTTTTTTTTCTTTTTCTTTTGTTTTTCTATGCCTTGCCTTATAATAGTGCCAAACAATCAAATGCAAGGCATTTGCCTTCTGCCACTCCTTAGAAGAAAATTAGTTAATTAATATACAAAGGTGAAAATTAGAAACCCACAGTAATCCAGAAAGATCCCAGTATTTAAACAATCAAATATACCCTCTCAATCTCAGAATCCATCAGGGAAAATGTGGAGCAAGTTATATTTCTCTAAACTCTAATTTTATGTTACTGCCTTAGACATAATTTAAATACTGGTGAGGTTTGGGGAAGACAGATGTTTTTTTGGCGCGGGGATGTTTAGAAAGCAGTGAGGTCTAGAAAGAGAGAGTTCAAAACCCTCCAGCAGCTAGAAAACCAGAGGTCTATCAGGGTAGCTTTCTGAGTGGGGTATATTCCATGTGCCACACCCCTGTGCAAAAGGTTGGAACCCCTCTGACTAAGGTAAGACCACTCCTGTTCTGAAATATATATATTTATATTCAGGGTGCTGTGAATAACCCCAGTTTCTGCCTTCCTTTTAAAATTGGCTGTGCTATTCATCTCAGATGTCAAGATTCTCTTTAACTTGCTAAGTCTTCCTGGTTTAATGTAATGTTTCATTTCCTCCCAACAAAATAAGATATTTGCATCAAATTCAGCATTTCAGTAACAGTAGTGAAAAGTCCATCTTTGTAAAAAGATACAGGATTAGTTCCTGCCATGAGTTCATCCTCTTCATCTCCACATTTATTTCTCATGGGTGATGAGAAGACCTTTTGCATTTGACCAAAAAGTGCTAGTAAATAAGGAGTTAAAATGAAGGCAGGCTCGCTGGTTTGCTGAGATCTGTCAGAGTCTGACTGGCTGGCTACATATCTGTCTCTGGAACAATAGGTACCTGTATTCTGCACGGACTGCTGGGCAGCACTGACACTCTGGAGAAGGTCTGCCTCTGTCTGCGCTTTCCTGGTGAGAATCCCCAATGACAGTTCCACTTTTCAGCGGAGGAGAAAAAAAAATATCTGTCTACTCTCTTGATGAAGGACAGAGCTTTGATCATTTTTATTCAGGCTTGTCTTGGCCGGAGGTTTTAGGTTCTTAGTCTCAAGTCAGCAGTCTCTCTCTGTCTCTCTCTCTCTCTCTCCCTCTGTCTCTCTCACTCACACACACACACACACACACACACACACACATCCTCTCCCTCCCTCTCTCTTACTCTCTCCCTCTCTCTCTCCCTCCCTTATTTCCCCTTGTAGGTTCTATGCAGGCAGATGAGTGCCACAGCTGTAACTGAGGCACAGAATGATAAACACAGTGAAGCCAGTTTCCAGGATGGCGAGAGGGGGCACCGGAGGTGACAACAATGACAAGGACCCAAGGACCACCCTTCGGACAAGTTTTAGGTAAGAAAGCATGTATGCCCGGATTCTTGCATTTTTTCACGCTTGCGGCTGAGAGAGACGTTAAGATAGAAAGCGAGTCTCAGTAGGAAAATATTTTCGCGAGGGTATCATCTGTGCTGTTACTTGCCTGCAAGCCTGTGTTCTCAGGGCTTTGTGTTACTAGAAACATTGGAGGTGAGGCGTGAGCAGAGCTGGGCGGCCGGGTGAGCTGCTTTTCATGTCTGTCTGGTGACATTTATCATGCTGTTTAAATTCGTCTCTGGAAAAAATTCTGTTTGATGATAGTTAGCAATGTTTTGTGCAACGTAGAGCATATGGCCGTGTAGAATTCAAGTGATGCTCTTTCATTCTTAATTTGAAATTATTTTTACACTCAGCTGTACTGAGGTCAGAGAGTTTTAAAAATTAATGAGATTCCCTGTGGAGTTCAAATAGTAATGTCTACGTGAGCTGACACAAAAAGATAAGATATAGCCGGTATATTTTTAACGTAGATTTAACTGTCTTAATGGAACATAGTCCATTTGAAATGTATGACTTGTACAATAGTTTATGGAAACCTAAGTATTTGGGGATATTAGTCCTTAAATTGTTTTTAATGACCTAGAGAAATTTTATCAAAACTAGCTATAGAAGATGAATATATTGTGTGGAGGCTTGATAGACATAATTGTTCCACAGTGGAGAATACCTTACACTTTCGAGGAAATGACAAATAATGAATGAACCACGTGCTAAAAAAATATGCAAGTGTGCTTTCATCTTAAATAATATATAAAAATTCAGGAGACTTTTAGGGTGAAAACTGCTGGCACGAACAAAGAAGCAAGTGTACCCACAGATGAGAATTCTTTGTCACAAAAATGAATCCGGGGCACGGATTTAGGAGGTTAAGTGGTTTCCAAATTCTCAGTGCCCTATAGAAGGGGTGAGTCCAGACATTTAAAAATGTACTGAAAACTTTCATTTCCCACAATTTAAAGACGTTGTTTATGTTCTTGATACAACACATTGTTTAAATGAAGGGGACTGAAAAGCAGTCTGAGTATACAGTAATCGGGGCTAAAGATGCTTTTTATCCGAGTTCCCCATTTACAAGCCCCATTCTGAGCTTCCTGTGATATATTATTATGTAAATACTGTGCAGCCAGGGAAAGCAGTACTATGGAGATTCAATTTACTTTGAAAGTTGTTCATTATAGCAAGGATGAATGTTATTTATTTGATGTGATTCAAAGGCTGGAAATGACTTTTTCATTGTGGCGCCTTTTGTAATGGGTGCAGGGTGATCTAATCTTTTTAATTTTGGCTTTCACACCAGTGGAGATGAAAAGAGATCTGAACTCATTTATCGGTTGCTAGGTCCTTCTGGAGACCCAAGTCCTGTTCTTGGTTGCTATGGCCAGTCTGACCTCAATCTCTGTGGTTTTGGGGACTTAGGCAGTCTTTTCTTTTTTTCTTTCTTCCTTTTATTTTTTTATTGAGGAGCATGTACCTTGATTTATGTCCAAAATTGTGGCTGAATGTCTTTGTCTGTAAGTGATAAATGGTGCCGAACAATTCATCAGTTCTTACAAGTAAACACCACTGTCCCACTAAAAATATGTTTTGTTCTGAGTTAATGGTATGGAACAAGGCAGCCTCCACAAACAGCCATCTTTTATTGCGAAGGGGCCTCTGAAACTTGGAGCAAAGTGGAGGAAATTGGCATGTATTTTCTTGAGCATTAGCATTTCACTTGTGATTTGGTGATACCACTTTAGGTGGCCTGAGGATGGGAGGGCAAACCTTCCACTGCCTTACTTTCTCTCCAGTTGGGGCTGCCTGAGACACAGGCCGCCTCCGCATGCCTGCGTCCTGCTGGGGACACTAGGAAGTCAGGCGGGGTTTCTCTGCTGGGGTCGCCTCCGCTCTGCAAGTGCCCAGTGCTGAGGCACAAAACGGGCAGATGTGGTGCGGCTCTGACGCCTTCAGTCTCAGGCTAGTTCTTTGAGGGCAAGTTGTATCTGATATTGGCGACTCCCAGGGACGTTCTGCTTGCGTGCTCCTTAATGGTCCCTGGATGTCCTTGCATTCTAGAACCTTGTTAAGAAAGGAGCTGATTAAGAGGCTGTGGAGTATACAGCCATGCTTAGCAGATGAGCCCTCCTGCATTTCCCGCTCCCTTAAGAAGTGCTTAATTGATGCTGCAGGGAGCATCCAGTCCGCTAATAAGATGATGCTGACAAAATAGCTATCAGAACCAGCCGTTTCTTGCTTATAAGCGCCGTCCGCTTCTCTCGGAGAGACTGTAGCTCTGTAGGGTGGTTTTTTCTTTTAATAGTAACATGCTAATGGTTTTTATCCTAAATCGGCCAGCGCTGAGTATCTTCAGGAAATATGATTTCCATACGAAGTGGCATCCTCCTCGAATGGAAAGGTAAAAACATTAAACATTTTTTAAAGTGCAATTTTCAAGCCATTTCATGTACTTCTTGCCGGTAGCATTAGAAAGCTGCTTTCTAAATAAAACTAAAATTTGAGCTATTCTTTCTAGCCATAAGAGGTTTAAAGAAGAGAGTATTAGGGAATTTTATCGTTAGTCATTTTCTAAGGATTGTCTAGCTTTTGGTAACAAAATGCAATCAGGCACTTCGTATGTTTCCTGTCAGCCTTGAAAATGAGCAGGTTTTTGTTTTTTAGAGGACAATAAAAATGATCTTTATTTTATGTAGATTTTATTCCTAGGACTGGTAAATAAATACGGTGATTGGGTGATGTTGAAGGTTTTCCTTCAGCCTGAAAATTCCTCAAAGAGCACTAGTTTTCAGAAAGAAGGCATAAGGACACCTTTATTAGTGTTAATTGAGCTTCAACTGGTTAGCTCTTTTTCACTGAGCAGCAGTTAAAAGTTTTGTGGTCTGTGGGACAGGTAACAATTGTGGCTGGAAGTCATTTTCAAAATATGGATTTTGAGAGGTATTTTTTTAACTGTTCCTTTAGTGGTTTACGAAGACTTGGGTTTTGCGAAGCTCAATTGGGGCTCCTTAACTTGGGTTCCTTACTTCAGGTCTTCTTGAAGATAATACTTTCTATGAGTGGCTAATTTTATGAGAAGTGTTTAATTCTAGGTATTCGAAGGCAAATACTTCCCAGTATGTGGTATGTATCTATGTGTGTATGTGAACATATTTTAATGTAAAATGCCTTACACATTTTACGTTGTGCTTTGCTCTGCTGTTATTTCAAAGGATTTAAGTGAATGTTGGATAGCGCTCAATTTCCTGAAATGATTAAATTCCATCTCTGAAGAATCTGGGGAAAAGGCCTATAATGACATTTTGATGACTTTCATTTTAAGGAATAATAGAAATTGAGTAAAATATTTTAATAGCTATTCTCTAATATCTCATTCCAAATACAATGTTTTTATTGTTCATTCTAGCTTACAATTTTCTGGTGATAATAATGTTGGCTGGTAATTGTTTCTTACGTAGAAATCATTTTATCTTTATGTAAAAGTTATTACAGAAAAGTCTTCATGCATTTATCTCAGCTGAAGCAACTGCATTGAACTCTTGAGATAAAACAGTGAGTATTTCCAGAGTCCTCCTATTTTAATTTGGTATTTCCTTATAAGAATTAAGTGTATCTTAAAGGGAGGAATATTACAAATGATAGTTTGTGGTGTAAAGAGGGAAAACAATGAGATAAGTCAGGAGAAGGCTGAGAAAACAGAAAGAATAAATATTATGCGCTATCACAAAATTGGCTTGACTTGACTTCAAGATGTCATGTATTTTTTAAATTTAAAAATGGGCTAAGAAATCTAATATATGTATGTAAATATGCAGTTGTTATATCTATCTATACTGAATAGGTAAATGCATGTGTATAAACTTACTGTAATTGCAACTAATGTTACCAGAAACACCTTTGTACCTCAATTCTTTCTGGAGATGTAGACACAAGTACTGTTAATCACGTAGCTTTTAAAGAATCAAATCTTTTGGGAACTGGAGTTGTGACATATTAGATCAATTTTCATGTAAGTCAGAATAAAAATCTTAAATCAGTTTTTCTGTGCAAGTTACACACAGCCATTAGCTTCTAAACTGTGGTGTTCTAAACACTAATTAGAAAATTTGGGATGCAATTTAACTTGGTTTTAGTGAGTATTTACAGTCAGAATATTGTATTATTGCTGAGTTAAAGTGCCATCCGTGCAGTTTTTTATGAAAGTAAAATTAAATTAAGCTCTACTATCTGTTTATTCTTCCCTCCTTATACGTTTACTAGATTTCCCCAAGTTTGCTTTCTTTTGGTAATTAATACTGTCTTCCAAGCACCAGTGTTGCAGAGTTATTAGTTACTCTCCGTTTCTTTCTGCCTACCATAATTCCGGGTTTTGCCTTTTTTGTTATGCCGTCCTTCTTATCTGTCATCTAGACAGTTATATTGACTTTGAAGCGATTTGCATGACCTATGTGTCTGTGTTTGGGCGGGAGAAGCTTATTTCATTAGAAACTGTGTATAAAGTGCTGAAAGATTTGAGTTGCCTTTGGGATGTTGTACGAGGGCTTGATATTGGGATCTAGAGTTTCCCAGTGGTAGCAAGTGACTTGCATAATTCAATAAAATCTTTCCTTCCAGCCACCTTAGCTTATTTTCTACCAAGTGGCAAGCCTCAGATTTTCACTGAGCATCATCTAGAAAACTTATTATATGAAAAACTGGTGGGGGTGGGACCCTCTTGGATAAAGAGTGAAGGCGTCACTCCTGGTTAGTCTTCTGGGGTGTTGGCAAGGATACATTGTAAAGTTTTATCTGCTGGTGTTTTGTGTTTCATCACCTCTGTGATCCAACTGCAGATTTTAATTTGCATTATCATCAACCAGATTCTTTTGTTTAAAGGGTACCAGAGTGATTTAAGAAAATACAAGGTATGCTAAAATTCTTAATTACACATTCTCTCATTCACTGATAATTAATTGAAGCATTTAAAAATTTGTTCAGACTTTATAATGTGAACATTGTAGGTTGCTTAATGGTATTTATATATATATTTTTAATTAGGAGATGTCTCGTATAGAATCATAATCACTGAGGCTTTCTAAAGTTGGCAGACTTTATGATCCTATACCCTATAGTGAACAGACCTGTTTTACATTTTTGATAACATCTCTGAACCATACTTAAGTTCTTAATGTTGCCTGGCATTATTTAAGCACAACGTACTTGTAATCTATAAAGCTTTGAAGTTCCTGTATTTTTCTAATGATTGAATTCACAGTTCAAGTGCAGGCTGAAATATACCATAAGGCTAGGAAATTCCTTGGAAAAAAAAGACAAGGTAGTGAGCACACCATGGTCAGGAACATATGGTGTACAGTTAATTATCACAATCTCAAGGGTTTCAACATAGTTTACTGCAGTCATCTTTAAAAATACTGGATTTTCAGGACATGTTTGAAGATAAAATTTGATTTGCTAGAAATTCAAAACATGGAAATCAAATACATTATTTTAAAAATGTTCTTCCATAGGGATTTAGAAAATATTCATTCATTAATTCCACAAACATTTATTCAGTGCCTGCCTTGTGCCAGACTCTACTCTTGTGGCTCTTAATTTAATATTCACCATTAATTCAACAGTCATTACTTGCCTGATTTCGCAGATTATAGGAGTCTCGCCTGTTAGTCATATACTCTCAGCTAATCACATCACAATCCACATCATTTTGGAACTTGTTCTTTCAATGGCTTAAAATATATTCTAGCCATATATACCAATTTAGAAGAATATATTGGCAAAGCAGTCAGAATATGTTCTAAGAAGTTCTCTTGTTGATGGGTGTTTAGAAGTGTTGTCTAAATTCATCCTCTCCCCGCCCCCCCCCCCCACTAGCTAGGCCCGTGATGCAGCAAACACTAAGTGGGTTTTGTTACATTTGCGTTCTTCTAATGCTGCTCGTACTATTTTAAGGGACCTCTAATTCTAATTATTAAGGGTTAACATTTATTTTCTGTATGCCAGTCAAGGTACTGAACCCTTAACTTTTGTTTTTTTGTTTAATCCTTCAATTACATGATGACAAAGGTAGGGCCAACCATCCCTGCTTGCGGAGGAGGAAACTGAGGCTTTGAGAAGTTAACTCCCTCAAGGTCACAGAGCTTGCAAGCAGCTGAGATGACTTAAAATCCAAGTGTTTCAGGCTCTATTCATCCTTCTAGTCATTCGACAAATATTATCGAGCTTCTATGATTTCTAGGCCTGCTCAAGATGTTTAGAATGAAGCAGTGGATATAACAGGCAAGCTTCTGCCCTTAGAATAGGAGCACGTAGCCACTAGATGCCTTGATGTCATATGATTATGTCATTTCCCTTTGCATCTATGGATTCCCCAGAACCAATAGCATAAAACATTTGAATTTCAAACCTTCTTTAGACCTCTCACTATTTGGCTTCAGTCTTTCTTTCCAACTGCACTGTTTACAGATTTTAAAAGAGGAATTTGCTAAACCAGAAGACTGCTCATTGCCTCCATGAAGTTTGCCTCGTGTTTCCTCCCACCCTTCCTGTCCTAAAACACTTTTGCCACTGCTTTTGCAACACTACCTGTCCTTCCATGTCTGGGTCAAAGCCCGTGGCACCAACGAAGTGTTTCTTAGAAACTAAATCCTAAAGTTCTTTCATCTGCATTGATCATTTGACACATGACGTTTGCAACAACTAAGGAAATTTGAGGCCAGGTAACATTTCACATGTTTCGTGGGTCTTGCCCAGCTGATGTGTTGCCAAAGAGTTCAGGGAACCAGCAGCAGAATAAGAGAAGAGAATAGAAGAGGAAATGGACTGGAAAGCTTGGAAACAAGAGCCCCATAGCCTAGCACAGTGCCTGGCATAGAATATGCAGTTAATGTACATTTGAGGCTGGGAAGGGGAAAAGAGAAGCACAAAAACAGGAGAGACTGACAATAGGAGGAAAGTTAGCAGGGAAAAAGAAAATAATACTCCTAAATTAATAGTCCCAGGCCTTCAAAGATCTTTAAATACTTCTTTAGTGTCAGAGAGCCCATTAAGGAATGCATAGATATGCACAATGATGAAAGATATACACTTTCATATGTTTTTGCTTTTTCCAGGAATAAACTGTCACTCTTATCAACATTAATACATTATACATGGAATGAGCTTTCTAGTGTTTCTAAGAGAAGGTGTAATTGTGTTATGCTTGTGTATGTTTATCACACTCTTCAGGCCCACGGTGCAGTGGACTCTAAGTTGGTTGTATTGTTTTACATTGTGTACTATTATTTCTCTATCCCTTGGGACATTATTTAGTATCACAGAAGTTGCTGACCACCCTTGTCCCCACAAAAAGACTTCCTCTTAACCATTGTAAAGTTTTATTGGTTAATACTTTATGTCAGATTTTTTTCAATAGAAGCTAAATTAGACATTTACAATCCTAATGCAGTGTCTCCTCTACCAACAAGCATCTCTTCTGGTTGTTTTTATTTATGTTTTTACTCCATTGTATTCAAAAGCATAGCCTTGAAATCTCAAGAAAAATATATATGTCTGTATTTTGTGTGGGTTCTCAAATCAAGTGCTCAACGTGAAAATGCTATTTCATAGGAAAATCCAGGTAAATATTTCTTGAAGCAACTACCATATGTGACCCCTTCTATGGAGCCATTTTATGGACTAAGTATAAGAACCATGACCTGTGTACTTAGTTATGACCATAGGGCTTACTTCAAGGATGGATTACTAGTACATAATGTATTTGTACCGTGTATTAATTTCCCTGGGTAAAGCAAGCTAGAAAGACTGCACCTTGACCCAGCGAACAGGATAGCCTGTGTGTACCCTCTAATTTATCTGGGAGTGCTCTGTTGAAGCAGCCCCATTCTTTGGAAATCCCTACTTGCTAGTTGAGGTAAATGAGGATAAGGCTTCCTCCATGAGGCTGTGAGCTACATCCTGCTTTTAGGAAACAAGGAGATTTCCGCAGTCTGTATTGTAATAGTACCAGTGAACAGCCCGTGAGAGTTCCAAAACTGAAAAAGTGCTCCAAGTGCTTATCACATGCTTAGTGATGTCAGTAAAATGCTGAGGATGAGCCTGTCTCCCCTTTACCCCTAACTTTCCATGGTCCTTTCATTTTGACACTAATTTCAGGCATGAACTTGGCACATGGCTGTAGTGTGTAATTGGTATCTCACCGCCACCTGGGTGCACAGTGGCGAACAATATTTAGCCCCCGTGATTGGCCATAAGAACACACCACATGCAGTTGGAAAGGGAAGTATTTAATCAGCCAGTTTTCTCCATGCAGTCCCAGTCAGTTGAGTTGGTTGAAGACTGTTTTCTCTGAATTAACTGTTTGTTTTGTCACTGCAAAAATAAAACCTTTGGCTCCCTATCAAAGGCTTATCATGCAAATCAGGGAACAAGATCTGTCCATGTGAATATCCAAACCAAAAGAAGGTATTTTAAAATATGGAAAATTAATAACTCATTTTGGTCAAAAGATTTTTTTGAGGTTCCTTGAGCCCCCTGGTTTGTTGGCTCACTGTGGACATAACATGTGAAAGGCTGTAAGTGACGCATGAATGATACTATTCCATTTTTAGGCATGTCGTGTGATGAGGCTGTTGATCTTTAAAATAAATTCCATTTGGTGACATTTACAAAAATAGTTTCATGTTAGCAGCTTTTAGTTTTAATTTTTTAATAAATGGCAAAAATGGTATAACTTTCTAGTGACCAGGAAGTCACCTAGGAAGTGTGTACTTAATTAATGGAAACAGGGAATGCCCATTGCTTCCTATCAGATGCTGTACTTATAATCAGTCCAGAGAAAGAGCTTTGACAAGTAGAAAAATAGTTTAAGAATAGGATTATCTGTATAAACAGGCAGCATATCATCTTAAAGACTGAGGTCTCCTTTTTTAAGCCTGGTGCTTTCAAAGTGCTGGAAAGATTTGAATCCAGAACTTAGTCCCCATTTTACTTTAATTCTGCTAATTTCAGTGCATTGCAGTAGGATCCAGACTAATGTACTTCAATTCACCATTACTCATTGGATTTCTGATATTTATGGATATTTTAAGCTTTCTTCCATCAATTATCTCTTTCATAGTATTTATTTTTTGGTTGGGTAAATACCATAAGAAACGTCAGTACGTAGGGCAAAGAATTTCTCATCTTTACCACAGAATATAATATTTTAAAGAGTTCAGAATTTCTGTGTAGTTTGGGGGCCTTATTTTTTCCATTCTAAGTTAAGTTGAAGTTGATACAGTATATGACCTTTCTAACTAAAATGGTATCTTTTTTACTTAATAATCATGATTATTGTCATAAATTGGGGGAGACTTCAAATCATTTATTTACTCAATTATTCAGTTGGCTTTTTTCCCCTTAATTATCTTGTCTGACCAGTGTTGCTAACGGCACTGAGGATTTTATAACAGGCGAAAATATGATGTTTCCCTCATCAACTATTGTATAATTGGAGAGAGAAAAAGAACTTTCAAGAATTAATTGGATCATATGATAAAATTACTTTTAGCAATCATACTTCAGTTCTGTGAAAGGAAAAGCTATTTTCTCACAGGTAGAAAGCAGTATTAACTTTACATTTACATTAAGTGTAGCTTTTTGGCTCAGAATATTGTTTGATTATTTGTTGTGAGAACAGTAATGAATACATTCAGAATAAAGTCTAGTTCTTGAAAATGGATTTTACAATTTTCAATTTATTTCATCAGCATAAAGAAGATTTTCATTTCATGAGGATTTAAAACAAATTAACTGTTTCACATGGTTAGTAATGAACTATCTAACACTTGCTAACACTTTATTGAAGGTATATATAATAAACTATGTATGTGTGTGTGGATGGGGGTCGAGTTTACCGTTGTCTTAACTATACTTCATGATAAACTTCTAAAATTTGGACACAAGTGAAAATCGAAACGTATTTTAAAATACTTCAACTTCTTTGCTATCTTGAGAAGACAGACTAACACATTCTAGGCAATGGAAAATTTTTGAAAGCTGTATTTAACGGCATCCTGAGATGTGTAAAGCCCTGCCCGGACCTTTGTTCCCTGGCAGAGATAGTGCACCCTTCCCCCACATGGCTAAAAACACTGGTCCAAGCACCACCTCACATTAAGCCTTCAGATTTGTTCCACCTCAGTTCTTACCACAATTGTAAAATTTTAGGATTTTAAGGAAAAGCAACTTTGTATGTATGTACTTATTTACCAGGGAAGCCAAAGATCAGCTAGCCAAAAACATTTTAAATTTAATTTACAAACCTTGAAGTTGGTGCCCTTAGTTAAGACCTCAATATTGGAAAGCCCAGTAATAATTGAGTTATTCTTACTTTTTATCTTGTGGAGTTTATAGACATAGAGAAAACAGCCTTGACGTTTTCTGCCGTCTCTTTTCAAGGAAGGGAAGAATTGGAGAGAAATGAGCACCCCAATTCTAGGAGATATTGCCTGTGAATAGCATATGGCCTTTGATAAGCCAGGGGGACAGATGCCCTCATATTAAGGACCAGGGGCAGGGGGTGCAGTAAAGGACTCATTCTCCCAAGTCTTCTATTATGAATGGTCTTTTACCAGATGCATCACAGGGGGACTCAGCAGAAGGGTACTTAATGATCCCCACTCAGAAACCAGAGAGCAGCTTCCTCTCAAAGATGTGGCAGCTCTGGGTTCTCAGGGTCTTTGAAAAGCAGGATTCACTATCCATCTGTCTAAACATATAAAGAGAGCACAGACACTACACACCTTCTCTCTGTGACTTGTGAATGCCTTTGGTGTCCCCAAATAAGGAACTCCTCTCACTGCTGTCTGTTCTAAGCTGTATTACATCTTTGATAGCCATTTGCAGAAGGCATTTTCAGACTCCATGGAATGGAAAGAAAGGGTATGTATGAGAAATTCTTTAGTTGAATTTTTCCCTATCTCCCCCAGTAGGTGATTTGGAACATGAAGTTTAGAAACTTAGATACATTCCATCAATCTCTACCTTTAAAACTATACATTAAAAACAAGACTACACATTTAGACTCACACCATTTGAAGAAAACATGAAACCAACAAAAATACTCAAGAAGGCAAAAGCATTCTGTATTGGAGAATACAATATATGGTTAAAACTGTGAATCAGAAGAGATGAAAGACAGCATTTAGAAACAAAGGATCAAGTTTTTGTTGAATTATGGATTCATCTAGTCTCAGTTTCACTTTCTAGTTCATAATGTCCACTGTCTTCTTAAAATTTGATTTTAGTGTCATACCTCAAAGTATGGTTCAGTGTAGACATCCTCACCTTGTTTGCTCTTTCTGGGGATGACACCTTTCTGGTACCTCTCCAGGGGGCTCATTCACAATTTCACATTGGTATAGCTTGCTTTTTGTCATCCAAGTCTTTACCCCAGAAAAGTAGCCAGAGTGTTGTGATGAATAGTGCTTCTGATGGCAAATACAAATTCCCATGCTTCATCTTGAAATATTTAAAGATGAAATCAATATTATAGTGCTGTATCCAGGAGTACAGAGCATTTTTCTCACACCTACGGTGGTGAATCCATATCTTGTCAATAATTGACTGTTAGCTTTTGAAGTTCAGGTTCATTTTTTAGGCTGCATTGACTGGTCATGTCATTGTTATGTTTGAGCTTAGCGTCCTGTGATTTGAGGGTCTTGGATGTTTTTTGGAAATTTTAAGATTCTAATATTGGAGCACACACTTTGAAGACAGGATGATGAGAACCTCCTTAAGTGATCATCCACATGGCATTTGGAGTGTTTTCTCAGTTGATGTCTCCTGTTTTTGTTCACTTTAGTGCCCTAAGTTAAGCAGCAACCTTTGAGGCAAGAAGAGAATAGTCTTCAGAGTCAAACCAAATTTGATTCAAATCCAAGCTTTGCTATTGCTTTGGACCAATTGTTTAGCATCTTTGAAACACAGTTTTTTTTTTTCTTCTGCAAAATAAGGATTATAAGACCCACCTCACTAACACTTCTTGACCATTTCCCACATGCCAGGCATTATACCCACATGGGCTATAAGGCAAATACTGTTATTATTCATGGTTTACAAATTACCACACTGAGGCTTAGAGAAGTAAAGAAAATCCACTCCAAAATACACATAGGTGTTAAGTGGTGGGGCCTCTTGTTGGTTCTTTTATTTCTATAGAATTTATTTTTAAGGAAGGACTTGCAGGTCAAAAGGTATGTACATCATAAGTTTAGTTAGTTTCCAAACATCATTTAGTTTTAAGCCTTTGACTATCAGAAGTATTAAAGCTGTAATTTATATTTCACCATGTTGCTGCATTGCAGACTGTTGCTGTTTGAGAGTGTTCTTTGTAAGTGGCTGTGGAGAGCTATATGCTGAGAGCTGCTTTATACTTTTCTTCTTGAAGATCGTGATGATGCTCTCGTCTTGATGAGCACAACTCCTTTTCAGTAGAGATTCTGGATAAATGGCTGTTGCATGGAATTGAACACTAGTCTACAGGCAATTGTTATGCCTTAGATGAAGAGTGGATGCCATTTCCAGAAGAGTTTGACATTCTCAAGGAAGAGTTTTATAGCCTTGAAGAATTTTATAGTTGTGATTTGTAGGACTCTTGATAAAGAAAAAAAGAATTATTTACAAGGAATTTTAAACTTTTATTCTGTTGTGCTTCATCTCCTGCCCATTCCCCATTCACAAGACACTGCTAACTTGAGCTTCTTCTCCTACTTCATCTGCAGGCTCTTGAAGTCTGTGGGATGCCTAAGTGTGTACGGAAACACGGAAATAGCACAGTCCCTTTGGTTAAGAATAACATGTCAGTTTTCTTTTTTTGCTTTTGTGTGCTCTCTGGAGCTCGCCCATGCGTGATGTTCCAGTTGACTTCAAAGGCAAGTCTATGGTTGGATTAGCTCCACAGGACAGAAAGCAAGGTAAGAAATAGGCTTAGTGCTTTCAAGGCCCACTGGGGAGCTGATAGAGCCAAGCTATGTGGTTACCAAGACGATTTGTTCATTTATGTCCTCGGGGAAAAACAGGTAAATTCGCACAATACTTTCTATCTGATTGTCACCATTAAAATCATTCTTAAAATGGACTGGACAATCCTCAAAAGGTTGATTTATAGCTATATAATTCCTATACTTGGGGAGTTTAAAGTCTAATAAGGAAAATATAAATATAACAATCTGGAGTGAGAAAACAGTACTAAAGTCATGAAGGTATGGAATACACAAATAGGGTAATTTTAGGTATTAAAAAAGAGATGGCCTAAAGAACAGTGTGTGTTTGAGGAATTGCAACTAAGGCACATTTTCTCTCCAGATATTTCCAGCAAAAGTACAGCTCTGACAGAAAGTTAGTGCCAGGCATTGTTGAGGGAAGTATGGAGAAGACATCATTACAAATTATGGAGAAGGCTGAGAAATGAAAGAGGAGTGGCTGGACGACGGTAGGCATCAAGACGACTTGCCTGGAAGAATGTGACAGACTGGAAAGGGTGAAGCGGCCAAGCAGATAGGGCAGCGTGAGATGCCCAGTGGGCTGGGAAGCTGCGGAAAAC
Source organism: Suricata suricatta (assembly GCF_006229205.1). Lineage (NCBI taxonomy): Eukaryota > Metazoa > Chordata > Mammalia > Carnivora > Herpestidae > Suricata > Suricata suricatta. The sequence goes on along the minus strand of NC_043709.1, from coordinate 22,650,796 downwards.
TCCCAGATAAAATATCAGTGTGGAAACCTAAGGAGGAATTGGAAGAGATGAGGTCCCTGGAAAAGCACGGCAAACAGCCTGGTGGTTCTGCTGCATATGGACAGTAGGCTTATTTAGGACGTCTGGAAACTGCACAAAGGCAGATGAAGAGTTTTAAGTTCAGAAATCAAAGGGCCATATAAAAGAGGCCACAGTCATCCTGGTGAGCGATCACCAAGCCCTGGACTGACACTGAGGATACGACGTAAAAACGAGGGGAAGGTGGTAGTGGTTGAGGAAATAATCAAACAAAATAACAATTACATCCACAAAACCCAACATCAAAGAAGGAGGGCTCCGAAACAGTAAAGGATAGAAAGGGACTAATTGTTTGAAGGTCTTGCTTCTCTGATGGAGAAATTACAGATAGAGCAAGTCCAAAGGATAGACAGGATCCTAGCAAATCCTAGAAAAGGACCAAACATAGTTATTATATGTTTTTATTTTTCTTCTGTCTTTGGAAAGAAGAAGAAAGAGAATAAGATTATTTCTTTGCACTATGACTTATTCCATTTTATCTCCAGGATCACAAAATATGTATTCATTAAATTTATATTAAACTGAAAGCATTTTTTAAATTTCCTAGTTCCCACCCAGTAGAGTTCTTTGAGGTCACTTTATTCCACATTGTCTAGGGAGACACTACAGAGAAACTGCTGTCTGTGTGGTAACCAAAGGCATAGACTTTGTATTCCTGAACCTCAGATTGAATCTTGACTGTAGTTATGTTCTTCTAGTGAATAGAGCAGAAACAGAAATGAATCATTTGTCTCCAGAAACTGTCATTCTGACTTTGCTTTTAGAAACACTGGCATGTGTACTGTGACTGGAACAATCCTGCTTTGATTTGTCATCAAACACTTGTTACTGGACTTTGAAAAGGAAGAAAAATATTGTGAGATTCAAATGAGCTTTTCATTTGGAAAAATAAAAGGCTATGTGTGTAGCTCTTTTTTCTAATTATTATCAGTAGGTGGTTCTCTCCCAAGAAGTATGCCGTAATTTTATGACCTCGGTACTGCTCAACATTTGCTTCAGTATCCACAAACTATATTGTGCTTTAATTTCCTAAATCTTAGAAAATATAATAGGAGTGTCAATCATAGTTGTCTTTTGGCTGGAAATTCTAGAAGAGGAAACCATTAAGTGGAAGCATCTCAGTTCAAAGTTACAATAGAGGCTGAACTTGGAGAAGGGGCTTGTTTAAGGTCACAGGCCTAGGTAGGGACAGAGCCAGGAAAAGCTCACAACTGTTCATATCCAGATGACGCTCTTTTAACTATGTTGTGCTGTCCTTTTCCAGTGTAGGAATTTCTGTGCTATAGAAAGCTAACTGCACATATAATTGCCATCCACCAACAAATCAGATTTCATGTGTGATGTCTCATAATGTACCTGCACATCTGTCTGAGAAGCAGTACGATAAAGCACGGTATAAGCACTCTGGTAATGACAGGGCTTAAATAGGAGTTAAAGAGGGTTTTTTTAATCCTGGTACCAGGCAAATTGCCCGAGAGGTTTCTCAGCTGGAAATGTGGTAGAACAGAAAGGATGACGAGAAGAGGAGAAGAAGTGGACCAGCCGTTGGTGGAGCCACAGCTGCGTTTGCTGTGGGCTGGCTTGGCGTGTCGGCAGATAGATGGTCATCAGTTCAAGTGTATCCCTCCGTGTCGCCTGTGTTAAATTTCCTCCCCTTGTCCTGGTTCCCGTCCATCTTAATTCCAGTATCTCCATCCCCGTCTCACTCAAACCACTTGAAATTTCGACGGATATGTATTTTGTGCGTTTCCTTGTCTCCACTTTGCAGTCTCAGCATCAGGCACCTGCTCTCAGTTCACAACTGAGCTCATGGTTCCTAAATTGCTCAACCAAGTGGGTGTTTTGAGCCTTTCCTGGATCTCTCTGCACATTTGGATTCACGGATCACTCTCTCCTTCTTAAAGTTCCTCTGGTTGTTCCTTCCCTGTCTCTTTTGTGGCTGTCTCTTCTTCCTCCTTCTTCTGCAGGGTTCACCCTCAGCCCATTGCTCCCTTCCCACATTCTCACCCCCTCTCAACATTTACAGTTAGTCACAAATTTTATTTGTATTTCGAATCCCTTTTTATTTTCAAATATCCAACTGTCTGCTGTATCCATCAGGCACCCTCTCTAACCCAACATGCGTAAACTGTCCTTGTCACCTCCCCCTTAACCTGGTCTCTCATTCTGTGCTCATTCTACATCATGTTGTGGAACCACATCCACACACTCACCTGGACTAGACACATGAGACTCATTTTTGGTTTCCTTTTCCCCACTTTTGTTATCTTCCATGTCCAACCCATTGCCAGGACTGGCTCGTCTTCCATCCTAAATACTTCGCATATTCATTGGTAATGCCCATCATTACTACCACTACTGTAGTTCAGAACTGCTGCTTTTTGGCTGTGATTTCTCTTTTTCTGGAGCATCTGCATCATTTAAACAGTCTTTCTTTCATCAGCCTCATCACTATCAAGTCCACCTGATGTATTGACCCCAAAGCAGACCTGCCTCTGGCAAGCTTAAAACACGGGAGTGTTTTCCTGCCCTGCTGGATAAAAAATAGTCCCAACTTAAATTCTAGCCTAAAAAATAAACTACATCCTGCCTCCTTCATCTTATCTCTAACAATTTCCTGTTTTAAACTTTGCTTTCCAGACACAGACAACAGCTGGGAATTCTGCCTATGAATTCTATCATTTCTTGGCTTTTTCTGTCTCCTTTAAGGCCTTTAAGTCACTTCTCTGTCCTCTGTCCTGGCCCATTCCTAGGTCTCTTGTACTGAATACAAATGTGTCACCTCCTCTAAGAATCCGTCTTTTGTGTGTTTTCTCACCCTCTGCCTCAACTATCTTTAGCTTTCCCAATACCCTGAGCATATTCCAGACATGGCATGAGCTACATCATATTCTAGTTTGTGTTTGTGTGAGCTATACAGTCCACTGACTGCTGTTAGCAACTTGTTAGCAACTGATTTCTTTCAACTAAATTCAGACTGACTTCTTTGGATGAGAACTTGATACAGAACTGGAAAGATCTCTGGTCCACTGCTGATTTTGAGTCAGGAAGCTCTTCATGTAAGGAGTTATATGTATATAGTTTACCTTTAATTTAATTTTATCTTTCATTCCTCATTAGCGAGCAGTAACCAAGTCACAAATGAACTAGTATCTTTATTTTAACTTCTCTCCCAACATCCACACTTTACCTACATTTTACTGCCAAAACAAGCTGAAATTGAAAAAGACAAAGGTGGGGCACCTGGGTGGCTCAGTTGGTTAAGCATCCAACTCTTGAGTTTGGTTCAGGTCATGATCTCACGGTCCTGAGATTGAGCCCCACATGGGGCTCTATGTTTGCTTAAGATTCTCTCTCTTTCTTCCCTCTGCCCTCCCCCCACCCCGACTGCCCCCCCCAACCAAAAAAAAAGAAAGAAAGAAAAAGACTAAGTTATTGGCTTACATGGAAACCCGCTGTTGGATGAGAATGGTCATGGGAATCTATTTTCTCAGTTTCCGGATCTAAGCTCTTACTGCTCTGTGAAACTGCTTCTCCGTGATTTTTATAACATTTAAGGATAAATTTTATATGACCTTCATTCACTCACAGGTCTAAGCCATTGATTTTCCGGGGTAGTCAGTTACCATGCCAGAGAAAACATTTTTAAGCTTTATTTATCTAGATGCATTTTTTTTCATACCAAGAAGTAGCACACTGAACTCTGCTGTCCCCAAAAATACTATGAATGCTATTTTCTCAGGAAAAAGAGTGAGATTTATTTTTTGTTAATAAAGTGCCAAACAAGCCAGCCAGCTTGCTGGGCATAATGAAATTGGAGCATCTTTGGCAGTACACTAGGTAGCTCCCTCCATGCAAATGTTTTCCAAAAATTTAGCTTAAGCAATTTTTTTTTTTTTTGGATAGATTCTCTTCAGGAAGAGACATTCAGGAATTGGGGGCAGTTCTTGCAATATAATAAACATTTTCAAAGACTGGTTAAATAAGCTCCATTATTCTCCTAATCACTTAATTCAAGTCTTTTCTTCCCATCCCCACCTATACACATTCAAATCTCAGCACTTGGCCCACATAGTGGTGGCCACGTCCGGATCTAAAAGTGTTGTTTGTAAAGTCCCTCCTTTTCTAGTTTACATTTCTTCTTCTTATGCTTTACAGTACTGTTTATTCACCATCTCTTTCTGCTCTTCCTAGAATCAAAGAGGGAGCCATGCACATTCCTTAAGAAATCACTCTTAGAATAACCTACAGAAATAGATTTCCAAAGAGAATATGCCAAAAGGGAAGAGAAATAGATACTTTCTGTGTTTTTTTTAAGTACACCTTCTGATTTCAGTTAATATATTCTCTCTTGTGTCTGCTCACCTCTTCTCTTATAGCTCAAAAGCGGGCACAGGTAAGACATAAACAGATAAGCATGACTGTGTCCCCAAGAAACTATTTACACAAACAGGTGGCAGGCTGGATTTGGCCCACTGTCATACTTTGCCAAGTCCTCATTTAACTCGGAACTCTTTTAGTTTGATTTTTAAAGTCATGGACATAAAATTTAATGCTTCCTTCTTTAGTGAGTAAAATTTTATAATCAGAGGCAAATACATGAATTCTTCAAAGGTTAGAAAAGATGAATACTTTTTAAGATCTTTTCTATATCTGAAGTTTTTGCTTATACAAGTTTCTTGAGGAGAGTGAAGAGATGATAATTTATCACACACTCTCACCAGGATCAAATGCCTGCTTCATGATACAGGCATCTTTTCTTTTCTTTTCTTCTCTTTTCTCTTTTCTTCTCTTTCTTTCTTTTCTGTTTATTTATTTTTGAGAGAGAGTGTGAGCAGGGAGGTGCAGAGAGAAAGGCAGACAGAGGATCCAAAGCAGGCTCTGCATGCTGGCAGTGGAGAGCATGATGTGGGGCTTGAACCAGGAATCATGAGGTCATGCCCTGAGCTGAAGTCTGAAGCTCAGAGGACTGGGCAACCCAGGCACCCCCAGGCATATTTCAAATAAATGAATGAATGATTAGGGCTCTGTCAAGCGGATAAGTCAAGCGGATCCTGTTGCAGACAAAGTATCAGACTCAATCTTTAAGACTCTTAGTTCTTTGTGCTCTTCTATTTCAAAAGATCCCAGCTTAAATGCCCTGATAATGGTCTATGCCCTGGACAGTGGGGAAAGTGGTGTGTGCCTCCACCTGAGCCCATGTTCTGAAACAGCTGCTCATGGGAGTGTTTTATGGGAAGCATGTATGGATAGGATTTTTTTTTATTAAAAAATTTTTATGTCTTTTATTTAATTTTTTGAGAGACAGAGAGAGACAGTGTGAGCAGGGGAGGGTCAGAGAGAGAGAGGGAGACACAGAATCTGAAGCAGGCTCCAGGCTCTGGGCTATCTTGTCAGCACAGAGCCTGACACAGGGCTCGAACCCACAAACCATGAGATCGTGACCTGAGCTGAAGCCGGATGCTTAACCGACTGAGCCACCCAGGCGCCCCTGGATAGGATTTTAATGAATATCACATGGTTTTTTTCAGTGCTGTAAATCTGTCACAGTAAAACCAAGAAGGAAAACCTTTTTGGCTGTGAACGAGGATTGAGGAGTATGACGGATTCACTAGTATTTTTGACTCCTTACATTTGAGGTTATCATGGGCATGGTGTCTCGGGTAGAGGTTTGGGAGTACTTGTAACAGATAAGTGGCCGTATGCCCAAAAAGTTGCTATTTACATCAGTTAAGAATATCTACTCTACAGACCTCAGTGAGCAACAAAAATAGTAGTAGACTCAATTACAAAAGACCTGTAATTACATTCAACGTTTCTCACGTATAGGTGCCATCACTTGTATTTCTTTAAACTTATGTTTCTTTAAAAATTAATTACAAAACAGTAATCACAGTGAAACCTAAAGAGGGAGAAGGATCTCCCTCTCCTCCTCATGCCCCCCCCCAATTCTACTTCCCTTCCCAGATAGGACATGTATTAACAGATTGATCTTTTGTATCTATACACTTGTCTGTGTGTTTGAAACCTACCTGAGGCTATGTTATGTTTCTGCTAGTTACTTTCTCTCTCTCTGTCTCTCTAGTAACCAGTCCACGCTAGCTGATATAAAGCTCCCTCATTCTATCTAGGAAAAGAGTGCCCAGTACACAACCACGTCATACTTCTCTCCCCTGTGCGTGTGCTTACAGCAGTATTCCAAATACACTTGCATTAGAAATTAAGGAGATAGAAACAGCCCCTTCGGTGTGGAGAAATGAACATCTACTTTAATTAATCTAGCTTTAGTTTCAATTGGTTGATTGATTGATTGATTGATTGTAGAGTTTTATGGCATTCTGCCAAATGTATCCTGGGTTTTTCCCGTGGCATATTTTTGTGTAACTGTGTGTTGATAATTATTCGACCATAAGGACCCATGCCTACACACACATGCCCATGCGCATATGCAGATTTGTTTATTTCAAGGAGGCAATTCAGAGGGCTAAGCTCAGAGCAGAAATCATCATGACATGTATCTGCCTTTTGTGACAATGGCGTCCTAATAGTGTGCAAACGCTGAACTTTCCGAATAGTCTACTATCCTGCAATAATCGCTACATGCTTTTAGCCATATTAACAAGAAGTATCTTTCCCCTTCTGCGTACAGAAACCTTTATACCTTACCATTCCGAGACAGCTATTTTTAAAATTTCCAAATTCACTTGCGGCTCTGTTCACTGCAAGATCTTCCCATCCATTCCAACTATGTCAAACTATGACAAAAACAGAGGAAAACAAGAATAGACTATACATGTCACTCATGTTGGCTGAGCGTTGAGCTGAGAAAGCAAGAATTGGATGATGGAGGAATAAATATGCCATCATTTGAAAAAGAACTCTTCTCTTTCAATCTATATATAACATCCATCATAAACTGAGCAAGACTATTAAGAGTACTAATTACAATATTATCTTACACTTGCCTAGTGCCACATAACTTACAAAGTCTTCTTCAAATTTTAACTCATTTCATCTTTTTGACATAAAGCTCCCTCATTCTATTTAGGAAAAGAGTGCCCAGTACTCTTTTGACAGTCCGTCAATTAGTCAGGACCGAGCTTATTATTTCCTTCCTCTCTTCTACCCCTGCAGTTACTTCCAACTGTACTTTCCAAACTTGGTATATCAGATTTGGAGAAGTAGAATTCCTGGCCTTCAGTGCCACCCAAAAGTCATTATGTTTGGACAATATGCTTGATGATATATTACAACGTGGACCTTTCTGTGGTGTTCACATTCTGCTAGAGAGAATACAAATCACTAGTAAGCTCAGGTCAGATAACTTAGAATTATTAAGTCAATGCTGCTTTTCTTTTTGAAATAGAGACCTGTGGTAGTATTCCAAATGGATTGCATGGAATAATGCCTAAAATTTATTCTTAGTTATATTGTAGAGTCATTTGGATTCCATCCATTTTTCTAGGAAATTAACCACTGATAATCATAATTATGACCCTTAGGTGTAGTAAGACAACGAAATGCCTCCTGAATTATTAAAAAGTGTTAATTTATGTCTACTTTTTATGCAATTTCAAATATTTTACTGCATTATTATTTCTTGAAAATTGGTCACCTGTATATATGATATATACATAAGATTAAATTTTAAGTAATGCTAATATTTCTTTAGAAAAAAGCCTTGTGATAACAAGTGCTGAATAAACATGGTGTTGTTTTATATCGATTTTCCCCTAGATTTCTCTTTGATCTCCATGATCTTGACCTATTTCCTCATGAGTTGTAGGTTGTTATTTGAGAAAAAATAATGCCCTGCATTTGTACCTGATTTTATTATGAACCATTACTTTCATTGTCATATATGTTGTCCAATTTAGTATCTAAGCCTCAAAAAGTGTTTTATAAGATAAGCTTCAGGGAGCATCGGTGGTTTGCTCACAGTCAGATAGCTAATAATAAGTGGTAGAGAAGTTCCATCTGCTCAAGAACTTTGTCCATCAACCCACAGCCATCTTGGAAACCCATCTCCCAGAATTTACATCAGGCGGTGTTAGCTGGCCGTGGGCCTCTCCACTTGTAAGCCCATCTGGCTGAGTTTCTTTCGAGAGCCTGTCAGTGGAGCTAATATCAACCAACAAATCAGAGATTCAGGAAATTTGTTCTGATCCTGATTATCAGTGAAAACGGATAATGTTCCCAGGATTAGATTGCTTTCCATCCACTCGAAGAGGTGCATAGGGTACACCATTTTGTAGGCAGATGACTTTGTTCATCCTATAATACAACCAACACTGATAGAGCAGACACCTTTGTTAGCTTTTCTTTTTCTTTCTCTTTTTTGTTTGTTTTTTTTTTACCATATATGAGAATAGTAAGCTTTGAAAGGAAATATAAGTGTGGGTGTTCTCCATTTACCTTGGGTACAAACCAGATTTTCTGCCTTTGATGAAAAGAATGGGCAGTGCCCCATTCTAAGGAAAGAGTGTGAAATCAGAGAGAGAACTCTGCAAAAAAGCTCCTGCTTCTGCCCCCTCCCCATTCAAAACAAGCTGCCCGGATATTAATAAATGACAAAGCAAAGTCACTGCCTTGACCATGCTTATATGAAAAGTGGCAGAAGAAGGTGAGAGACACCTCTAAGGAAGAAGGGCCATTGCCATTAACAATTATCTGTAAGGAACAAATGGTGCCTGGGAAGCAGGGCTGGATTCACAGAAATAGAAATCTAAAACATTAGGGCAGGCCTCTGCTCTTTTGTGAGATATCGCTGATGCTGAATTCATATTTCCAACCAGAACAAAGCTGATAACAAAGCCATCTTGCACTCATCCATTTCAGAATATTAAAGAGAAATGTCTCCCGTATTTAGCAAGCCACGTATAATTATTTCTGACATGTCAAAAATACTGAGGATACAGAGAATAGGAGAAGATTCAGGGTAACATTTTTAAATGTGATGTCAGTCTTCAAAGAACTGAACAAGTGGCCCCAGAAATGATCATTTCTTTAAGCATGACACTGCCACTTAATAAACCAGCAGAGAAAATATTGAAAGGAATTCTGTCAACATTCTGGGACTAGTGTAATTTTGAACAATCAAGCATAATGGCAAGATCAAGCTTGGTGTCAGGCTGGATGACTTGTAATTCTGTGAAATTATAAAACTTGTGAACAAAAGCGAATGAGAAATATGTGTCTATGGAATGGAGGTAAAGATTCAGGAAGCATGAGATTCCAGTTCTGTCCCCACTGACCTTACCGATATGCAAATTGGCTCATTATGTCAGAACAGCAGAGGTGAAACAATAAAGGTTTCCTAAGAAAAGAATTTCCAGTTTTACCACAGAAAAAGATAAGTTTTGCATTTGGAATGTCTGAGAGCGTCTGAAGTGTTGTCTCATTAAAATTTATGATCAGAATTAATTCACATTCATTTTGTTAAGAACCAAATCACCTGGGTTGGATTTGTGTGGAGAATCTTAAAAACAGATAATGAGAAGTGACAGCAGGTCTGCCGAGTGGCCAGTGAGGACCACTCACAAATCTGACCTTTTTCTTTTCCTTCGGTTAACTTCCCATTTGGCGTTTAGAGATTATTTGGTGTTGGGGAATCAATGTCACTTATTGGCATTTGTATGTGATATGAAATAAGTAGAATCCTTTTTTTTTAAATAAGTAGAATTCTTTATAAATCACTCAGTTAAAGGAATTTAACAGCCTTAAATAAGACGCAAACACGTGGCTATAACAGAAAATAAGACTACTGCAAGAAAATAAGAATTTGGCTTGTTGAGGATAAAATGTTGTGCCTGGTGCTGTGCTCAAGTGACTTAGTGATGTCTGTAGATAGAAAGCCTGAACATGGAATGCCTTTCCCACAAAGTTGCTGAAATTGTCCATTTCCTTTGCCATGAATGGCTCATCATCTCAAGAGAGAGGCCAGATCAGATCGTTCTGTTGGGCTCCAAATCATCCCCTATTCTTCCCATCCTCTTGGTGGCAGAGGGCTGAGTGGAGCATTCCCTCTTCCTTCCCCTATTGTCCGGGCAGGTGATTCCTAGTAGAGGATTCTGGCATCTCTTGCCAGTAAAAGTCATTGTGCATTTCCTGGCTCTTCCATTTCCCTTCTAATTGAATTACTATCAGGAAATTTACTCTTTCGCTAACACTTCAACCACCTTCGGCTACCTCCATGAGTTCTAATCCTAGAACCATCCCTCACTTGATAATACTATAGGCAGATGAGTATTTCTGGAACATACCATGCTCATCTACAGAACCAGAGGCTAATTATTGCTAAAATCTCATTTCAGAATGAAAGTCAGCTGGCCTAGGGAATTTAGGAGTCCGTGGCCTCTGAATGTTAATGGCAGTAAGCTTTCACAGGCACAGATGTAGGATTAAAAATTTAGATCTCGTGTGCTTTCTTTCACCATTTCATTTTCTACTACTTTCTTTATATGCCAGATAAGGCTGCATAGTGACCTCTCTATTCAAAAATTTAATTCTTGACTAGGGTGCTACATTATCCATTAGTTCATCCTTCCCCTCTGGATCACCAAGGAATATGCCATCTCTGAGGTACTGGGAAATGAGGCAGAGATTCCTCTCCTCAAGTGGTTCCCAAGTCCCATGGCACCTGAACTACGAAAAGGCAGACAATTTTGTGCATCCTGGGAGTCTCCAGGCAGACGTTTGAGCTTTACCCAGAATAGCTTCTCTATGGTTCTTCTGCTGGGCCTCCAGGCTTCAATCTCTCTCTCTCTCCCCTTCTCTCTCTCTCTCTCTCTCTCTCTCTCTCTCTCTTGCTCTGATGACGATGTCCATTTTAGAACCAAAAGGAAGAAAAGTTTCAATCTGTTCTTTTTGCTTTGTATAACATTCACCAAACAGCGCAGTGCAGGTGGGTACTCAGCAAGTCATTTTCTCTAGTACTTGTGTTATCCTTTCTTTATGATGGAAATGTCTATTTCAGGTTCTTAAGCAGCCATTTCTAAATCACCCATTTGGCCTCAAAGAGTTGGGACTTAAGCATAAACCTAAGCTTTTAGAATATAGAGAAGATAAAAGGGCAAAGAAAGAAACAGACAAGCTGAACGTGTGGACAGTTTTCCTACTGTTGAAGTTCACAATTGTTAAATTTGCATCCCTGCTGTCCAGGTCAATTTCACTTCAGTAATTCTCGGCAGAAATCTGGATTGTGTTATAAAAGACAAATAACTATGGGAGCAATCCTTTTTTGTTACTTAAAACTTTACTATATAGAAAAATCTATTCCTGGTTCTTAAAGTAGGTATCTGGCAACATTGTAAGCTCAGATGATTTTTGAGTAGTTCTGTCATATTCTGTGATTTGCCTGTGTACTTGCAAAATAAAGGGGAATAAAATTATTTGTGGGGATCTGTCACAGTGATTTTTTAAAGCCAAATTGTCCCCGGGGCTGAAAGGATTTTCTGTGACTACAACTGATTTTCCTAAAATCCATATTAATACTTTCACATCCAAATGACAACACTTTTGATTGTTGGTGCTTGGTGGCCGCTGAAGGCTCTAGGTTTAGTTGCAGCTACAAACTAGATGTAATAATAGCAACGACATGTATTTATCGAGTTGAATCATTTTACGTAGATCAGCTTATTTAATCCTCATGACTCTAAGCAGTAGTCCTATTTTTATTCCCATTTTATAGATGAGGAAACTAAGTCATAGAGAGGAAAAAAAAAACTACCTGTCCAACTTGTAAAAGGTAGCATCAGGATTTGACCCGAGGAGGCCCAATTCCATAAAGCAACAATTAGGTACACGCTTAATTCAAAGACCCTGTTTAATTAACAGTTAAAATGCAGTTTCATCAACATCGCATTTTCTTCCTTATTTCATATTTTCCACATTCAGGAAGCATCTTCCAGAATTTAAGTTTTAAAGGAGTAAATGGTGGGTGTCCTGGGTGGCTCAGTTGGTTTTGCTTCTGACTTGATTTCTGCTGAGTCCTGATCTAACGGTTTGTGAGGTAGAGCCCTGCATGGGGCTCTGTGCTGACGGTACAGAGCCTGCACGGTATCCTCTGTCTCCTTCTCTCTCTCTGCCCCTCCCTGTTCATGCTCTTTCTCCCACCCTCTCTCAAAATAAATAAACATTTAAAAAATAATACAGGAATAAATGGTATCCTGAAATGATGATCAGTGAGAACCAACTTTGCTTCTGAGTGCATCTAACTTATTCTGAAAGAAGGAGATGCTGGCTCAATATGGAACAAAATGCCTATGAGGAGGAAACAGCAAAATGAGGCACGGGACCAAAACAGTTCACAGAGTGACGCGTTTAGTTCCAGGCAAATTAATTCCGCACATATAGGAACGAAAGTGCCAATTTAAAGACATCACCACTTGATATAAATCCCTGTCCCTAATGACATCAGTTCGGTTAGCATGGCTGGGCAAGGAGAGGAGCAGCCAAGTAAAAGCATCGACTCTGGAGCCAAACTATCTGGATTCAAATCCTATCCCCACTGCTTTCTAACCATGTGATTCAGGGCAAGTCCTTCCTTGAGTCTCTGACTCTGTGTTCTTATCTGTAAAAGAATGATAATAGTTCTTGATTTATAGGGTAGTCATGGGGATTCAATAAGATCATGTATATAAGGCATGTAGAACAGTGCTGAGCATATACTTAGTAGACGTTTGCTTTATATCGTCCTTATGAGGCGCTCAGTGTGTGACCAAGATATAGACAGTGGTTTTATATTTAAACATTCTTAGGGCTTTCATGGAGGAAAAGGAGATAGTAGCTTTGATTCATCTTAGATGGGCTTTGCTAAATAAAGCAATTCTTAGATCACCTAGATTTATTTTAGTTTTAGAACTTGAGTGGTAATTTGTAAGGTCAATCAACTAACCTGTTGCCATGACTCAGTCTGAAGGTGGAATTTTCCTCCCAGCAAAAGGGGATTTAGCATATAAATTGCACAATTATCAAACAGAAACAGAGACTGACCACTATCTTGAAAATGGGAGTGGCAAAAAAATGGGAGATAACCCTGCCTGCAAAGTCCGAGTGATTAGGGAAGCCAACCGGGGGTTTGGAGTTTGACATAGCAAATTTATTTTGAGGTGCTATTGGTAGAAATAAAGTATAGCTCATAGATTACAGTTTGGATAGACTCCCACACATTTGAATTTTACCTCCTGCTTTCTTCAAAGAGTTGGAATGGATGGTCTGTGACAAAGGCTTTCATGGGGGTAAGGGAGGCTTTATTCCTTCGAGACAACTTGGTCCAACTCTGCTAGTTCACCCAATGGGGAAGCCTGGCAAGATTCCAGAGGTGATTAGTGTTGTATCTTATTTCACAGGGTGGAGTGTGTTTGGGTGGATGGAGGGGAAAACCTATAATTTCATAGCTGTTAGTTGAACATTTCTGCTAAACCTCTTTTTATTCTAAAAATTGGTGAAAAGATCTCAACAGTCAAGATGATATGCGGGCATTGAATTATTCCCAGAATTGAATGCACCCACATTAGTTACTAAATCTTGCTGTGGTGCAAGTTGGAAGCCTCTAAAATATTTCCTACAAAATATCAATTACTGTTTTGACCCATTTTTCTGGGAGATTTAAAATCAACTTTCTAATTACTTGAAGTCTGAAGCTTTGCCCATAAATATAAAATCCAAGGTGAAAGCTTATCCTAGCTAGACCTTTTAGGAAAAAGTGTAGAATTTTAAAATCATGCCACCACTGTCTTGTTTGGGAAGAATACATCTTGGGTCAAACCAAATGTTGAGTCATCAACTATTTCAATGCCCATACTCATCATGCCTAAGAAGTATAAGCATTCTTATTTTTTAATAGGTTCTTTGAATTGTATTCTAAATGACTGCCATGTATCTAAGGTAGGACAAAACTCACACCATGCTTTTTTGTCATCATGGGTCATTTTCCTCAGATGCTTAGCAATTTCCCTGCGCTTGTGTGATCAGGTGAAGAAGCTCCACCCGAGCATCCATGGGTCAGCTATGTAGACTCTAGCTGCCAAAGGCGCTTCTCCTTCTGAACAGAGCGCTTTGCTCAGCCAGTGTAGACATGGCCTGATAAACACTGGAACTTCTCCCTTGAGCTGGAGTTTGGATTGCTCTAATTCTTTAACTCAAACATGTGCACAGGTTTGATGAGTGTTTAAATGCCTGCATTTTAGTAAAACAGGAACTTAAATTGACAGTAATGTGAGGAATAGCATAATTTATAATGAACTTGAAAGGCAGGAGCACTCACTGTTGCTCAAGCTAATCAAGGGACTATCAAATCAAGGGTTTAACATGAACTTAAATATATGTGGCAGGAAGGTTGTTCTTGCAGGCTTATATCTGTCAGATCTTAACACTAAACCTGTCAGGGTGCAACATGGCCGTGTCACTTCTAACCAAGATGTCACATATATTGTGAGAAACAACCTGCTTTGTGTTTTCTTCTCTAGGATTTTACTGGGAGAAGCAAATGTACAAGGAATTTTTTTTAACACTGCATTTTTATTTTGCAGAATCTCAGGCTGATGGGAGTGAGTGAGGAGTGGGTTGCCAGCTACAGTTACTCCACTCAGCGTGCACAGTGCTGCGGGGGATACACTCACACATGCCCCAAGATGTCTGCCCGGGGGGGAATCAAATCCCGTTGAGGTTTAAATCAGGTGTGTGAAGAATGCTAGAACCAGCACATCCCCGATTTTGTTTTGGTTTGGTTTGGTCTTTGCATTTATGTTTTTCAAGGAAAGTGGGATGGATGGTGGCCCTTGCCTGTTTTCCCAACTCTTTTAATGCCATAAAATACACCCAAAGTTTAACCTACTCTCTTTCCTAGGATGTGATATATTCTCTTCGCCGCTCAAAGGGGTTGTCCTCGATAGGATCAAAACTTTAGATTTGAAAGGCGTGAGGTAGTTTTTCATCTTCGAAAAGGGTTTGGATTTTGGAGATATTTTTAAATATCTGGGAATTGAAGGTTCTCAGTTTGTTTTTTACTATTTGTCTATTTCCTTAGAAAAAGAAATGCTATTTGTAATATGAGTTAGCCTCAAGAGACCTAAGAAAAATTACGTTCACATTATCTTTAGAAATATGTGCTCGCGGTATCTTTGAAAAGTTGTTAAATGGCTCAGAAATATCAATAAGATGTAACATTGTTTAGAAAATATAAGCCATATTTCCTTGCAGGATGAAGCTGTGCTTAATAGCCTCTGTTTAATTCATTCAGAACTACACAATTTTTGTTGCTATATTTTGTTAGAAAGGAAGGAGAGACTGTTTCTACAGGTGTCATAGAAAAATCAATACTGAGCCACAGATATTGGATCCCATAGAACCATGGAGACTTGGCAGTGAAATTCTTCCAAAGGTGAGTCGGGGTATTGATTTTCCTTCTCATGCTTGGAGAAATAAGACACAAGGAATAGAGGCTAAAGTTAGACTGGAAACAAGTCTGATTTGAAACTATGTGCTTTAAAAAAATTTGTGACGGTTTCTTTTCCCCAAAAATATTAAATGAGGAAATTGAATTTGAACCTATAAAATGTTTCTCATATATTTGTCTTAGATTTACTTTTTATCTTTATTCCTTTGAGTGCTTTTGAAAAAAAAATACAACTTGACTATGTGACCAACATTTTGTCTGTAATTAAGATCCAGTGATTTTCTGCACAACATAAAATAGTCTCATTCTTAAACCTATAACCATGAGAGCAATAGTCCTCAGCTTCTAAGAAAAAGTACATGATGTATACAGTCACACTTAAAAATATGTGCTCATTACTAACCTTCTTTATATGAACTGTGTATTTCTCCAGCTAATTTGTGCCAAATTTTTAGAGACATTCTTGCTTACTTGTTTACTTGTTTTACAGTTTCTCCTAGATTTTGAAAAGTTGAGAATCTAAACATAACGCATTGGTTGTTTTCCTGCATTGCTTAGCATTCCATCCATGCAGGCAGACGGTGTTCCTAGGTCTGGAAGTATAAATCCCAGGGGAAGTGAGCTGAAGAACATTTCATGCATCACTCCTCCTATTATGAGCCCTGTGCTGTTCCATCTCTCTACAAGGTAAGAGATTTATTTTGAGTTGGCTTCTGCCAGCAGAAAATGACATATGCTCATGGCTCATGCTTCCAAGTGTGTGTTTGTGGAACTCATAATCGAGAGCATAGCAATTGTTTTATAAGCTGAAGAATAATTGGAAAAGTTAAGTTACTCATGCACGCTCTATCACGCGCATCTGCCTCCAGGTAGCTTTGGCTCCTCTATCCTGGGACCCACACTCTGTCGTATTGTCTTCCACATGTGAAGTGGGATGGTAAATGGCTCATTTTTATAAGGAATTCGAACAGAGTAGATGATCAAGAAAGATAATTCAGGTCTCAAAGGAGGAAATGGCCAAATGACCACTTTGCTGTGTCTGGGGGTAGATACAATTTAAGTTTTAATATTTTGATTATAAGAACTGATTATAAGAAGTTAAAATATAAAATGCTGGTAAGTTCAAAGTAACATACGCAGTTATTTTAATATTAAGCTTTTCCTTGTGCTGTCCAGTGGAAAATTCTTAATTCTTTATCCTTTTCCTGAACTTGCAGGCTGGCTGAAACAACAGAAATTGGTTTGAAATTCATATTCTAACTTTGGATCACCTGGTTAATTCCCTGACTCTGACTACCTAGAAAGACAATGTTCTAGAAGAAGAACTATCTATTCAGAGGCCTGCTGCTGCATTATTAATAAAATAAGAGGGAAAAGGAAGTATTTTGGATAGCCCATCTGATGAGGTGAGGTTTGATCATGTCCCATAAAATGAGATTAGATTTGATTTTATTTATCATTATCCCAGTCCCACAAAAGTTGGCATTTGTCAATTTGACACAGAAATATGTAATAACAAGCTTTATATACACTGTCTAAACTGTGACCAATTTTAGGCATTTGAAAGTCAGGCTATTTAGTGTATTTTATTTATGTGTAAATTACATTATTGTTACCGTTTTTCTATCCTTTTCAGCTTTGAAAATTGTAACTCAGTATATCATATAACACACTTCAATAAAAATAGATTATGTATCTTATAATTCTTACGGGGGGAGCAAAGCCATACTATTTTACTGACCTTTGGTGAGGTTTCGCTTTTGATGTGTGAATTCTTAAATGTGAACAAACCAAAGACAGTGGTATACTTGGAAGTAATCTAAAACTAAAACGGGAAATAAAGATTTTGTGGTAAGTGCCAGCCTTGTGTTTGCTATTGCCGTACTTCAACACCTGCCTGAGAAGAAAAAATGTACAAAAGACAACGGAGAAATGATGGAGGAGCTGGGCATATGGAAATTTCCAGGTGCCGGTAGATACAATATGAGGATATTCAACTATCTAGTTCTCTTTATTTGTATCCTGTAATCCAGCAGGGTGGCTAGGTGCTCTCTTTGTAGTTCAAAAATATTGGTGTTTTCCACATCAATGCCCATGATGGCTATACCAAAATCCCCTCCTGTACGTAACATACATCGTATCCATATCTGAGCATCATGATCGTAGCCCTTCTCTCCTTGGGTTAAGCACATTGTATGACTTCTCCTAAAATGTTGCAGAGATGAATTTCCACTAGATAATTTGTAGTTTGTAAAATATCATAAATTTTGGGGGGGAAACGTGGCAATTAATGGAAACATAATTATCTTCAGTGTGAAAAGAGTCTGGGATGCTAACTTTGGTGAGCACAATGTCTTTAACTCATTATCATTTTCTTTGCTTGTTTTGTCGTCATTCTTCGGGTTCTTTCTAGATCCATCTCTCTTTTGTTTCCCTCCACTCCTCTATTGTATTCCAGTTGGCAGTTAAAGAACAGGAACAGAGCAATAAGACTGCGCCTCTCCATTTGCCCAGTGCCACCAACTGGGCATTAAGCTGACTCACAGTTTGAAAGCCCAGCCCATTTCGTTCACAGCAGGCGAGGCAGGTAAAAGCACTTGCGTATTAAAGTACGCACTTCGTTTCTCTGGGTTCTTCTGGTCTAAATTCTCTTGTTTGCCAAGTGAGGGAGAGAGAGGCAAAAAGTAGATTGGGGACCAAATGCCTGGGGTATTTAACCAAATGCCCAGCAACTCCTGATTATAGGATGCAGAAATTTCACTTTCTGGGGTTAACCGTGGTGGATTCCGTCAACCCAAATGGGTGTCCACCTTCACCCAGCATGTTATTGGGCTACTGCCTACTACTGCCTAAATACGATGCAGTGGAAAAATTCCAAATAGTTTTAATAGTAACTCCTGGGTTAGCAGAAACTACATATGCAGAATGAAATGTCATAAAACATAGGCATATCAGAAGTTCCTCAAACAGTACATTTTACATGTTATTGTTTGCTTCTATTAGAAGAAGAACGTGAGCCTTGATCTCACTATGTTTTGTTAATTTGATTACTGTTTCCTAAGTGGTAAGTATACACCTCCTTAAATATTTTATGAAGCTCACTTAATCAAGCAGATATGCTAAGGCACATCACCGTATTGATCCTTGACCTTTTGACCCGGCACTGGGACACACTGAATGCCTTTTTCTCACCTTCTCCCCAGTGAGAGCTTAGGGAAGTGACAGAATGAGGAGAGGCGGCAGCCTTCTGTCTGAGCAGCAGCAGACTGTGGAGCTGTGTCATTGGAGGGGATTTCCTTGGGAGCGATGAAATTAGGATGAATAAAACTGTTGCATTTTAAGGAAGCTATGAGCACTATACAGAGTTGTCTGGGCGGAAGGAGCGTAACATACATTGAAGGCGGGAAGACTAACGTTCTGAGATGTGTTCCATGGCTGCGGTAATGCAACAGCTCATTTTATGAACGAATCAGCATATTCCCCACCTGGTGCCCACATGCCATATATTGAAATAAATTGAGCAGGGCCTCTTTCACCGGAGTTAGAGCACCGTCTTACCACAGTGTAGCACCTTAGTTTGTTTTATGTTCTACGGCTGTCGTATGGCTGTGTCTCACTAAACAGTCAAACGTTAATAGAAGGTACAGTGGGAAAATGCAGTAACTTTGTCTTTGAACTTTTAGCCAAAGAAAGGAAGGAAGAAAGAAAAAGAGAGAGAATGATGCCAGGCCTGGGACACTCACACCATGACTATCCCTGAAATCTTTTCAAGAGTGTGAAACCCCTTTTAGTTTAGCAGTTAGACAAAGTCTTCAGCCAATTTGACTTCAACTCGACAAAGATTTTCTAGTTATAAATGTCCCTTGGGGTCCATGAGGAATTTCAGATACCCACTTATTTTCTAAAGGCGAGTTCAGCATCAGTAAGTTCAAAATATTTTAAAGTGACCATGTACTTTGCTTGACTAACGTGACAGTGCCATGCATATGGCCATGGCCTTTCAGGAACTCGGCAGGGCTAACCTCCAGTGCACTGCACGGCTTCTGGACGCCCAGTAGCCTGAGGTCTCAGTGCTTTCTGGTTTCAAAACCCTTTCCCAGGATCGTCATGCTTGGGGACAAGGGGTAGAAGGGCAGGGGGTCGTTTTTGTATGTGTATTTCTTTTCCAATTTGTTACATGAAAAATGCAAATGTCCTCCTTTTGTTTGTCATTCAAATAATTGCATGAGACGCGAATCAGAGCATAATGGCCATGGTGTGTGAAGGGAGGAGGCAGTTCCCTTCACTACTATGGTTCCCAAGGGCCCCTTACTGTCTTAACAAGCTAAAAGCAATGACGTACCATTTCTCTCTAACATGACATAAAGACAGCAGTTCCTTTAAATGGATTCATTTTTAAATCTGAAAGACAAGGGCCGTGATCCAGGTTGAATGCATGCACAACTGTATTTGCATGCATGTAGTTCTCCTACACAGTTTTGAGCCACATAATAAAAATGGTGGAAGGGTGGCCACAAGGACTCCCTAAGGGTCTGAGGGATTGGTGTCCCCTAAACAGGTATGAAAGCAGGTCCATTTTTAATTTGAAGCTTTGGGCTTTAGCTTAGAAATTCACTGACACTTTATATTCTGTTTCATTATATATTATATGTTGTAATTGCTTTATTTAAAAGAAAGCTTTAATTTGCTTACTGTTGAGTGAATCTGATATTTGAGATGAGTGTGCTGTGTTTGCCCTTTCATGAGTCACTCAAAGAGCATTTATTGAGCTTCTGCTGTATGCCAGACACTGTTTTACCCTCCTCCCCCAACACCGTCACATATCATAGACACTCCTATTCGAGTCTGAAAAAGCACAGAATAGAGATACTCAGGAATATGAAATAGATAGACTGGCAACTGATCTGTGAATTGTAAATTACCGTAACTCATTGATACTGGGCACATTTTTCTACCCAGGGATTTTCGATGATCATTGTCAGAATTTCACAGAAAGCCCCATCAAATCTGTAAATTTTTTTTGAACTTAAAGCAATTTCTTCAAGCTTTATAAGGTTACCTTGTTTTTTCTTTTTTACAGTTTATTATTTTATTATTTTTTAATTTATTTTTAAAATTTATATTCAAATTAGTTAGCATATAGGGCAACAATGATTTCAGGAGTAGATTCCTTAATGCTTCTTACCCATGTAGCCCATCCCTCCTCCCACAACCCCTCCAGTAACCCTCTATTTGTTCTCCGTATTTAAGAGTCTCTTTGTTTTGTACCCCTCCCCATTTTTATATTATTCTTGCTTCCCTTATATTCATCTATTTTGTATCTTAAAGTCCTCATATAAGTAAAGTCATATGATATTTGTCTTTCTCTAACTAATTTCACTTAGCATGATACCCTCTAGTTCCTTCCACATAGTTGCAAATGGCAAGATTTCATTCTTTTTGAGTGCAAGTAATACTCCCTTGTGTACATACACCACATCTTCTTTATCCATTCGTCCATCGATGGACACTTGGGCTCTTTCCATACTTTGGCTATTGTTGATAGCACTGCTCTAAACATCGGGGTGCATGTGCCCCTTCAGAACAGCAGACCTGTCAACATTCTAGACCTTGCAACAGATAGATCAGAGTCCCCCCCACCCCAACCCCCACATCCACTGATTTTTTTCATCCCTTCTTACTTTCTGTTTTTCAGGGACATAGAAAGGTCTTCATTTTTCGTTTCTACTTTGATATATGCTCCACACCTAAGATTCACATCCCTCCATTTTCACTTTCCCTCTTTCCCTTTTCTGAAGTTAAACTGCCGCATTTTTTCTTTCTTTGCCTAATTTTTGTGTTCTTGATATGTATAAAGTGAAGAGATTAAAAAAATCAGTGGATCGGGTGGGGGCCTCTGACCTCTCTGTTGCAGAGTCTAGAATGTTGATTGGTGTGTGAGCGTGTGTGCGTGCACGCATGTCTGTGGCATATCATGAAAACATTGCAGCTTACATTTAATGCATAAATGTAATGGTTAAACTGAAATTGATTTGAATTCCTGCTATTCTGCTTACTAGGTGTATAAACAGCTTCTAGCCCTACTTTTCAGCTATAAAAATGAGGAAAGTAATCATACCCATCTCCACTGGGTTGCTATAAAGATTACAGGGAATAATGAGTGTAAAGTACAGTGTGTGGCATATGGTAGGAGGTCAATAAACGTCAGCTATGGTCTTTAGTATTACTCTTACTTATTGCATGTCTATGCAGATATACATATACCCCAAACACACAATTTTTAGCCTTAGACAACATTGTGGAAAGGCCTTCAGCCTTGTCAGCTTTTTGTTGAGAAGGTGCATTCTGTCCTTACTCCTTTTGAAGGCGCAGTGCTCTGCCCCTCTTCTTGCCTTTACTGGCAAACCCTCCTTTCGAGCAAAGACCTGAAATTTATCCCCACAAAGGTCTAGATGATGGAGAACATTTGAGGTGTTGCCCTTGTAAAGGTCACTGACCTCTTATCAAAGATCAAATACTAAGCTGATGGGATTGTAGGCATCCAGCAGCAGCTGGAGAAATTTATTCGACAGTGTGATTTCTCCCTGGCCTTCTGGAGGTCTCCCCAGAGTGGGAATGGTTAACTAGGCCAAGGGGTGAGGTTAGTTCTGCTGCGGGAGGCGCCTGCTGAGGCTCTCCTGGGGGTAGGCTGACGGCCTCAAAGCTGCCTCTCTAAGCCTGGGGCCATTTAGGGATGTCTGTCAGCTTTTCCTTTTTTTTTTTTTTTTCCAATTGTGACTCTGGGTTTTAAATCTAGTTATGCCTTAGATTACAAGCTATAGTCCTTTGAACATTTTTTCCTAAAACTCTTTATTTTTGGGTATGTGTCCATTATTTTCTGTACACACCCCATCCATATATTTATTCTTGGTTGCCCATTGTATTTCTCTCACAAAGGCCTGAGTTCATGATTTAAAGTTGTTTCCTTGTCAAACTATTATGCTGAGACATTCTCCTAAAATACTCTTTCTCTCTGTGTAACACTACTTCACCTGTATTTTTCACGCCTGTATTTAAGAGTTTGAAGGGCTGGGTTCAAGTGTAAGCTGTGCCTTTACCAGCAATATATGCTTAGAAAACCATTTAATTCTCAGCCTCAGTTTGTCAGTGAAGTGGGAATAAAAGGGTCTGCCATTGGGTTGTTAGAATCTAATCAACGTGTTTACTAAACTCAAAATAGTGTAGAAACATTTGGGTCTTCCCTTTACCCATCAGAACTGCCTCCTCAAGCAATTTTTTTTTAATAGGGGACATGAGGGAAACACATTATGTTTAGTAATTTGTGAAAGAAGGGAATGAATTACCACTCTTTGACATTTTCCCTCATTACCTGAAATTGCCCCCCTGTGCATTCTTTTATCCCTGTCAGTTGCCCGTTGTTGGCTTTTTATTATTGAATAAGAGATGGCCCAGAGGAGAATGTTCTCAGTGAAAATCTAAGAAGAGAAACGTCCACTGGCAAAGAAGGGCCCACACTGATAGGCTAGGTCCACAAACAGCTTATCAAATGATCCAGATCTTTCTAGAGAGTATGTGGCATGGCCAGGCTGCAATGCCCCCAGGTCACTCAGAAGTTTAGATTAAGGCCACACAGTGTAGCATTTTCAGGATCCTCTACACAAGTGAGAAAAAATAAATGAAAGCTAATATTTATTGAGTAGCTACTTGGTGCAGACGCTTTCAATAATAACTACAGCTAACCCTGGATTTTTGTAGACACCAAATAGACACTGAGCTACAAATCTTACCCAATTATCTGGTCCTTACAAGAATTTAGGGACAGTGGTATTAGGTCCATTTCACAATTGAGGAGGTGAAAGCTCTTTTACACCAAACCGTTGTTTTCTGGATCTTCCCAAGGATCCTGAGATAGAGATAGAATTAGTTGCATTTTGTGCATGAGGCAGTTGGGTCACATAGGGCTCCAGTAACTTGTCCCCATGGCTGTAGGCAGAATCCCACCCACATCAGCCTCACCCTGCATGCTCTGCCACACTGCCATTCTGAGTGCTTTAATTTTCAAAAAAACGACCTTCCCTTCCCCCCTTTAATTTACAGTCTGTTGTGGATTGATACTTTTTAAAACAAAATAAAAATGCATTACTGGAAACAGAAAATTTAAAAGGACATATAAAACACAAACTCAATTATTTATTCTTAGATTCAACGAACATGAAATTACCCCGGTTGAAAATAAAATTCAAAGCCCCGGCCCCTATGTTTTGTGTTTTTTATCTCACCAAAGTTCAGACCCTCACAAACTAAGTTAGTTTTGCATGAGATATGTCTATTATTGGACGGCGTATCATCTCAGAACCTACAGAACCAAGAAATGTTGAGCACTGTAAAGTAGCTCAGATGGTATAATGGAGATACCACTGTGTTACAGGTATATCACTCTCTCCAGAGGGCACGCTCATTGTTGTGTTGATTAATAATATTCTCTCGTGCTGCATCCAAGTAGGTTAAAGAAATTAAAAGGAGCATGATGACACAAAGCCAGCAAAGCACACTGGTTAGTCCCCGTGGTGACTAACACAAGTTAGCGTAGTGGATTCCACTTTTCAGCATTCCTGAAAGCAACGTTTCACGTAGAACGGCCCTGAAAAAATAGCAAATGCATATTTACCAAGGGAGAACAGGCTCTGTAGCAGGTGCCTATTTCCATATCCATCTGTAGAAGTGTCTGCAGGAAATAGATGAGAGAAAAGGCTTAATAAACAGAAAATGTCAGAGTCGCTATTTTTGATTTTTATTTAGCAACATCATGTCTCAGATTTCAAGACAAAACTGTTTTTGCCTGATTCCTGGCCCAGCCCTCCATGCATCTAAACTGCATACGCATTGGTATGCTTCATCTCAATTGGCTTTAACTTGAAGGAAGAGATGTTAGATTAGAGGATCTGTTTGAGGAAATCATTGTGTTACCAGTGTTATGTGAATGTAGAACTTTCTTCAAATTCAGAGAAATGCAAAAAACAATGACAAGGAATACAGGGGATTCTTGTTTGCCCTTAGAATGAAGCCCTTTGTTGACCATTACATTGGTGACCTTAGGTCCCTGAAATTCAGTTGGAGCTCCATTCATGTTCTTTTTTTTTTATGTTTTTTATTTATTTTTTTGTGAGACAGACAGAGACAGCACAATCAGGGGAGGGTCAGAGAGAGAGGGAGATACAGAAT
Organism: Suricata suricatta; assembly: GCF_006229205.1. NCBI lineage: Eukaryota > Metazoa > Chordata > Mammalia > Carnivora > Herpestidae > Suricata > Suricata suricatta. Next base: position 22,626,099 of record NC_043709.1, on the reverse strand, counting down.
CCGAAGCAGGCTCCAGGTTCTGATCTAGCTGTCAGCACAGAGCCCGATGCGGGGCTCGAACCCATGAATGTGAAATCATGACCTGAGCCAAAGCGGGACCCTCAACCAACTGAGCCACCCAGGCGCCCCACTCCATTCTTGTTCTTAAGCAATGCTCTGCTTTGGTATCTAATCCATTATTGAAATTTAATATAATCATTTATACACTGATGGACTATCCACTAAGTGCCCAGTCCTGTGGGAGATTGCTAGATCGTGAAGAAACAATTGTGGCAACTTGGTTCCACCTTCCAAGAGTTTCCAAGTGGGGAGGCATAGGATACAGAGCTCGATTTAGGACATTGCAGCATTTGCCATAATAAATGAAGGGATTAATTGGTCTATGAATGTAGAAGAAGTGATCAACTCAGGCAGTGGAGTCAGGGAATGTTCCACAGAATAGGTGACATACAGCCTAGAGCTGGAAAATAAATAAGAGCTTAAAATTTAGTAATGGTGGGGTGCCTGACTGGCTCACTCAGTAGAGCATGTGACTTTTGATCTTAGATTCATGAGTTCAAGCCCTGCTTTGGGCATGGAGCCTACTTTAAAAAGTTTAGTAATGGTAAATACTTACAACAATATTTTTATACAAAGTGGCTTTCTTTGAACTCTTTTCATTCATGACCTGTTTTCTTGGGACCCGTATTTGGTCTCCCAGTAGAATTACTGTCTTAATGGAATATTTCATATTGTTTCTCTGCTTCTCCACATCACATTTCTTGTGTGTGGACAGTAGCTATGAGTGGTTAAAAGAAAAATTTTATTTACGCTTCCAACATCTCCATACTGTCTTTGCCGTATTGACCTCAGGAGTTTCCTTCTAGTTTTAAAAACTTAGCATCTGTGATGATTTTTATTTCCTTTTTCCCCCATGATAAAATTCATCAGTAGTTAATGAGCTCCTAACTATAAAATAGGACTTCAGCCTTGCCTCAACGATCTACAATATAAGGCATACCTAAAATAGCTTTTAATTTAAAAAACAAAAAATAAGCTTATACTTACTCAGTATTATCTATGGGCACCTTGACGAATGGGGGCTTTTATTTTAGAAAATGAAAGTAAGTAAGCAATCTGTAGGAAGATTAGAAAATGTTTTAAAATGCTTGTTTAAGAAGAATTCCAGAGAAAATGAATGGTACAATAAATAAACACTTTTTTAAAAATGTTTCTTTATTTTGAGAGAGAACAAGCGTGAGCTGGGGAGGGGCAGAGAGAGAGGGAAAGAGAGAGAGAATCCCCCAAAAGCTTCGTGCTCAGTGCAGAGCCCAAAGTGGGGCTTGATCTCACAAGATCATGACCAGAGCCTAAATTAAGAATTAGATGCTCAACTGACTGAGCCACCTAGATGCCCCAGTAAATAAACACCTTAAAGAATAAAGACTAACCATGCACTGCTAATTAGAAAACTAGACATGGCCAACAAATATAAAAGATAATGTGGAAGAGCAGGGAAAATTGTCCAATTGAGTTATATAGGATGCCTGACAATGCGTGGCTCTGAACTAGACATTGGATGGGTCCACACAGTAATTTAAGGGTCATTGGCCAGGAGTGCCGCAACTATAGTCAATGTCAACTACATTAAAGGATGAAGGTAGCATATCCCCATATACAATGAGAAAATGGCAAGAATAAATCCCAGTATCTTATTTTTGCCCAAACACCTACTCTATTCCCATCCAGAATCCTACAGCTCTGATATGAATCAAGACATATGAACATCAGAAGAAGTTGATCATAAGTACTCAATAAGTGTCAGTCACCATTCATTTAAGATAGACTGACACAATTAAAACACTGTTTTTAAAACCAAAACCAAAACCTTGACATCATGCTTTCACATGTACCAATACCATTATTCTAGAGATAGACACTGCAGTAAATGAGAAACACTTATTCCCAATTCTGCAGGACTTATGGCTCAGACAGGGAAACAGATATTCATCTGGTGTTAAGCATGTGACAACATGGTACGTAGAGGCCACAATAGGAGTAAGTAACAAGGAGAGATATATAGCCAAGTGAGGCTTCGGTTGGGAACTACAGGATCTATTGAGGCTACCCAGGAGTAAATAGAGGCTAATATTGGGCAGAGTCTAGAATCCAGGGATGAGATGGAGCAGGGAAAAATGTTGGGCACTTGTGAGAGTTGGGGCTCGATCTCATAATAAGGTAGACCTGTTGGCTAAAGACCCGGATATAAGGATTGGGGTTTAGCACTGGGAGCTCATAGGAGTGGGAAGATCAATTACCAGGGCATGAAAGACTTGAGAACTGGTGCCAAGTCAGACACTTACCAGGGGTCAGCTTAGATGTCTCTCTTGATCTATTACAGTTTCCTTTCTTTCATCTGTAAAATGATGGAAATGATATATACCTTGCCCAGTTCTTGGGTGACTGTATGGATTGCATTATGAAAGTTCTTGTAAGCAATAATCCATATATGAAGATACATTTTCTTTATTAGCAGTTTACATGCCTAGGGAAACCAGTTGGGAAAATTATCCCAAAATATAAATCCATTTGGAAGAGCTAGATCCAAGACTGTGAACTCAGATGAGCCAGGCAGGTCACATTAATACTGAAAGGGGCTCAAGTGGAGCAATGATCTAGAATACTGGGGATGGTGGCAAATGGAGAAGGCATGTCCTGTCCAAACACCAAATTTATGTGCTGTTATATAAGAACATAGATCTAGCAATGCTAGGTCTTCAAATTTTAGCCTCTAAATTTTTAAAGACATTCTAATTTTAAACCTGAAAATTCAAATGTTTATGTGAACCTAATTGGTGACTAGTATTCAACTAGTTCAAGTATTCAACAATGACACCTTGTGAAACAATGCCACCTCCACACCACCCAAAAAGCTGTGAATTCTGACTTGTAGACTGTGATGTCGGGTTCAGATGAATAATGGAGAGTAAATATATCCTTAACCATTTGAAATTAATGTCAATGTCATATAAGCAAGCCACATTCTTTGGTGCAGAAAGACAGGGTACTAGGGTAGACTCCTGCATGAGGTGCATGGCGGTCTCTGTGGTTCTTATCACTGGGCTGCTGAGATGCTTTGCTTACTCCTTCATCTTCTTTCCCTTCTGTAAAAGCCATCGCAGTCTTTGGATCTTACTTGCTGACCTTTGTATTAAATATGTCACTCCCTTGCTCAAGAGTTTCAAGAAGTAGCTCCCATCACACACATCCAACGCAGATTTGACCGTGGTCTACTTTTTCTTGCTTTGTCTTCTTCACTCATCCCACCCAATCTTTCCTTTCTGTTCTATTCTTTCTTTCTTACTGAAGCACCAGCCAAGTGCCTTTTGCCATGCAGATTGAGCCTTCTGAATGCATTTTATTGGCTGTCCACCCTCAGAGTTCTTTAAAACCACAAATAGATAATTGCAAAGCTTATAGTTATTTTTCATGGACTTACAGGAATTTTCTTAAGCTGAGCAAGAAATGTGGATCTTGTTAATCGTTTATTATTATGGCTCTGTCTTATTAAATTTTATTAAATCTCAAGCCAACTAAAAGAAGATCTAAATACCTGATTAAGAATGCAAAGACACACACACTTTAATGACTAGATTTAATCCAAACTTTAATGAGTATGTTTCCTAAAATACACTTCCTATTTTATCTTAGCATTTTCATCATAATATTAAAATATCATTCTAAAAGTATTATTAGCACAATAGCCTACATGTATAATGATTGGATATCATAAAATCTCAGCTTTTGTCTTTGGCTTTTGCATTTCCAATAAAGGAAGCCTCTGAGTATTGTATTCCTTTCGTAGAAATATGAAGAAAAAAGTTCTTAGAAAAAATTACAGGTGTTAAAAGGGGTCACTTATATTTATTTTTCTATTTATTTTCACCATGTCTTGGGTATCTTGTGTGTGTGTGCATGCGTGTGATTTCAGACTTCAATTTGTCTTATATCCAGGGTATGAGGATAAGAAAAATGAGTAATTTCATTTCACTTATTGCTGTACCGAGTTTTACGCTTTGGAAACATGGGAAATGACTCTTACACTTGTTCTCTATGATTGGAGAAGGAAGTGGTAAAGGAAGTAGTAGAAGAAGGATTGCCCTCCTGGAAACCTTGTCACCCCTGTTTGAGTGCCTCTCATTTTTATTTTCATGGTGTGTTCATGTTATTTCACATTGCTCTTGATGGCCTATGGAAGAGTTTAATTGAAAAATGCCAGGTTCTCATTTCTTTCTAGAATTTATAGTTTGAAATGAATGAAATTTAGTTTTGTCAGATATGTGCGCATTATTCAGAAGTGTCGGAGGCAAAAATCAATGTGATGGTACTCAACTAGAAAAATAGTAATACTTAACTCCTATTATGCTCCAGGATCACAAGTGAGCATAGGAACGGTTTGGAGTTAAGAATACCTAGGTAATCCGTGAGGAACACAAATCTCAAATGAACAACTGCTTGCAAAGAATTTGGGTTTTGACAAAAGTTTACGCAGAACTTGACAGCTGCCTAGGACTGTGTTTAGATTCCGTCTACTGTGGCGTAGCAGGTGCTTGGGTGTGACAATAAAGACTGAAAAGGCTTACAGTGAAAACTAACTGAGAGCAACACGTGTCTTCGGCAGTTAGAAATACTTCAGGCCTTTTACTGTGAACTGCAGGTGGTCTCTTTCCTGAAAACCGTAAATCCATGTGGCGCCAACACCGTGTGTTACTAACCCTCTCGTTCTTCTCCGTTAACTGACAAGACGTACGTTGTTGAGGTTGCATGTTGATAAGGGAGTGGATAACACAGGTGGCTTCTGTTTTACTGAAATCACTTTTGTTTTTATTCTTCTAGAGTTTTCCATATAAGGAAAAGTTTCAGAGGTGGACTTAAGTTTTGATATCACTGCCATGACAGAGTGTTTAAAACAACTTTAGGAAAACTTCAACTTTAAAAAATGTTTACTTATATAATCCTTATGCAAAAAAAATTCAAAATTTGATGATTGTCCAATAGGATGGAAAGAAAATATGGTCACATCTAAGTATCTGAAAAGCAGTTTATTTTCTTATACATTGCTAAAAAGATAAATACACAATACATTTAAGACATGAAGCTGTGAATCGTTTAAAATATTTATTGACTTCTATATGTATAAAGTCATTTTATTGTTGAAAAACCATTTATTTTAATAAAAGTAGCCATTATCCTATTATAAATGCATTTAATGATACATTATATTCTTTTTATTAATTTATTTATTTTGAGAGAGAGAGAGAGAAAGTGCACACAAGCTGGGGAGGGGCAGAGAGAAAGGGAGAGAGAATCCCAAGCAGGCTCTGTACTATCGGCAAGGAACCCAGCGCAGGGCTCAAATTCACGAACCGTGAGACCATGACCTGAGCTGAAATCAAGAGTCAGATGCTTAACCAACTGAGCCACCCAGGGGCCCCTGTGATACATTATGTTCTTGATATATGTCAGATAGATGGACTGAAAACTACAAACATGCATGACCACCTAAGATTTTATATAATGATTGAGAGGAATGTGTTATCAAGTTCTCTTGTTAACTATCCAAATTTACCTCATTAATATAGTTTCGTAAAATGACTTAAATATCTACTTCCTTTATGACCTCCTTACATAATTAGTGAAAGCAGCCTGTGTATCTAACATGATAGACATACTGAAATGAAAACACTGGTGAGTTTCTTTCCCTGATTTCCCATCATTAACTTTCAGTGATTAATGTAAAACATGTGTGTATCAAAAACATCAATTTTATAGGTACTCGCTGCTTCTTATATCCTAGGCACTGTGCTATGTTCTGGGGATACAGAAAAAAGTGAAATAAATTCTCTGTCCTAAATGACTTCACTATCAAGTCAGAGTGACAGGAAAATCAATAAATTGCCACACACAAAAATTAGCAAAGGTTTAGTTTTAGTTACCCATTGCCGTAACTGTGAAAGGTTTTACCTAAAAGGATGATATTGATGCTGATTATTAAAGGATGCAGAATGAAGACATGGGGGAAATCATTCTAGGCAGAGAAAATAATACCCACAAAGTCTGCCCACAATCACGGTGGGAAAATCAATACGGTGAGGCTTTGGGTATATGTACCTATGAAAGAAGAGAGGTAAACAGTGAATTAGAAAGATGTTTTGAGACCAGAGGGTGATGAGCTTTGAATGCAATGGAAAGGAATCTGAATTTTTAATCTTGCAGAAAATAGCCAACCAAGGTATATGATTGCATTTTTGTTTTCTAAATGGGCTTATGATTTGCAATGCCCTGTTTTTTTTTTACTTTTTTTTGAGATAGTTAATTTGCCAATCATGGGGAAAATATACATATTACCTCTAAGGAGAAACAAGAAGGGAAAGGTAAGGAAGAGGTTATAATTTTCTAGCCCTCCAAATAATAAGGAGCTGATTTTATGCATGGTGGTGAGAATGAAGAAAACAGGCTAGATTAAATAAACATTTCTGAGTTTGATACATGTTAGTGACCAACAGATGTGATGGAACAGAGAGAGGGAAGAGTTGGGACCGAATGTTCTGGTTCAGATGATGGTAATGAATGATAATGCCATTTTGATTAGTATTAAAAGCAGGGCGATTTGCCAGAGGCAGGGAGGAAGATAAATATTCAGCTGGAAATACTTAAAAGAAATCCTAGTAGAGATCTCCAGAGGGCATGGAACTCGAAAAGAATTGTGATTGTTTCATTATTATTTGTACCTTTTGAGACAGGTGAATAGTGGTTGAACAGAGGAGGCGGAGTTTATGTAATAGAACACCTTTCTCCTCCACCTCTAATCTAGGAGACTGAATTGAAAGCATTGAAGAGTGCCCCCATGGAAACTTGGCAACTAGTGCACATTTGAGCATGAGTAGGATGAAAGAGTCTACCACAGGAGACAGAAAGAAGCACGGGAACTTTAGGGAAGAGTGATGCTGTGGGAGCCTCGGCAAAAAAGAAAAAATGGATTTTGAGCAGAAGGGAGTCTTACTGGCGCCAAATTTCACTAAGCTGCCAAGCTGTATGAAGATTAAGCATCCAACCTTTGTGGAAATAAGAAAGTTTATGGTCTTCTCGAAAAGATTGAATTAGTGGGAATGTAAGCCATATTATAATGGATGGAAAAATAAATATGACTTGAGGAAGTAGAGAGAATAGTAGGCAGTCTACATTTTCTACACATTTGGTGTTGAAGGAAAGGAGGGAAACAGAATGGTACCAATAAGCAGGGATAAGCTCAAAGCAAGGTTTCTGAAAAAGCTAGAGAATTGAGCAAATTTGAAGGGAAAGATATTGATAATGAAAGAGAGAACAGAAGCCAAGCAAATTACCTAATGGAGTGACTCTTGGGGTAAGTGGAAGAAGTTAATCGACCTGCAGCAGAGACCTTAGAAAGAAAAGGTTTATCTTTCTCCTCCAAGAGAGGAGGAAAGAAGCTAAGGACACTTGTCCGCTGGTACAATGAAGACATTGCCACCTTTTTAATACTTTATCTTTTTTAAAAATTTTTTACATTTATTTATTTTTGAGAGACAGAGGGAGACAGAGCACAAGCGGGGGAAGGGCAGAGAGAGAGAGAGGGAGACACAGAATCTGAAGCAGGTTCCAGGCTCTGAGCTGTCAGCACAGAGCCTGATGGGGGGCTCAAACCCACACACTGCGAGACCTGAGCCGAAGTCAGACGCTTAACCAACTGAGTCACCCAGGCGCCCCTTAATCCTTTATCTCTTATCCTTTAGGATGTAGGAAACAAGGGAGTCAACTGAGGGTGGACAAGAGAAGAGTAGGAAAGGAGATGAGTCCGTGCAAGTGAAGGAGTTTCTGAAGGCATCCCTATGTAATGGCATCTATCTGCCCAGTGCATAAGCTTTTACAGCATCAGTGAATAGCTTTCAAGAATAGAGAAAATCTGTTAATTAAATTACCCAGAGTTAGAAATTAATCCAAGGATATGACAGAAGGACGGTGGGGCAAAATATCAAAGTCTGAAATTGATGATGCAGTGATGTTGGCTGGCAGAGACTAAACAATCAAGACTTACAACATTGCTTTTATTTTTTACTGCTATCTTGGAGGTTTAGGCAGGAAGACTGAATGTATTCTAGGTCACCTTTAAAAGAAGACACATATTTAGACAGGAATCACTGCCTCTTCTTTACTAGATTTATCATTGTGGAAGGTGGCATAAGTGGAGGACAGCACGACTCATTGGCTTAATTTTTTTGAGTTTTTGTAGTAAAATGAGTTCTTAGAAAGTTCATCATTTGAATAAGATCGTATTGAGAAGGCCATAATTACTTTGTCTCAACAGCTATCTTTGTAATGGCTTGAATTTCACATTCTAGTTAGTAGGAAAGAATAAAGATAAACCTTTGAGAAGGCATAATTATAAATTTATTTGTAAAAATTGTTGTAGGTATACAACCGATACCAGAGTTACTCTATTCTTTGGTGTCTTAAGTCAAATCATTGATTTACTGTTACAAAAATTTGTTGAATTCTGCCTTCAAGTATAAAAAGCTTTTTCATTAATGTGTTCTCTGGGGTGTGACATAGTGAACTGTAGGCTGAACTTGTTGGCCCATTCTGTTCTCAATCACTTAAATCCAAATATATCATTTTGTAACTTCGGGCTTCAGTGTAATCAATATGAAAATAACTGTGCTTTCCTTCAAGGTTCAGACTGAGAACCTGCCATTTAGGAGAAATCACCTTATAATATAATTTTCTTAGATCGGTAGGTAAGACGGCTCTATCTTCTCTGGCTCCATTTCCCTTTCTTCTCCCAGCCCCCATAATGAATGAAGTCAGAATATTCTGGCAACAAATACAAGTAAAGTCAAATATCTCCTCCTTGTCTGTCACTCTAGTCTTCAGCACAACTGTCCTAGCTTGATGTAGGTTGCTCTCTTGTTTGTTTCTAGTGCAGTTGGGATTCATTCAATTGTTCATCTAGTCAACAAATATCTGTTGAGTGCCTACTGTCTGACAGTCACATTCCTGGGTGGCATCTGTGAACTTAATTGTCCGTAATGCTATTTTTACCACACTACATTGAAATTTTATGCGACGTTTATGTCTTTTCCAAACTGTACCTACCTGAGGAAAGGGAATTGTGCCTTATTTCTTCAAATCCCCATGATGTAGCATAGTGTTTGACACTAAAGAGTGGTCAAAGGTTTCTTGAGGAAGTTACTTAGCACAGTTAGATCAGTTAACCTAAGCACATTTATACTCTGGGACTTACAATTGAGGAAACATCTTTACAGAAGACTTAGTATAACGATCTGTTAAGTACAAAAAAAAATAATTTTAATTACCCTGTTTTGTTTGGTGACCTCAGAAATGAAGCAACTTGGTTATTTTGGTAAAAGCTACAGTTAAACTAATATGAGGAACATTTACTGAAAGTGCCAACAATAGATGGCATTGAAAAATCCTATTCATGAAAACCAGAGAGAGGCAGTTTAAGCTCATAAAGAGAATAAGATCTTTGGCTTTCACTGTTGCCATCTAATAAGTAATTTCTGTGAGTTGCTTATTTACTTTGTAATTGAGCAAGTCATGAAATGAATTGAGCATCCACAGATTTGTTGCAAATAAAGATGAAGCATCCTGTGCTTGTATTTAATAAGAAATTGGATTTTCAAGGTAGTTAAAAAGGTTGGTACATTGTATGGTCATAATGCCATTATTCAAACAAGTGATTATCCAGTTTGCCTCAGTAGAATGTTAGTTAGCCTACTTGAGGGGAAGATTTCTGTAAAATTGGCAGTTGGTTGAATTCATTGGTCAAAATTGCCTTGATCTTTTATCACATAGGGAATTTCTTCAGGAAAACTGGTGATACAAACATTTGTCATGCGTGTTCACTCTATGTGACACCCACCAAAATGGTCAACGTTTTTTTTTTTTAATTCAACTTACCCCTAGTCTCCTTTGCCTTATTTTCATCAAAAAAGAACCCCTAAATTTTTTTCATGCACAATTTTTTGCAATGGCATTTAGTATTTCACTTGCCATTGTGGGAACACAGTTTATTCACATGGAGTCTGTGACTGGGATCTTGTTTTTCCTCTCCTAAAGTTTTTATTGTTTTCTACCTCCACCAGTTTCTTCAGTCATAGGAGTAAAAATTCAAACTTTGATGTAAATTTCAAAGTTAAAAATTTCTTTTGGTATTTTAATCTCTAATTTTAGAGACTGTAGCGCAAAGAAGGAAACTATCTTAAGGAAAAATGGTTTTCTACTAGAAATTTATAATAAGCTCTTTGGAAAATGATACTTCTCTTTATCAGGAAGATAAAATTATTACCAAGTGTCTCTCTTTAGAAATTCCTTGCCATATTTCTCCTTTTACATCATCTTTCAATTTTATATAACAGGGAGCATGGAATGGTGAAGAACACATAGGCTTTGGTCCTGAGATACCTGAATTTGAATCTTGATCCTGGAATTTACTTACGGTTCGAGCCAAGGGAAGTCATTAATCTTGCTGTGCCTCAGTTGTCTCATGTAGGAAATTATAACTATTATTTGAAGAGTAATGAAATAACTATTTACAACAGGATTAAAAGTGAAATTAAGGAACATAAAGAGATGTTTACTTTGTACTTGAAAACTATAGGGTGTGATAATGACACATCTCATAGGCTAATGAAGGCCATTACTTTACAGTAACATTTTGTTCAGGAATATGCATTTGAATATAGTTTTAGCTCTTGCAAATGCTTGATCTAATCCAAGACAGTATTCAGCAGATACAAACTCTATGTCCGGATTTGTAAAATCAGTTTCATGAGAATACAATAGAAGGGACATGGCACGTTAACAGCGCAGATAAGGGAAGATCTAGCCACTTTAAATGACTGGTTTATTCCTACATTTACTCACCAAATGTGTATTGAGTGCATATGTGTGCTGAGTGCTAAAGAAGGAGCAGTGAACAAAAGAGAGGAGAACTCCTGCCTCCATAGTGCTTCTGCTCTGATTGATTGTAAACTCAACCCAAAACCAGTCCAGCGAAGGGACTGTGAGAAAGGAGGAGTTCACATTTGTGATAGTTTCCAACGACAGTAAATCAAGGCTCTGATGGATTTTAGGCTTCTTGAATATATTTGTTTTCTTATGTTTATTTTTGGTGGTACAAATTAAAAGGGATATTGATAAATTGGACTATCTTGGGAAGAATTTTCTGAATTCACTATGAATTTTCTGAAACTATGTGCACAGTGAATAGTATAGTAGGAGAAATGGATGAAGGAACTAGAAAAGAAAAGCACCGGAGGAAATGATGGTTGACCCCAAGCATCTGAGGCTGATGCAAAGGAAGGGCAACAGACTGACTTTATGTTGTTCCAAATATAAAACTAGAACCAAAGAGTAGCTGTTTTTTTTTTTTTTTAAAGTAGATTTCGGCTCAGGACAAAGAATTCTCTATTTAGAAGAGAGTTATTCTACAGACAGGACATTGTCAAGGGGCAAGCTTCCTCTGCTGAAGGTAACAGGAAGCTGGAAGAACGGGAGGAGAGGTCCTCTCTGAGTGGGAGCCTGGCAACAAGTGCTTTGGGTTCTCCACCTCTACAACACCATTGTGCCCTGTAGTTAACCCCGGCAACAGATTACAGCTCTGAAAAGCTCAGAGCCAAAATATTTCCAGTGGCAATATCCTTATAGGTTTCTGACCTTGAAGGTTTTTTATAGTTATGCAACTCTAAAAGCATTTTTATCTAAATGCTAAAAGCATCTATCTGGCACATTTTATAGCAAATGAGAATGAATTTATCAGCTATATTCAAGAAACGTTTTCTTGGCATATGGATTTCACTTTTGTTTTTTTAAAATGGTGACCCCCTTGGAGACTTGCCCATCTAAATCCATTTTCTTGTCAGGATTGGAGGTGGCAGGTTATTCTACTGCCCAAATATTCATTTCTGTGGCATATCTATATATTTCATTGGCCAACTTTCTGTGAATTTTCTGGATTTTGAGTATCTTGTCCTAAACTCCTGGCAAGCCAAATTTCTCTAACAGTCTTCAATTCATTGCATTAAATGCCTATTCAGCCTTGGAAGATATATTGATTTTTTTTTTTTCTCAGCAAAGTGACAAATACCATTTTCATGACCATAATAGAGATTGATTATATTTTATAGAACATGAAGAGAGAGCTGATCTTAGTGAGACAACCTTGGAGCTTACAAAAATGAAAAAAATCATATGAATTAATCATGAAGTTCATGAATTCATCTGTTGCTGATGAAGTAGAAGTATTTTGAGAAAAAGCCAAAAGTTCTTTAGCTGCAAAATCACTGTGAAGAATTAGGATAATTTCAATACTTTGGAGGTGCTGGTTTGTGAAGCCTTTAGAAAAGTTAATAGTAATTATTTTCCAGCCTAAAGCTATGACATTCACCCCATGCACACATGGGTATGTTGCAGGATAGTATTCATATTGAAGACATTTTTCAATTAAGTCAGGACAAAAGTAAATCTCCATCAACATCAGCTAAACTGGAAATGTTAAAAAGTCTATGGAGAGCAGTTTCTGGTTCTGATATGATCTTTCTAGCTTAAATTTAAAGTTGAACCAGTTTCCTTTACATTCTTAGCTTTTTACAGTTAGGCCTAAGCTAGAACGAACGGTAACATGTTTGTATTGCTCTACCTTGTTGGTCAGTAGCTTTTGCCTTGTGACCTGAAAGGTATTTTAGAAACACACAAACAAAACAACCATGTGTACGTATCTTATGCCTTACACATGTAAAGGGTACCTGGTGCATTTTATGGAGCAAATAGAAATGAGAAACAAAAGATAAGTATTGTCAAGTGTTGAAATAAGCTATGGTGGACCGGGAAAGCATTGCTATGGAAGATTATGGAATTACCTTCTCTGAAAAGAAAAAAAAAGAAAAAGAAAATCTTTAAACCAGGAAAACCAATTCATATCTCTTTGGGACCTTTATCCATTTGTTCATCTTCCATCTCCAGCATCCAGCGTCATATCAAACGTAGTATGCGGCACATGGCAGAGCTCATTTGTTAAATGAACAAGCAAGTTTTTCTGATAGCAGAAAGAAATAAAAATCATTGTAGCAAACAATTTTGTTAAGCTACTAAAAGGTGCCATGCGACTTTACTATGTTTTACCTCTAATTTGTGGAATCCTTTTTTTAAATGTTCTTTATTTATTTTTGCTACAGAGAAAGACAGAGCATGAGAGGGGGAGGGGCAGAGAGTAGGAAACAGAATCAGAAGCAGGCTCCAGGCTCTGAGCTGTCAGCACAGGGTCTGGCGCAGGGCTCGAACCCACGAACATGCAATCATGACCTGAGCTGAAGTCGGAGGCTTTAACTGACTGAGCCACCCAGGCGCCCCTAATTTGTGGAATTCTTACATGGCTACAAGGTGATAAATCCTGGGGTGAGCTTGGGACGGGGGACAACTAGCCTTGGTGAAACTTAAAATAAATGCATTTTCTAAAATATGTGCTTTTATGTTTGTCATACTTAAGAGGAAAAGTGATCATACCTGAGGATTTGAGAAATACCAGAGAAATTATGGATGTTTTTGTAGCTCACACTTTTATTCTATGATTGTGCTACACATAGTGACACTCAAACATTTGTAAACTATTTTCTAATTGTTTCATAGGTATATGCTTTGTCTCTTCTATAAGCTCCTTGTTGGTAAATTATTTTTGGTCCTTCCTAGATGTTCTCTATCAACCTGAGTATAGAGAGAACATTTTATATTGTTTATCTTATCAAACCTTCTAATTTCACATTTATGGAAAGAATCCTTTCGTTCAAAAACTTAATGTTTACGTAACTATTCTCGCAGTTTGAAAAACCTGATTTTAAAAGTAATTTAAATAAAATAACAGCTGTAGGGCTTGCTGTTTGCCATCAAACTCTAGAAAACTCTGCAGTAAGTCGTTTTCTCCTTCTTTCCTATCTGAACAGTCTTGAGAAAGCTGTAACATATGCAGTTAGCAAAGGATAGATGACTTGCATTGGTATATGCAATATATGAAAATGAGGTTTATTTTATTCCACAACTGCTTTATATTTTATTTTTCCTCCCATATTTCTTAGAATTGGGGTGGAGCTAGAACTCCAATTAAAACAAAATGAGATCTGGGAAATATATAAATCTATTCAACAATAGAGAATTTTATGATGAAGTTATGGGTCTTTTCTCCATGACGTTTAAGAATTTTCTTTAATGTTTAAGAATTAAAAGACATTTTTTGACCTTTAAAAATACATAGATTAACTTCATGTTAATTTTTAAAAATCACTATGTTGGTGTAGGGAAAACCCACCTTTTCCACAGTGTGAAGTTAGCGATGTAAGCAGTATCTTTTGGAAGCATTTTGAATACAGATTGATATTAAACTTCAGTGTAAAGTGTGTTAATATTCAGCATGTCCATATATTATAAATTATGATATTTTGTGGAAACCAAGTACCTAATAGAGCTAAATCAGAAAATGAGTGAAGGTGGGCTTATAAAATGTAGCTAATGAATGATCTAGTAGCATGATAACATAATTTAGCCTCTAAGCTCTGATATTATGTGGATCTACTTATTTCAGACTCTGCTCTTTCAAGATGTGAATATAAAGTTTCCCCCCATCAGATGGAAAGATTGATAGATTAATTAAAATGGAAAGGCTTTTATAAAGTAGAAGTCAATACATAAATCGTTAACATTTCTGAAGGCCGCAAGTCCATTAAGTTTTGAGAATTAATTAATCAAAATGAAAGGAAGCCTGTTTCCCCTCTACAGCATCTTCAAAAGTGACACTTATTTTCAGAGGTTATTTAAAATCCTCAGCAAGTACTTAGCAGATTTTGCAAATACAGTGTAATTTTTGTAGCTACTTCAAAGGTAAATGTTCATTTTCTTAAGTTATAGAGAACTTTTGCTTATTGTTAAAGAAGTGACACAGACATGTAGAAATTAAAGAGTGAAAACGTTAAGCTTTATTTCTTATACTATTTTTCAGTCTACTACTGTTAATTAGCTTTTTCTATAAACAAAGAAACATGCATAAATACACTTACTAACACAGATTGCATGTTTCATTAAAAATTGGATTATTCAACACATACTTTAATTTGCTTTTTAAATTATTGATCTTGAACATTATTCAACAACGCAGAGATTCTCAGAATTTGTGGCTATAACGATACCGTTTTCTGTAATATATATGTATCCTGATGTAATTATTCCTTTCCTGATGTTCTTGTAAATTATTTCCACCTTTTCTTCTGTAAAATAACGATTACAAAAGCATGTGTGTATGTGTGTGTGCACGCACCATCTATCCTTATACACTTCTGGAGATATTTTTTTAAGCTAGACTTTTTTTGTTGAACATTTAAATTTTTGTTAGGCATTACCAATTGCTCCTTGAATAGGTATATACATTCAAACTCTCAAAAATGGTTATTAATAATCCTCTCTTCTTAGTATCTTCACCAGCACTGCATATTATTTATTGTCTTAATTTTTGACCAGTATGATAGCATTTATAGATGATTTGCTAACTTCTCTAAGGATTAATGAAACAAATATTATTTTATCTGAAGAGTCAGATTTGAATGAGACCTTCTGAAAATGGGTCCTAAAGTAGTTGTCAGAAGTAGATTAGTGTATTTTTAAAATACATATAATTTTAATTTGAGAAGAGTGAGAGAGAGAATCTTAAGTAGGTTTCATGCCCAGCACGGACCCCACATGGGGCTGTATCCCACAACCCTGGGATCATGACCTGAGCCAAAAATCAAGAGTCCAAAGCTCAACCAACTGAGCCACCCAGAAGCCCCTAAAAGTTTTAATAAGGTGACAGGTATGTCATATTGAAATAAATTGGACTTTGAAGTCATTCTTTAAAACATATTGGAATATTGGGGAGCCAGGGTGGCTCAGTCGGTTGAGCACTCTTGATTTCAACTCAGGTCATGATCCTAGGGTTTCCGAGTTGGAGCCCCGCATCAGGCTTCATGCTGGCAGAATAGGATTCTCTCTTCCTCTCTCTCCATCCCGCCCCCACTTGCTCATTCTCTGTCTCTGTCTCTCTCTCACTCTCTCTCTCTCTCTCAAATAAATAAAAACTAAAAGTAAACATATTAAAATATTAATATGTAGGAAATTTTGATGAAATTTAGAATTAAGGGCGTCTGTTTTTGAGAGAAATGGAAATATTGATGTATATTTGGAGCAAAGATGATTTTTCTTACCACATACCCAGATTAAAACAAGAACTTCTGATTTGGACTTCCTGCCCAGAATTTCTTTTTATCTCCCAGTCCACCCTTCCCAAAGTCCTTCTAAGCTATCCTTTACTTCACTTCTTCCTGAACACTTTAAAGGTTTCCTGTTGCCTCTAAGAGATTAAAAATAACATCTTAATTTTTGAATTTGTTCAAAATCCCAGTTTCTTCGTTCTCATCTCCAAAGATTCTGATTCATAATGTCTGGAGTGGGCTGGATCATGAGTTTTTAATAGGAATGCCAAGTGATTTTGTAGACGACATTAGAGAACGCCTAAGGGGAAAGCAGTTTATATACTAGTAAAGACTCCTCATAATTACCTTTCTTTCCTTTTTAACTGTGTACATAAGGCTCTGTATCTGCTAGCTAAGTGGAATGGTGTGTTCTCTCTGTCCCAAGTGGAATCTGTGCTCTTCTATCTCTGTATTTTCCCCTGAAGAACCAGTTCCCTCCTCTTCACCTCATGCCTCAGGTCCTCAGTCAGATCCCACCTCTTAAATGAAGACTTTGAGCTCTTCCTTTATCCCACAACATTTCACTCCTACAGCATCTACCACATCACATGTTTGACACCTCCAGTTGAGTATTGTTACTTATTGTTCATATGCATTTCTCTGTTTCCCTCATAGTGCCTTACATGTAATCAACACTGTAAAAAACTTGGTTGGTTGGTTGGTTGGTTGGTTGGTTGGTTGGTTGGTTGAGTGACAGAGTGATAATGTAATTAGACTACCAGGGAGCAGGTCAGACTACCCTTCAACCCCACAAAGCCAATTCTTGACATTTCGCAGCTTGTTCTACTCCTGAGAGACTATGTTGCTCTAGCTGCAAATTGGATTGCTTGTTTTGGTGAATTAAACAAAAGCCGATGCTTACCATATATTTGGGTCTATTAATTGTACGTTTAAATCACTCCACATGCTGTGCTTGAGAAAGTTAATCCATACCAAAGGTAAAGTTTTTAAATTTTATTTGAAGTCTAAAGTTATAACTCCATACAATCTTTTCCCAGAAGGGTCTAAAGGCCCAGCGTGCTTAGCTTAGCTTTCTTAAAAGAAAATTGTATTTATGTTCAGAATAATTTCTTAACAGTAGCTACAACATAACATTGTGGAGAAGTCATTAGAATAAATGTACCATTTGTCATGGGCCCAGAGCCTTAAGTGCGTTTGATTTCTGTGGTACTCTTGCTATATGGAACTGAATTGTGTAATTTAGCATAGCTCTGAGTATAACCTGCATGGTGTTCATAAAAATTTGGATATACTACTAAAATGATAATTTTCTGAGAATGGAAAATAGAAATAGCATATATTTACCAATGTTACTCAAGATTGTCTCAAGAAAAGCACCATTTATTGGGGAAAAATTGGTCACAAGGTAGGCTTCTCCCTAATATGCTTTCGTGACATAGGAAAACATGCATTCTGTGTTCTCTCAACTTTGAAAAACAAGCACTTGATAAGTCACCTTGGAAAAATTGAGGCGATTTATTAATGTGTCATTTCTCCTGGACTGAAAATACCTTGAAAAATAACAGAAAGACATTCTTAGGACATACATCCCTTTTTCTTAAAGCTAGCACATTAGTGGAACATCTTTGGCCAGCCTAGTCTCCTGGATGTCTGACTGGAGGAGCAGGTGTGCACTTCCAAAGTGTCTTTACAAGTGTCTCAGCGGGGCTTCCCTCCCACGCCTCTGCAGGAGACAGCTCATCTGTTTAATCCTTATGTTTTAGTCAACCTTTCTTATTATGCAGACAGGGCTCCAAGGCTCAGCTGGATTCTGACTCTCCGAATGAATTGATGGGGCTCTTTGATCTTAACTGTGTATTCCATCTGTTTCATCTCCTCTTAATGCATCGTCTTCCAAACTCCCATCCTCACTGGTGCTCTTAAAATAAATGGGTAATTATACAAATAAACAAATAAAAATTGCCATTTAAAACTCGGGCACAAATTTCACTTTTCATTTTGAATTTTTTTTTTTTTTGGCCATATAACTTTCTTGAAAAAGTCCCCCAAATGATTTAATTGTGTAACTCTGTAAGGGACTGCCACACTTGAGAGTGTTAACCACGTGTGTATGAAAGTGCATGTGCTTTGTAGGATTTGATTTGCATAGAAGATAAGAATGACCGCTTTGCAACTTAGTAAATTGTACAGTAACATAATATCTTATTAATAGACCATATAAGAGCAAGAGGAGTACAATCTACTTGGAAAATCTACCATGCAACTGAAAGATCTTGTCTTTTTTTCTTCCTCCCTTCTTTCCTTCCTTCCTTCCTTCCTTCCTTCCTCCCTCCCTCCCTCCCTCCTTCCCTCTCTCTCTCTCTCTGTCTCTCTCTCTCTCTTTCTTTCTTTCTTTCTTTCTCTCTTTCTCTCTTTCTCTATCTCTCTCTCTCTCTCTCTCTTTCTCTCTTTCTTTCTTTATGAGAGTGACAGAGGCTGGGTTACAGAGAAAATCAGTTGGAATTAGAACTAATCCACATTAAGAAATCTCTCCAGGATGTTAAAATGCCATCATTTCTTTTAAACAAATCTTTGAAATGAGATATATATGTTTTTGTGTGGAACTGGAGGGTTGTTGATGGAACAAGATGGATCATTTGCTTACCTATATAACGGTATGATTAACTGAACAAGAAACATCACATTTTAATCTTAGTAACCTTTTATATTCTAACCTTAAATTACAGAAACACTTATTAATTCTTTTAGTTTTTAATTATCCATGAATTCTCATTTATCTTTAAGTGCACCCCTACCTTGTAATGATAGTGTAATGTCAAAGCTGTCAGAATAATTTCAGCCGAGAGCAAAAACACTGAGGTTTACTAAGAGCCAGAAGCCCTTGAGAGAGTTATGAAAAGGTCTTTCTCTGAGAGGAGTACTATTGCAATATGACCTGCTAGTCTCTTAAGCATATCTTTATCCCAACATATATATACTAAGTATACTAATAACTATTAGTGAATTGTCAGAATCAGCATCTTCCTTAGAAACATTGAAAGATAAAATATATAAGTAATATGCCCTCTGATCATCACTCTAAAATATTGTTGTTTTTAAATATATTCAGCTCACTCTCTTCCACTTAAAAGTATCTCTTAAGCCTCCACATGGTACCCAACTCTGAACTAGGGAGATT
The DNA here is from genome assembly GCF_006229205.1 of Suricata suricatta. Classification (NCBI taxonomy): domain Eukaryota; kingdom Metazoa; phylum Chordata; class Mammalia; order Carnivora; family Herpestidae; genus Suricata; species Suricata suricatta. The sequence continues at coordinate 22,606,611 of NC_043709.1, read as the reverse complement.
TTCTTCACTATTTTTGTACTCCCCATATGGAATCTGAGAATAACTGTGCAGGAGGAAATATGAAAGGTTACCCAGTCTTTCTTACACAGAACAACTCTTGAGACCCACTAAAGATAGCAATACTCCCCTCTAGCCAGTTTGTCTCTCTTGCTACCAACTGGGGTGTGCTTTGTCTGTGTTTGCTTGCTTGTGTTTCAGTGGGAAAGGAAAGATCTAGCAAGTAGGATGCATTGATGTGTGGCTTCGGTATACTTCCTTTAGGATCCATGACTTCATTTGCTTGAGTTTCTTATCTCACACACCAATTCCTGTGTTCCTTTTACAAAACAGAAACTAGAATGCCTACCCGCACAGTCTTTAATGGTTCTGTGCTGTTCGAACTTCTCAAAGGTACGATTTGGCTTTTCTCTCATGAAATGGACCAACACAAACCAAAATCTCATTGTCTTTCTGTCCATTTTTTGTGATTGACCAGTACTTCAAAGTTCCAATTTATTTTAGAATAATATCTACTTGGTTCACTGATGTGACTCCCGGGTCAATGCAGCTTACTATATTTAAGTGTGTTTAAAAGATGCTGAGTTGCTGCCTGCACATTTCCTTGTATTCATCAGTTCTGATCCATAGTCATTCTTCACTCGCTTTTTCATTACTTCCTAATAGTAATTGGATAATTCACTGAAACTCCATTATTCCACCTAATTGTCAAAGGTGATTTTCTTACATTATCCTCCAAAGAAGGGATGGGAGAAAGCATGTATACGGAATGTATTGGTGAAGATATGATTAAGTACCACTGAAATGCCCCTGTACAGGACCTCTGACCAGGCCTTTGGTCTATGAATGTCACAATGTGGCCAGAGTTCTTGAACATCTCTTGCACCCATAAAGCACTAGAGAAGATGCCTCAGCTCTCAGACGTTTCTCAAGGTTTCTGTATTTTCAAACTTGGGAGTTTGACTGACCCATTAGTGGGCTATGAAATCAACTTACTTAGTAGGTCATAGCCAGCATTAAAAACTAATAATAATAAAGTGAGAGAAAGAATAGCATTATCAGGGTACATTGAATGTTATAAATATTGTTTCGTGAACACTTTTTTTTCCACCAAAAATATTCTTGAGTGTGCGTGTGTGGTACTTAGTTCTGTTGTAAATATTTTCTTACCATGGATCTCACTTTGAAAAACAAAAGTCTGAAAAAAACAAAAACAAAACTGCACTGGACCGTATTACCCCTAGTTAGCTTTTGCCTGGATGCTGAGCTTTAGCATTTGGAGTATGACTTTACCGTACTCAAATTCTATTATTTTTTTCACCCACTATCCTCAAGCATATCAAGAGAACTAGCTCATAGCAATTGAAATGATAATGAAAACTTAGCAAATATTTCCAGAATTGTTAAGAGTTAGGCCATATCAGCTCAGTGAGGGTACAATACTCTTACTGATTAAACTGTTTACCTTGAGTAGTTGTTTTAAGAAACTGATATATTTAGTTACACAAGAGAAGCACAGAGATCACAAAAAAAGGATTTTGTTAATACTTTATTTTGTTGTTGGGTCAAATAGAATGAATATAAACATTGATTTGGGTTATGGTAAGAAAGGACATAACAATTATAACTCACTCTTTTAAATATCTCAAGGTTAAAATTTTTGCCTTTTGACTTAAAAGATTTTTTTGGTAAGTGCAACCTTTCCTTTATGAATGATATCATTGATTTTTTTCCTTTGCCTTGTATCCACCCATAGTCAACATAGAGAGGAAACTAATTGTACTTTTTTGTGTATTGGCATTTTACTTGAAGACAGAAATGTAAATGCAGAAAGATACACATGAGAGAAAGAAAAAATATTATATGATTATGCACATAAGTATATAGTTTAACATTCATTGTGTTTATTACCAAGCATGTCATTCTTACCCTGTGTAAAGTCCACAGTACACATAACCTTGGTACCTCACAGCCAGCAGCAGTTTGGCCCCCCCGAGAGCCTGTCAGAAATGCGGCATGACAGGCTCTACCCAGATCTACTGAGTCAAAATCTACATTTTAACAAGATCCCTAAGTGATTTACATGATCATAAAAGTTTGAGAAATGCTGACAAGGAGGATGAGCATTTCTAGTCGCTGTGTGGACCTGTATTCGTTTCATGGGTAAGATTTACTCTGGAAAAGAAAAATTCAAAAGTGGGAAGAACCAGCAGTTTTTCATATCCCAATGCAGCATTTGACCATCTAATGGTGTTTAAAATTAGTGATGATGACAGTGATGTTGCTGCTGATGAGAACCCCCATTATCAAGGGCTTTCGCGTGCTGGCCATTGTGTCTACCATATCAACTAACCTGGTTAAGCATCATCTTTCCACTGTGAGGTCAATGCTGATTTACAGACAGGCAGCAGAGGCCATAGTTGCCTATCACCCTACTGCAAATCCAAGCATTCTGATGGCTAACATCTGTGATTGGTGGTTGCACCTTTTTAAAACTAGGAAAGACTAGTTCTTTCCTAAAAAACATGACACATGAAAGATTCATATGAAGTTATCAGTTACTGTTTGTTTAGATAACATTTATAATTAGAAATGGATTCTCAAATCTGCATATTTGAAAAGATAAGAACAGTCTTAAGTTTGAAGCCCATACCAAACTTTCAGGTTATCAGTGTAAAATTTATTATATACCAGGAGTATGTAATGTTACATCTTGTGACCCATTGGAAACCCTTAGCTATGGGCATTCTACTGGCAACCTAGGGGACCTAGCCTTGAGGGCCAACTGCCTGTCTGAAGACAAACATTTGTCCATCTGTAACATGAAGATGACTTCTGACTTGAAATAATTCTAGAAGCATCCAGAATGTAGGAATGGAGTTAGTCTCTGGTGTGCTTACTTAAATTCTTTATAAGGAAGACATATTTTGAGAAAGGAGAGGCTGCAGGAATATCAACATTTTGGCATTTACTGGGTGGGGAAAATCAACTCCTGCAACAAATGCTATTGAAAATAGCACTGAATTGAGAGTTGAAAGGAAGAGGTCATGCCACGGTGCAAACAGCACTGCAGGGGACCTGGCTGGCTCGGTGCGGCGTGCTGCTCTTGATCTCAGGGTTCTAAGTTTGAGCCCCACATTGTGTACAGAGATTACTTAAAAGTAAAATCTTAAAACACAAACAAACAAGCAAAAACACCCGCCCCCCAAATAAAAACAGCACTCTGTCCTACAGATCAACTCGGCAGGCATAAGCTAACGAATTGTGCCTACTATCATGGGAAATGGAGGGTGTCTCTTTTTATAAAGAAACTAAAATAGGCTGCACATTCAAGGAGAGATAATGACTTTTTTAAGTTGTTAAATTTGTTAATGTTTTTAAAAGAGAGCTACATATATATAACACAAACTCATACAGTAGCAAAAAATATATAGACAGTCCCTGACTTACAATGGTTCGGCTTACAATTCTTTGATGTTATGATAGTGTGAAAGTGATATGCATTAAGTAGAAACAGTATTTTGAATTCTGAATTTTTATCTTTTCCTGGGTTAATGAAATATGGTAAGATCACCTCTCATGATTCTGGGCAGTAGCTCCCAGTCAGCCACTGAGGGTGAACAGCCGACACGTTTACAACTCTTGACCCTTCTCTGTTTATGCAGCCATTCCATTTTTCACTGGATTCAGTAAATTACATGAGATAGTCAACAGTTTATTATAAAATAAGCTTAGTGTTGGATGATTTTACCCACCAGTAGGCTAACGTGAGTGTTCTGAGCACAGTTAGGGTAAGGGAGGCTAAGCTGTGATGTTTGGTAGATGAAGTCTATTAAAGGAATTTTTGACTTATGTATTTTCAATTGGTGATGGGTTTATCAAGACATAACTGGATCGTAAATCGAGGACTATCTGCACTGTGAATAGAGTTTTTCCATTCCTGTCCCTCAAGCCTTATGTTCCCTAATAAAATCAGTTAGTGATTTCTTGTGTATTTTTTCAGAGATTCTCTGAATATACAAGCATTATTGACAAATCCTTATTAAACAAAATAATAATGTGCAATACACCGTTCTGCACAATTCTTCTTTCCCTTAGATGTGTCGTAGAGATAATTTCATATCAATACTTCTTCATTCATTTTAATGGCTGCTTTGCCCTCCGCAGTTTGGATATAACCTCATGTAACCAGTTACCTTTGGTGATTTTTTTAGATCATTTACAGCCCTTTGCCCCTGGCAATAGTGCTGCATTGAGGACCCTTGTCCACATATTGTCAAGCACATATGAATAGATGAATCCTCAGATCTAAACATCCTAAGTCATGATTTATTTTTACAACAGTTAAACAAAGGGGGGAACATGACCAATTAGCATAGTAGGCAGGATAATAATAATAATAGTTACAAACATTATTTACTATGTGGTAAGTACTTTAGAGTAGTCATTTCATTCTGAGGACTCCATGAGGAAGTTATTAATATTCTTATTGTTTTCATTGTTGTTAGTAATCACCGAAGGAAGAAAACCAGGATCTAAATTCACCCAAGAAGTTCAATCGTGCATCTCCTGCTCCCGTTACTGAGTTATGTTGCTTCCCAATGATTCATTCCACTGTGACTTCAGTAATGACAGAGCATTTATTGAATACCTACTGTGTGCTAAACAACTGACATATATAATTTAATCTTCACAATAGCACAACAAAGTAGTGTTATTTTTTTTAAGAGTCTTGATGAGATTTCATAACTTGTCCAAAGTCCCAGAGCTGGTAGGTGGGCACCAGGAATGGAATGGAAGCAGGCATTCTGATGCCTGAGGCCATGACCCAACAGAGAAGGGACATTAGCATTTGATTCTATATCCAGTGGGTCATAAGGCAGAAATGAAATAAATATATGGATGAGATTTAAATTAAACATATTCAACTGATCAGGAGATTAGGATGGGCTGTTTCAGGGGCCAGTGGAAGATGGTTTGTGGTACACAGATAAAAGCATCTGTAGCAGAATAGGCTTTAGTGGTCTGAGTGGATCCACAGTGGCTTCTTCCCCGTGCTTCTCCATGCATAGTGTTTCTAAGGCTAGATCGCCTTGTTCTCACCGACTGTTTCCATCTGTGCAAAAGTCCACACCTAACCCATTGTGGGATGTGGGACTGGAGTGCCCCAGCGAAAGAGCAGCTCAGCTGATTCTGATTGGGCTGTAAATCAGAATATGTGCCCTTGCGGAGCTGAAATCAGCAGGGACCACATTGGAAAATGAAAGGAAGAGCACTCAGATTCTAGGAGGTGTGTCAATTCCTCCAGGTCAGTTTCTCCTATTTCCCCTTCAGTTTTTCCAGCAATCCTGCTTCTTTACTGGCAGGTCAGAAGTTGAAACCAGAGCCCTCTTCATTCTAAAACAATAAAGGTCTTAGAGGTCTGATACAAAGTATAATTTGCAACTGAAAACATTTCTCTGTTTATTATTATTATTGCCATTAGCTTTTTATTGATGTATATTTGACTTACAATGTACATTCATTTGTATGGTGACAGATGATGACCACACTCATGGTGGGAATTAGTCATGTATAGAATTATTGAATCAACATGTTGTCATTATTTTGTAAATTATTTTATAAACCAGTTTTATCATCTAGGCTATATTTCTGCACTTGGTGAGTTTTCCTTGTTTCAAATTACATCATTTATTTTCGAGAGAGAGAATGAGAGAGAGCACTAGAGAAAGTGGGGAAGGGGCAGAAAGAGGGAAACAAAGAATTCAAAGCAGGCTCCAGGCTCTGAGCTGTCAGCACAGGGCCCAATGTGGGGCTCGAACCACAAACTGTGAGATTGTGACATGAGCCAAAGTCAGACACTTCACTGACCGAGCCACCCAAGTGCACCAGAGATTGTGTGATTTAATTCAGTGACTTTTTGAGGATGTTTCACAGAAAAAAGTAAAAAGTACAGTACATAGATAGATGTGTCAGGATTATTTATATGGCGGTTATACTAAAGATAGTAACTTCGATAGTAACAAGTGTTTACTGCAGGTGAGGAAAGATGCAGAAGGTTTCATTCCCATTATCTGAAATAATACCAAAGCTGCTTCAGGAGGTTATTATTCTCATTGTGCCCATTTTACAGATGGGGACTTTTGTTCATAGTTTTTGAGATTAACAATTCTAATGGTGTTAAAGCAAGCCTCTGTATAAGAAGAAAACACTTTTTAGCCCCACGGAGTGTATTTCTTCTTTGGGTATTTCTCCTCTCAATATTTGTCCAAAAATACTCAGTCATCAGTATATGTACAGTTCTGTATTTTGCCCTTTTCACTCACTATGGTCCTAAGAAGATGGTTTTCTCTGTCATCCTCATTTTCACATGATGCGTGCATACAAGTCATTGCCCTAATTTATTTAGTAATCTCCCTCCTTGGGGATGTTCGGTTGTTTTCATTTTCTCGTATAGATACTACTGCAATGAAAAACTCTGTGTAAGTAGTATATTTCATCCTCTTTGGATTTCCTAAGAGAAGTTCTTATTTTTGGTCAAAGAGCAAAATAGCTTTTGATTCATTTTAACTTTGAGTTAGGATTATTTTCACAGAAGCAAATAGTGAGCAATATTGACACACTCATTTTAGAATCTTAAGAAAAATGCTATCTCAAACTCTGTAGGTATGAATTGTTTCTCTGGTATTTTCAAGGTACAATTTTGAATATATATATGATAATTGATATATAGTAAACAACATAAAGTCTAAAGAATGCTTTTTTCGCATTACTTAGTAAAATGTGTAGATTGGGCTTTGAGCAGGACGATGTGTGCCACAAAACTGTTCATCGTTTATCAACATATGTTTCTTGAGAAACTGCCACATGCCAGGCCCCTCGATGGGCACCGAGTCTATGACGGTGAAGGTGACAGCCCAGCTCGTTTCCGAACGGAGCATCACTCGAGTCGGGTCTAAGGTTGTGTTGTTCTTGCTGTTGTTGAGCCGGTGCTCAGCACGCCCTCCTCCTCTAATGGTTCCCACTCCTTTGTTCTTCAGCTTTCAGTGGGCTCTGCCCTATTTCTTAACTGCAGCCCCAGCCATGAAGGATGAAAAATATTTTCCTTTCAGAAAGACGTTTACATAGATATAATTTCTGAGAATTCTTGAAACCCGGTTTTTCCTCTCTCATCTCTGTCCTGGTAGGATTTATCTTTAAGGAATGAAGCGATCTTGCTCGTGGTTTGAGGGTCCCTACATCACCTTAGCCCTGTGTCATATATCTTGGATTGCAGCCGAATAACATTTGTCTTTTCGGCACTTTGTGCTAAGTAAGCCAAGTGCAGGGACTTAGGACTTTACGTCCCTGGAACATCCTCACATGAAAATAAAACATAAATTTAGGATACAAACATACGTTATTTTTAATGCAGTGTACTAAACTGCAGTTTTCACATGTAGAGAACCATTTTGGTCCCTTTAGGGTGCCAAATGTATAAAATTTCTATTTAAAATGCAATTCAAAATTCCATTTTAACTTTTCACCAAATTCTTCCATCTCAGAAAGATCTACTAATTTACTGATGAATATAACTTTATTATTGTATTGTATATCACTCTTTTTTTAAATGTTTAATTTTGAGAGCAGGGGAGGGGCAGAGAGAGAGTCTGAAATGGTCTGGTGCAGGGCTCAAACTCGTGAGCCCATGAGACCATGACCTGAGCTGGTCAGACACCTAACTCACTGAGCTGCCCAGGCACCCCTATTATTCTTTTTTAAAGTCTGCAGTGCAAACTTTTTTACTTCACTGATGTTTAAACATTTCAATGGGGAAAAATAATCATTTAATAAATATTACATTGATTTAATGTCTTACCATGCAGATGAAACATGTTACTGGTCAACAGAATGTTTCACTTTAAAGATTACCGTAAAACATTTTGTAGGAATGTCATGTTATTTCAATTTCAGTGAGTTCATTAATGTATGTATGTGTATATCTTCATATTGACTGATAGATTCACACTTCTATATGATTTCAGAAACTGATAGTTTTGAAGGGAAAATTTGTATAGGATGTAAAGATGTCTGTCTCTCAGTCTCAAGTTGTATAAATTATTCTTAACTGTGATGCCCAAATTAGTTTCTCACCTTATTGTTATAAATTTGATTCCAACTTTTATGTGAGGATAAGTTCCAGGAATGGGAATTTAGAGAGTACTCTTGTTAATGAAAAGGGGGTAGGTGGAGACAATTTCATAATGTCAGAATACCGTTCCATGGGTTGGTTTAAGGCTACTTCGCTGTGAAGCTGGCTTCTCTGTGTAACAGTCTGTAAACATTACCGAGGTAGCACATATGTGGAAAAGAAAATACAAAGGCATCTGAAAAAGGAACTCTGGTAGATTTTTTAAAATTCTCCTTAAATATCTAATATCCCATATCCTTAACATTGGGGTTAAAGTACTCTCTGTTGCAACTTTGCACCTAACCTACTCTTTGAACTCAAAACCCTAGGAACTCCATGTCTGAGATCTGAATGTATTCTAGGTCCCAAATCAATCTTGTCACTCCTCAGAAAGCAATGCAAGATAATAAGTAGTATTCACCTGATTGCTTTCCTGCTCCGAGACAGCTGGTGACGCGTGTCTTCCTGATAACCAAGAGTTTCAGATCTAAGGCAGGGATAAAGGGAAGCTGGGAGCTCGCAGAATCTAAATTTGACAGTCGATGGCTGAGGAGAGGGTCAGAAGGGATAGAATCTGTGACACGTATGAGGAAGGAACAAAATTTATCTGCTCTGGTTGCAATGATTAGATGTCTCTTTGTCTGGCTTTCTTACAGTGGTTGACTGATTGTACCCGCCAGCTGGCTAATATCATAATTAACAAAGTTGCTACTACATCTGCAAAGTTTAATCGAAAAATTTGCCAGTGATATGATGGCATTGTCACAAGGATCACAAGGGACACGGAGTTGACTTTTGCTCAAGGTGGAATGGCAAAGCTGTATAGGCAAGACGAGAAACTGTGAACTTGTTCAGCCAAAGGTATGTTTTGTTTTTGATTTTGGCTTTTTTTTTCCATAATTCTATACCTGGGCTTTCTTATGAAGATTTTCATTTGATGGCTTGTGGGCTCTTCTCTGTTTTGTGACCAAAATGATTCATAAAAAGATCCATATGCATCTTGAGCATTTACAGCATGTTCTCTGCAATCTTTGGATTTTTTTTCCAAATCTGGAAATTCAGAAACGTAATGAAATGGCTTTTGATACGGAGAATGGAATATAAAGCAATGTTTTGCCTGTCGTTGTGTCTAATCTTTATCAGTTTTCAGAATAACTATTTGTTAACAAATATCTATCGAACATTTGTATCATGTAGCATTGGATTTATTATGCTCAACAATAAGAGCCATTGCTCTGCTTTATTCTATTGTGTCAACCTAGTTATAGGAGTGGAAAAAAGGAGGCATAGTTATAGAATATGAAGAGGTTCTATTTCAGTTTCAAGAAATGCTTAAAGCAGGGAGAAGGAAGGCTAAGGTCTTGACTTTTGTCAAAGTAATTGGGGCTTTTTACAACATTTAGAAAGACCAGTATTTCTTAAAATTATGTGCTACTCCTCAATGCCAGTCTGGCCATTGACTGTTATACCTGTATTTTCTTTACACTGTGATTTGTTTTGCTTGATTGAATAATCAGGCTCTGGGGAGTTTCCCAAATTATAGCCATCATGTATTCCTAATTAATGAACTTGAATATTGATGAGGAGGGGCACATGTGCCTCTGTGTATATGCTTGTGTGCGTCCTCTGAGTACAAAGAGAGAGGAAGGTACCTCACAAACCATGCAGAAGGTCAAGTTTGGGTTATTTATGCTGTCACACCACCACTATAAAGCCAAGGTGATCAATTTCCAGTAAATTGGGACTTACACTCAGGTCCTTTACTTTCCCTTTGTGGTCATCCAGACCACTATATCATGGCAAAATTAAAGCAATAATTTTTTTTTTTTACCAATGCCATGTGTTGTGTGTATCGTTAGCAGTTGTTAAACATAATGAAGCAACATTTTTGAAACAAATTAGTGCACAGCATGTGTATTTTTAATAAACCCAATTAAACTTTTTTTCCTGGCTTTATTCCTAGTCATCAGAGACTAGATACTCTGAATGCATTGATTTTAGAATGTGGGAATCAAATTTCATATTCCCAAATTTTAAAAATGAGCCATTTATGGGATTATGAATTTTAAATTAGCCATTAAGTGCCCAAATAATAGAAAAATCTGTCTGTTGAAATTTTGGTTAAAATCTGACTTAATACATTTCCATTCTTCACTAAAATTTAATGATGATAAAAAAAGCTAAAAGATAAGATATTTTTTTTATTATATCCTGGACGTCATTTTTCAGAAGAGAATGTTATTCTCATGAGAGAGACTTCTTTTCTTCTTTGACTTTGCATCTCTCCCCTCATATCTGGTACGCAGTAGGCATTAATATATATTTATTGAGTGAGTGAATTAATGAATTTAAGTCTTTCTGTTGCTATTCAAATATAATTAACATTGTCTTCTTCCAAATCAGTAACTTTTGAATGCAGTAAACGGTATAGAAACAAGTAGATGAATGGCATAATCACAAACAATACAAAGGATTAAGTTCCTAAAATAATATAATGTTGTCTTAACCTAAACCTCCATAATATTTTGTGTAATTGAGATTTACTATTGTAAGAACTCAGTTGGAGGAGCGAAGGTCTATGAGGATTAGAAGAGGCCAGGAAAGTAGTTCACAGCTGATGCACCCGTTCTTTTAAACAGGATTATCTCCTGAGATGTGTAGAAATGAACTCTTGACAGAGTTTCAAAGGAATTAATATTTTTGGTAAAATGTGCTAATGTAAAGAGTTAGAAGATTAGCGACACATAATGAAAGCAGTGCGTTCTTTCTCATGGAAATAGGAATATAATAAATGTCCTGCAGGTGATTGGGGCTGTAGCAATTTTATTGAAGATTAAAGTTTGATTGACCTTTGCTAGGGTGATTAACCCTTCTGAAATTAAAAGCCGGAGCTGAATTATTCTGGCCAATTTAAATGCAAACATTGAGCAGGTCCTATGTCATTCAAATAATAATAACAATAAACCCTCCTATTTTAACGTTCATTTGTGCATGTCTGGATGGGATGCTGCTTTAGAAGGATCATAGCTCTGGTGAGAGCATCCCGGCGGCAGAGAATATGGAATAATGTATAGATAATTGGGAGCGCGTGGGAAGAGTCCCTGGCATCACGCCCCCATCAAAACATCAAAACCGCCACCTCGGAAAAAGCAGGGAGCCTGAAGGCAATCTCCACCCACTGCAAATGCGTGCTCTCAGTAGAAAACCTATCTAGGAATATCCTGAAAAGGTTAGGAATAAATAGCAGTGACGTCTTTATTCTAATCTGCTGGCGATCACCGAAACTGCACATTATATCTGTGTTGAATCTGTATGGTATCTCCTGAAAATGGGGGCTTTGTCGGTACAGTGGCTTATGTAGCTGTTTGTAAAAGCTGATTACTTCCAATGCCTCGAATTGCATTGCCTGTGCTCTCTGAGAGTCTATAAACATTTTTAGTGTCTTTATCGAGTTAAAAAATGTTCTAGGAGGGGCAAACTCTAGGTATTTACAAAGTCACGTAAATGGTTTGGTTTTATTTTTCTTTGTTAGATTTTTCAGACACATTTGTGAAAAGTTGCATATTCATGTCACTTCAAAAATATGTTTCCATTTTTCATATCATGTTAAATTTTTTTTATTACTAAGTCAGTGAATATGTTAAGTTTTAAGTCCCCCCACGAGTGAACACATTTTCCTTTTATGTGTCTCAGGACTATTAAAATGATAATACAGGTTCTCCTCATTCTATATGTAATTTACTTCTCTCTCTTTTCATCAAAGCACTCACTCTGAATGTGTCAAGGTAGAAAAGTCCCAAGTATTATAATGTAAAAATTAAGAAGCCTGAGGTGCTATGGTTTATTTTTTCACCAGCTTTTCATGTCCTCTTTTAACATTTTTCCTGAAACATAGGCTTCTACTCCAGACCTATGAAGAAAGTCAAAGATGAAAAACCTGTGACAGAGTGACAGATAATTCAGCTAGCAAAGTGACTCTGGCATCCTCCAAAGAGCTGGATAATACCTTGCAGCTTAGATTAATAGTATGTTTAGCTAAGATCTGTTTGCTATAAAGATAATTTCCTAATTCTTAATCTTGGGGCTAGGATTCAAGCATAATTGTAAACAAATATGTGGTTCTGTACCTTGCCTGATAAAGTGTAGATTATCAGCTTTAGCTTTGGTACATTAAATTGTCAAACTTAAAAAAAATCTGGTAGTTCCATGATAATACTTGTTTTCTTATTAGAGATGATTTTCACTAAAAAAATAAATAAATAAATAAACACTGCTGCTAAACAAAATCTCTAAAATAAGCACTATTAATTCTTCAGCTGTAATTCAATAATCTCCTCTAATTTGATTCTTCTTGTTTTACCACTTACCAGAACTGAATGAAAATAATTGGGGGCATTAAAATGTATTGTAAGAACGACATTCTCTCAGCATAAAACCCGAACATGCCCAACTACTGATAACTTCCCTGCCTTGCCATCCGTCACCAGCAATCTTTCCCATAAGAGAAAATCATGGCTCAAGAAGGCGAGATTCATATTGTTGTAGTGCAGGGAAAAGACGTGCTGAAAGAGCAGAGGCAAATAAGATTATATTTTGTTAAATCCCAAATCCAGTCATTTGTTTTGCTTCAGTGTATTTAGAAGACATTTTTATTTCTTTGTTGCCTTTGTTTCTAGCAATCTGTTCCCCTCTAATCCACCTAGTCCCAGACCTGACATTTTCTCTTACAGCTGTAAAATAGCATTCTTTACCATTAACAAGCAAAATTAATCCATTTGATGTTTTCTTGAGTGGGGGTCCTTCTGTTTAAAAAAGAGAGAGTTCAGAGAGTGACCAGTGGTGTCATTTTACTTGTTTTGCGTATTGTGTTGTTTGTGAGTCAACAATTTAATTCAATTCCACAAAAATTTAGAGTAGACCTGCTAGGAGCATTTTTAGGGCGCCAGGCTAAAGAGACATGACGCGTTGCAGTCGCAAGAGTTTTCAAGGTTTTTAAAATCACTAACCATCGGTCACGAAGTAATTATGTATGAAGTTTTCAAGATGTTATTCTCCTTAACAGAGAGTACATCTAGCATAAAATAATTTGGTTAATGAGGGTCAAATGAATTTTTTCCTGTGATTTGTTGGACAAAATAATAGAGATACTCCAGAAACAGTAAGTGGTCCGATGCGGACTTTCCAGCTAATTGGGAAAGTTTTGTAGCATTTGTGTTCAGGTGACCTGGAAGACTGTCAAGTGTAGTGTAGTGGCATGTGGCCTGTTGATGCCTTCCATGCTGTTTGTATTGGCACCACCTGTCCATATGGCTTTGGAATATGGAGAACTGCTTGATGAAATAACTTTGACTAAAATGCCTCTAGCATTAGTATTTCTGGAGCCATCACTGAGTGTTCTGTATTGGGTTTCAGCAAGCATTACTTGAGCACCTACTATGTACCAGGCAGTCCCTTCAACTCAGTGAGGTGGGTCCATGAGTCATGCTTCAGGCACCAGAAACCGAGGCTGAGGGTGGGGAGGGTTTGCCTAGGTTGGAAGCCAGTGCCCTACCTCAAGGCCTTCTTCCCCAGAGCTGGTGTTGCCGTATCCGTAGCATTCGACTTTGCCAAAAACTTGGTGACTGTGAGTACGTCAGCTTTAGATGAATTTAAACTCCTTCCTTGGACAAAGGGATTTACTAAGTTGCAGGCACTACAGAGAAAGAATTCATTCTCTCCTGCTTCACTCCTCAGGAAGTAAGAGAAGAGGTGCTTTAGAAGGTTATGGATTATTCACTGGCACGTTCATGTGATAAACTTCACTTAGCTCATTTTGTGGAGACTAAAATTGTCCTCCCCAAATATTAATCATTTAGTTGACTGAAAGTCAGCCACTAGCCTGTTATAAAAAAAATTGTCTTTAAAATGTTTGTGTTTACATATCTGTCCTTGACGTTTCGAAATAATCTGTTCAACAAAGTCAGAGGTATCCCTTCTCACCTCATACACTTTCACTAGTTCAAGCAGTTTAATAACCAATGATAAATGAGACTCCATGTTCTTTGATCCCTGCTCTTGAAACTGGATATGAGCACAGAGTCTGTTAGATTTCTATTCCATAGAGAATTATCCAGTTGCTTATGCCAAATGCCAAATGAGTTTAAGGAAATATATGGAAAAACTATTATACACACACACACACACACACACACACACGCACGCACACACACAGGTTGTATGGGATTACTGCAATATGAGAGAAAGATATCACCCTACTTAGCAAAAACCATCTTAGTTCTCATTTCCTGATTTATTAGGAGTACAAAAAATTATCATGGGTTAGACAAAAAGTAAACCTTTGCAAAATTAGCATAGGAGGTGCTAAAAGTTTGGAATGGGCAGATATATTTCTAGTTAGAGATTTGGTCCACTTTTTAAAAGATGATTCTTTTGGTCTGTGAAATCTCAGAGCTTGGCTCAGTGGAGTATAATAGGTCTGAAGCCATCTCTGGATCTGCCCACAGGGCCTTGAAGAGTGCTTAACGCACAATTGGTGCTGAGGAAATGTTTGTTAAACTAGATGGTGACTATTACCATTAAAATAAAGCTGGGGACACTGGACTTAGTGCTTTATTATAAGGTCCCGGTGTTTGCTTTAAGAAATAAATCTAAGCTTCATGGGATCCCTGAGTGGCTCAATCCATTGGGTGTCTTACTTCAGTTCAGGTCATGATCTCACAGTTCATGGGTTTGAGCCTCACTGTCGGGCTCTGTGCTGACAGCTCAGAGCCTGGAGCCTGCTTCAGATTCTGTGTCCCCCTCTCTCTCTCACTCTCTCTGTCTCTCTCTGTTTCTGTCTCTCTGTCTGTCTCTTTCTCTCTCCTCCTCCTCCTATCCCATTCATGCTATGTCTCTCTCTGTCCCTCAAAAATAAATAAAAGTTTAAAAGTTTAAAAAGAAGAAATAAATCTAAGCTTAAAATTTGGAAAAGAGAAAGGAGAAATTGAGATAGATGATAGATGATAGATAGATAGATAGATTCCATATCTACTATAGAATGTTTTTGAAAATGACCCATTATTTCCCTTTACTTTTAACTTTAATTCTAAGCCTGCCAATTTCCTCTCACCCTGAATTGGTTACTGATAGCTTACCAACAGCTGAACTAGTTTTTCTGAACTGACTAGATGATCTAATCAAAGTCACCAAACTGGTTTATGTTTATAGGAAAACAGAAAACTGATTCACAATATTCATTTTGGAAATGAATGAAAGGAACTAGAGGGCATTGTATAGACTCGGGGCTATGAGAGCATTTGCAAGGACATCAGAAATTGCTATTGTGATTCTAACTGTAGACCAAGTCCTTTGCACCAGAGAACATTAAAGTGTGTAGGAAACAAGACATACTGAGCATCCTCCCTACGAGTTGCTTAGCAAGATAGAAGAGCAAGTTTGACCAACATCTCTTCTAAGTATATAAATACTTGAGAATTCATTAACCATTTGAGTCCTGCTTGATGATGATTAAACCCTTAGGCAGATGTGAATCAACTTCACTATGTGGAAACACTGAGAGAAACATTTATGAAAAATATAATCCAATTTCTGAAAATACAGGCCAATTAAAGTTTGAGATTTAATTTAGGAATTTTTACTCTGTCTGCATGATGTATACATTAATGATGATTTCTCTCCCCTCGTTCTTCATCTTCATAAGCAAAAGGAGATTTTTTTACTTATTGACATACTACTGAAGAATCTAGCTTTTCTCCAAAATTACACATTTTTTTGCATAAATGTGCCTAATTACCTGAATTCAGTTTTGATTAGCAGTGTTAATTGATGCAGCTGTGGATGGTATCTGTTTACCTAAATTACCATGTGCAAACAGCAATATGTCTGGAAGTGAATATGCTAAACTGAAAATACTAATTAGCTAAGACAGATTGTTATTCAAGTCACATCGTGGAGCTTTCTAATGAAAGCCTGGATGTGTCAAGGTTTTATGATATTCAGACAGAAATGTCTATATTACATATGATTTCTAAATTTAATTCATAAGAACAGATGGGATGTCAGCCAGGGTTCTTCTGCCTTATTCCAGTATTAATGTGAATATTTTACTCAACTGGAGATATATTCATATGTTTTTTTGTAAGAAACTCATCGTGTGCTTTGGTTGTGTGCCAGGCCTGCTCATCCAGACTCATCTCTTTCTTGACCAGTATATTCCCAGATTACATCCACCTACTGTCCCAGAGATGAAGATAAATAAACCACCTTGCAAATTTAATCACATCGATTGGTTAATTTAATGAAATCCAGTAGTAGAAAGGTTAGTTAAACAGGCAGCTTACAGTGAGTAGTGTTTTAGGGTGTGTTTTCTTTTTGTATCCCAAATAACTACTGCTAATAATCATTTGATCACAGGATTTTTCAGAAGCAATGAGCAGCCTGCAGTGCTAAAAGGTAAGTTCTCATGGCCTTCTCATTGTCTCTCATCTTCAATCATTTAAAAATGGATAGCACAGCAGCACTTATTTTCAAGTGCCCAGTTTTAAAGTATTATGGCTTTTACTGTGTCTTTGATTCCCATTACTTGTGTCCTAAAGCATGACCTGCTTTGCTTAAGGTTCCTCTCCAAAGAAAGCAT
Organism: Suricata suricatta; assembly: GCF_006229205.1. Taxonomy (NCBI): domain Eukaryota; kingdom Metazoa; phylum Chordata; class Mammalia; order Carnivora; family Herpestidae; genus Suricata; species Suricata suricatta. The sequence continues at coordinate 22,589,809 of NC_043709.1, read as the reverse complement.
TAATCTTTCACTGTCTGCTCTGGCACTCAGTGCTCATTAATGGCAATGTAACTTAGAGGTACCCAAAGATTAGACTGCAAATCCTACACATCATATTGTGAGGAATAATGGACCCATCCTCCCTTTCACAAGAGACTGAATAACTGTGCTTAATACATAATAAGTCCCCTCTTCCCAAAGGCTGTGAAAGTAAGGCCTCTTGACTGAAACTTAAGAGTTTAACATCCCTTATTACATATTTTAAGATGCCATGAGCAAAATGGGGATAATTTTCATGATGCAAATTTGAACATAATTATAGTTTGGCATATTTAATTTAGGTTTAAGTGAGAATTATAATTACCAAAAATTGAATTATTTCAATTATGCTAATTTCTATTCCCAAAGTTTTGTGTCATTTGGGTTCTCTAAGATAGGTTTAGATCCAGAAAACTTACAATGGAATCTATACTAAAAATAAGGAATTCGTGGAAAGGACTCTGCTCTTGTTATATTTTGGCCGTAGAAATGTTAAAGTAAAAGGCCCAGGAAACCATGAAGTGCTTGAAATAGCTGAAATCAAAGTAAAAGAGGACATAAGTCCTGCTTGGACCAGTAGTCTTCTATTTTCTGCATCAATAGCAAGGGTGGCATGATTGCTATTTGCTGTCTAATCAATGAAGCTAAACCCAGTATTTTTAGAATAAGATTTATGTGTATAATCATTATGGTTATTTAATAAGTATGGTTTGGAAAGTCACCTTCAGAATTATCTTGCCTTTATCATTTTAGCATTCGTGTTTTCAAAAATACTTAGTGCAAAATTCCTGTATTTTTGACATATCTCTTTTTGAGAACTTGGGAGTATTGTATTTCCCAGTAGTTAAAGGTGTCCACATGTTCTGTGGATCGTCTCTCAGGGAGTTCACTTTTAAAGAACCAAAATGTGTGTGTGTGTGTGTGTGTGTGTGTGTGTGTGTACAGTCATTCATAAAATCACCTAAATGAGGAGATGAATGTAGACGTTAGAGTCCATCAACCAGTTTGATTGTCTGGTATATTTACTTTTGTGCTGCTATGTTCACTAGAGCGACTGCCAAATAAATGTAAGTCCACTTTCAGAGCACAGATAAAAGAAGAAAAATTTTCCCTGCAAAGGTCAGCCATCTCTTCTATTCCAAGTGGTGTTTGGGGCACTCTTCACTCATCTTGAGATTTCCTAGATATGTTAGTAAAAGTTGTGGGGTTTTTGTCTCTAAGCGTAGGGGTAGAGGTTGTGGGTTGTTTGTCTCTGTGTAGATGTGTCAGAATCTTTTCTATCATCTTTGTTGACAAATGTTAGTCATTCTACACAGTAACGTTAGCGATTCTACACAGTAAGGTTAAAATAGGAAAACAGGTCAGTGATGTGAAGTGTAAAATAGAGTTATGAAGTTTTATCAGACATTCCAATGAATTGTCTTTAGGCAAATCACTTAACCTCAGTGTGCAAATTAGTTAATTTTAAGAATAAATATAGCTATCTTTCTGACTTATTAAGGACTTATCACTTGTGCCCAAGGTTCAATAGATCTGTAAATGAAGTGTATGAATCTTTTCTTTGAACTCTAATTGGCATGTGGGGAAGCAGGTCAGACTGAGTTAAAGGCTGAGAGACTTAATCCTTTGAAGAAATTTTGATTTAGTTTTATTACTTCTAAGTATTGCTAATGTATTCTAAGACTAATTTGACTCTTTGACGGCTTCATGTATGCTGGTTTCTTTTCAAAAGGGTAGACTGTAGACTCCCTGAGGGATATCTTTTGCTTCTTTTTTAAACCTTCTCCTGTACCTTCACATATTTCTATCACGTGAGAAATGGTATGCACACAGTAGGGACACTCAGGTTACACCTTGAATGAACTGGGGGTGCCAATGAGTAAAAATCATAGCCATTAACCCCATTTATAACTGTCAGTAACCTACATCGTAAGATACTATATATTACCTGACCCAGAGGTTTTAAACCCTCTGAAGAGGGTAATAGAAAACTTTTATTAAAGATATATTTTGGAAAAAGCTGCATATTTTTATCAGTTTATATTTGGTCAAAGGATCCCTAATATTTTACAAAGGACAGAATTCATTTGAATTTGCTCTTTGAGAAGTATAACATATGCTACACTTGAGTTAATGCAAATTTCAGATGAATAGGATTTGACTTGGTAAGCAAAGCTTTGTCAACAGGCAGACCTGAATGCAGATTTGGCCTCTGACTTTTTCATCTAGCAGGGTAACCTTGAGACATTCCTAAATTTTTTTGGGCCTTAGTTTACCCATATGCAACAGAGAGATACTAATACCTACTTAAAGTGGTACTGTGATGAGTCAACCACATAATGTATATAAACAGCTTAACTTGATGTCTATCATCAAGTTGACTCTATAAATAATAGATATAATTATTTTATAAAACACAGTAGCTCTGCATCAAAAACCAACAGAGATAAATAGAGAAATTTTCTTAATATGGCATTCATTAGCTCTTCAAGTCTTAGGCAATAAAGTGATTCAGATTTTTCACCAGCCCATTTTGTCCCAGGTGTCGCTGAATGCATATGTGTTCATACACATGCACATAACATTTACATAAGAATGAAATTAGCCCCCTGGCTTTTCAAGGTATGTTGTACATGAATATATTTTTCTTCTTTTCTAATAATTTCTTACAGCTTTGTAACATTTCATGGCTCAAAAATTATTCTCTACATATTATCATATGTTATCTTCACAGTAATGAGATATGACAAGTGACATTTCATTCTTCCTTATGAACGAGATATGCGAAGATGTGAAAGGATCTGCCCAGTGCCTCTTACTACAGTGAGGGTCAGGGAAGAAATGAAGATAGGAGAATACATTCCGAGACTTTTTGTGGACTGTTTGGAAAAAAGAAGCTTGTAATGCTGTCTCTCCATGCAGTATTCACAGAGTAATGTCCTATGTAAATATTACTACATGTAAGTATAGGGCCCAGGGATGAGTATATAGTGAAATCTAGGACATTAACCAGGTTTTGACAGGTGCAATGGAATTTGTTTCTCCTCAATAAACATGTGTTAAGATATTCTGACTTGCATTGTTCACAACAGTTAAAGATTATTACTTCTACTGTCACTACTAAGGCTTATCTGGAAATGAGGTGAGCCACATTTTGAAAAGCTGGGACCAGGAATTTGAGTCTCCCTTAGGCCTGGTCAAAAGCCCAGAGGTCAAAATATGGGTATGTGTCTAAGGATTTCTGAAGAAATTAGCACCAGGAGCCAGATGTTAGAAAAATCTATCCATTCTTCATATAAGGAGCTGGTAATAGGAAACAGAAAATGACCCAAGGAAAATCATTTCAATCATTTATTATAGTTATGTTGGGTTACGATATTTCACTGATTCCACAAATATTTTACAAATACTTTGTATTTGTGAGGTATTGCAAAAGGCACTATAGGAATATAGAAAGTATAAGATACACCACCTTCACCTTGAATAACTATCCTATTATTATTATATACCTACTATTGCAACAGGATATAGTTTAAGTGACAGATTCTTCCTCCTTTGATTTTAAGGATATTAAGTGATGCATTTATTCATTTAATAAGCCTTTGTTCCTCCTTGCACTGGTAGTGGAAATATGGTCTCTGAAATTAGATGACCTAGGTATAGATTATTGGTTGTCCACTACTTGGTCCCCCCCACTAATTAGAGGTGGGGTAAAGTTTTGAATGTCCAGCCTGCTTACTTATAAAAATTGAGTTGATCATAATAAGATCGATATGGGGTTAACAATAATTGTAAGGCACCTCCCACTGTGTGGGGCACACATAGCTGCTATCATTTCATGAAAGTGAGTGCCTCTCCACTCAAGGGATGTAAAAGTAGTTAGAGTAGAAATATGCAAACCTAGGTCAACTGGAGATTTCTACATGGCATTTAAGTAAGTACAATCTAACATGTTTAGACTCTCTAGGTGCTGACAGAAATTAGAAATAGAAAAGGTCTTTTAGAGAAGGGAAAGCAGTAGCAAAACTGTTTTCTGAACTGTGTGGTGTCTAGATTCCAGCCAGGCCTTTGTTCAGTAAATACAGCCTGATGAGCTCCTCCCTGGAGGCCACTGTTAATTTAAGAACCTACAGCATCTGTGCAGTTTAATAGGACCAAAGCCCAAACCTACAAACACATAGAACATGATTTCCTATTCAGTGTGGTTGAATAGGACAACATTCATCCCTGGGCTTTGATTCATGAACTACATGGACCTAATTGACGCTGGGTTGTTGCCTTTTCAGATAGAAGGCGTGGTTGAGTTTTGGTGTGTTTGGGCTTTTACTGGATTCTTATGTCCAGAAATTCCAAATTAGATTTTTGTCATTAGCTCATCCAGCTTGTCTTAAGCCCACTTAATGAGGTCTACCGGTGGAATGTCTTTTATGTTCTGTGGCCTTTATGCTTAGTCTCAGCTACTCTCAACTGTGGCTGAGAAGTTAATGAAGTCACCACAGTGCTCGCTTGTCTGCTGCTTTTGAAAACACACCTCGTATGTGTTTGGGTATTTAAATTCTGTTTTCTAGCTTTTAGGGTTTATATCCTCGTGATGCATTCAAGTGCTATGGAAATAAGACCAGATGGATGTGACAACCAGCCATTCGGGAAATTACATACACATTACATTTCAGAAAACCAGCGTACATATGTCTATCTGGATGCGTTCATATGCTGGATTATTTTTGTTGCAGGCAAATGGTTGAGATTTCATTGAGGCAGTTACCTAGAATGTCAGCTTGAGAATTCCTTTCAGAGGAAAAGCAGGGCCTGCAGTGAGCTATTTTGTCAAACACAGTGAATGTGGGGACAGAGTTAAAGGTTATGCTGCATTTCTCTACCTTCCTTCAGCTTTCTCCTGACTACTCATCAGTCCAGACATTATATTCTTAATTTCTTCACTGTCTACCTTCCCCCAGATTGTACACTGTTTAAGGAGAGAAAAATGTTCTGCCTTGTTTAATACTTGTAGTGTTTGCCACATAGGAAGCACTCTACATATGATAATGAATAAATTGGCTATTACTGAGATAATAAAATGGCATTTAATCTCCCCTTGTGCTCAAAGCCAGCAGAACATGGAGGTTTTCTTTTGTCTCTGAAATGATGAACACGTAATCATGAACAATGTTTGCTTTGTGCCAGGTACTGGTCCAAGCGCTCACAAAAACATTTTGTGTGGAGGCTGTCTGTCTCCCTAGTTTATGGCTGGGGAATCCAAAGCACAAACACCTCTCATGCCATAGGCAAGACACAAACCCTTCATCCTGCTCTTCTACACTCCATGTGTTGTCAAAGCCTTCTTTTAGGGTTTGAAAATAAGTCATCTCAGAAGTTTATGCAGCCTTTCATTTAGCAAAAATCATCCCACAACTATGATCTATGAATTCTGTACTGTTCTTAGACATGCTATTTAGTACAAGGATGTACTCTAAGTGTACTCTAAGAAGTAGAAATATGTAAAGGCAGTCACTTCTCTTAATCTGTATTACTCTCTCCATTGAGTTGCCCATCTACTTGCTCTTCTGTGGAAAGAAATAAATGATGATAAATGCTGGAAATAAATAATCTGGGTTTCTGTGCTAGTTGAAATATTGTGTTAACAAGCCCAAAGCCTATTGGCTTATTCATAGTTACTTAGGTTTCAATCTTACTTATGGATGGTGATCAAATATTCAAATTTAGATCTGAATTCAAAATATAGAGCTTTCAGCAACAAATGTGTCTGCCCAATTAGGGGTGGGTAAGTTAATATTAAAGATTGGTTTCTGTAGCTGAGCACAGACCTCCTATGGTGTTGTATGCTTTGTCCCAGGTGAGTGCTGGAAGAAATGGAGAAGCCAAAATAGAATTGTAAATCCCCTACAAACTGGTGAAAATCACCTCCAGACACATAGGTCATCAGGGAGTGGACAGTGTAATGATTAAGAAACCTTCAGAAGAATGGCACAGTTTCCAGGAATAATTTGTGTAGTGGGGGAACAGTGTTCCATAGCAAGAGAGACCATATCCTCATAAGAATTGGGAATTTTGCTCATGACCTGTGATTTCCCTGAAACTTTTCCTATTGTCCATCCATGCAGCCATATTATTTTACCAATTCACTTTTCTGATAATTCTTTCAGTCAGTCCAGATGCCCAGGTCAGTCTTCCTACATTCCTTCTCTTAAATTTATCAGTTCCATGAAATCCAACTCAAAAATGAAATAGTCTTATTTGGGGCTTAAATAATATGCATTTATATGTCATACCTTCTTAATAGTACCTAATATGGTAGAATATCAACTCCTGCTCCTACTAACTTAATGAGATAATTCATGCAAAATATTTAGCGTTATCAAGTACATGGTAACAAACCCCAATAATGGCATCTATTACCTGTAAACATATGCAAACACCTTGAAAGAAACATGGAGAAATCATTACACACAAGGACTTTTGGATGAACTCATCATTTTTCCCATTCAGGGTCAGATAAACAAAATCATGTTTCTATTAAATTACACTCCTGGACTTTATCTTCTTACATTATGAAACGATCCCGTCCTCATGTAACAATCCTCTTCCTCCTCCTCTTCTTCCTTTTCCTCCTCATCATCACCATGATAACCATATCTCCAAACAACACTTCCAATATTTACAGAGTACTTTACAGTTTATAAGGTAGCTCCCCTTATGTTTTTTTCTTCCCACAACCCTCTGCGGTTGACACAAGAACAGAGAAAGCAAGTCATGTTGCCCGTGTAGAACAGATCTAAGACTCAGAGTCTGATTCTCAGATTGCATGTCACAATGATGAATGGGAGATCTGTGCAAACATTGTACTGCAGACGGTTTTTAATAACACCTGCAGGCGTGTCTCACCTTCAGAGAACAAATTTTAGAAGAAAGGTGTTTGAACAAATCTGTGGTTGAGCCTGACCTTAAGGAATGTAGACATTCTCTCCCGTATCTCTCTAGTTGGTGACTGTGGAAAGGGTTCTCAGACACTGGTTTCCAGCTGCCCCCAAGCTCTTCTAGCAAACAGAAAAGCAAGCAGGTCATCAGGGTATAGAGCTAAGAATATTTGCTTTCTTATCAGGACCGCAATGTGACCGAACTAAGGCCAGAAATATGACGGGTCATGGCATTTTTTTTCAAAGACTCAATATTTTTAGAGCAGTTTTAGGTTTACAACAATATTGAGAGGAGGTTTCAGAGATTTCTCATCTTCCCCCTGCTCCACACATGCACAGCCTCCCCCATCATCATCACTCACTAGAAAGGTACATTTTTCTTTTTTTAACCAAGGACGAACCTACATTGACACATCATAATCACCCCAAACCCATAGTTTACCTTAACATTCATTCTTGGGGTTGTACATTCTGGGAAAAGTTTTCAATTAGCAATAATTGTGCCTCGGCTAGACCTCGTTGGTTACAATACTGCCCCTGTGCAAAGCTTATGGTGTTGTGCATCCTGTAGGTTTGTACCAACAGCGTCATGACATCTATCCATCATTATAATATCAAATAGGGTCTTTTGTTGCCCTATAAACCCTCTGTGGTCTGCCAGCTCACCCTTTTCTCACCCCACCTTTGGCAAACACTGATCTTTCTGTGTCCATAGTTTTACCTTTTCCAAAGCATCATATAGTTGGAATCAATCAGTATGTAGCTTTTCAGATTTTTTTTCATTTAGTAATATGCATGTGTGACTTGGTAGCTCATTTCTTTTTAGCACTGAATAATATTCCATTATCTGGATGTGCCACAGTTTATGTTTCCATTTACCTGCTTAAGGACATCTCAGTTGCTTGGGTCATGGACTTTGATGAGGAAACAATTCTAGGGATGAGCAAGCAAGTCTCTTCATCAATGTGTCTAATACTGCAGTGTCACCAGGACTCTGCATAAATGTGTCTAACAGATTTACAGCCAGAGGTAAATGAGGCATGGATGTTTAAAAATTATTTGTGCCGTTGGATGGGATGAGAAATGGGAATATGCCAGTTTCCTATTGAAATAACAGTTCAGCAGGTGACAGAACATTTCAGATAACAGGAAGGACTGTCTGGGGATGTGGTGTGAGTGCTTAGTCACCGCCGGGCAAGAGGACATAGGAAATGGAAGTGGATGATTAGAGCTAACGGAGGTAATGCCTCAGTCATTATTATTATTATTATCCACTGATTATTGCTGTTTTTCTATCATATACCCCAAATGTGGGTGCCATCTTTATCCTTGAAGGGCTTATATCGAGGGTAGATCAACAGTGTGGTTTTTATTGACTTGTTTTCCTAGTCACTGAGAATATGTGAAGAACATACTTGAGCATGAGTGGGAGATTTCACGTTTCACATCTACGTTTTTAATCGAGGAAATGTTAGTGTCAAAATAAATATTTGGGATTTTGACTATTTTGTTGTGGTGGAAACGAAGAAAAAAATATTTTGACCGTATATAAAACAAAAGAAGAAAAGCCTACCAACTGAATTTTAAAAATAACCAATGGAGCTTGACTTGAAAGGTTTATTTTTATTTCATCAAGCCCTAACAGAACTCTAAGTTCTGAAAGCAGAAACTTTGGGGGGAATGATTTGGGTGTATCGACAAAACAGAAAAACGCTGCCGTTTGCAGGAAGACAGGCCTCGCCTTCCCTGCTACTCACCTGGAAAGGTTTTAAACTCTGAAAACAACCTAGAACCTAGAACAACACATCTGCACGTCATTAGCGTTAAAACAAGGCCCTGTAAGAAGTCAAAATATCCGTTAGGAACAAATTGGTAGAGTCTCAAATCCTTTTCAAATTGCGGAAGAACGCGGTTTGCCTTACGTCCTGTGACTGGTAGAGCGTTGAGAACGCCTTGTGCCTACATAGGTATTTATCCGATCTGTGAAACAGGCCCTTCCCTTCGTAGCCAGAGGGGCCGTTCTCACAGAGCAGGCAGGCAATCAAAATATTTTCAAATCCCAAAAGCCAAAGAAAACTAGCTTTTGGTTTATTTACCGAGGTTTGTCTTTCTAAACATTTTCTCTTTTAAACTGGCCCTCAAAAGGCAATAAACTATGGCTCTATTAGGCCTAAGAGGGAAAAAAAGAGAAGGAATAAAGGACATTCAGCGGGAATGTCCTGCAAACGATGTCTGCCTCAAGATGTATGGTCAGTGAGACAAGTCTAAACAGGAGAAAGGAAGTAAACATAGGGCAGTCTGTGGTCTCGCAAAGCAGCCAAAATATTCTGGCAACACGCGTCGCACAAACTCAACCAGGTAGCATATTTGTCAAAAAAAACCTTACATGAGGGTTTTCTCCATCCCAATCTCATTACTGTGAACTGGCTGCGTGCGAGGTATTGATGAGGAAATATAAACAGTCAAGAAATCGAGTGGTATGTTTTGCCGGACATGTATCTGTTGATAGATAAGCAGGTATTAGAAAATAAAGGGTAAGTTCAAGATGGGGATTCCACAGAAAGAGAATGAAGTGACTTAAACCAATTTGGAGTTTCAAATCCCTACAGAATTCCTTATTTTGTAAAGAATGTTTCCTTCCAATTTTAAATACCAAGAGACCAAAATACAATATGTTTGTTAGGTAATTAACTTCAATCAAAAGTTCGAAGTTGAAAACCAACTGAGAAAATCAAATGGGATTATTGGCAAAGGACCCTTTCTTAGTGTTCTCAATGCCGTATTGACAGCCGTCAAAAATAACCAAATATTACGAGAACCGAAATAATGCAGATGGTGTCGGGATATGGGGACACTGTGTTATGATAGTCCACAAAGGGGCTTCTTCAGGGAGTTCTCCTGGATCAGATACTTTAAGGTGTGGTCGGATCCCACAGATCAGAACAAAACCTCATATTTTGTGACATCTCTCCTTAATAATCTCTCTAGACCATACGTTCATCTATATATGTATGACGTGGGGGTGGGAAAGTAGGCTTACCAAACCCCAGAATTTAAAATTTATGGAGTTTTTACTAAAGCCACTGAGGAGGAAATGAGGCTACCTTTACTGAGTCTCTACTATATTCCAGGTGTTTATTATAAAACCTCTACTCGTCACAATTATCTAGAAAAGTAGAGAACACTATTACCGTTTTGTAGAAAGAGAAATATGAAGCTGATCGTGTTAAAGGAACTTTTACAAGGTTACTCAGATCAGATTTTTAAGTGAGAGTTGCTTCCAAAGAGCATATTCTTCCTTTGACACCACATGTGCAAGCTTACTACCTGGAGAGGCCGTACCAACGTGAACTTTAAAAATAATCAGGGTGCCTGGGCGGCTCAGTCTGCTAAGCATCTGACTCTTGATTTTGGCTCAAGTCATGATCTCACGGTTGTGAAAGTGAGCTGGGCATGTAGCCGGCTAAAGGGTCTCTCTCTCTCTCAAAAAATAAATAAAATAAAAATAACCAGTGGTGTTTTGGGCCCATGGTTAACAAATGCTAAGTCCTGTCCCCCTTTTCATTGGAAGCTCCTCAGTCTCTTGAAAATTGAATCATCAAGCCTGGCATTTCTTATGCCATCCAGGGAAAGATGAAAGGGTAGCCAAAGGAGGGGGAAAAACAAGAGAAAGGGAATATTGGATCTGTCTAGTTGGTGGTTTCTCTTAGAGGAAGTAAAAGGAAAACAGTTTTCTTTTCTGTCTAGAAGAGAAAGGGTAGCATGGGGTAAAGGTAAATACAGAATACGGATGTAGTAACGATGAGCAAAACAACACAGGAGAAGTGGTTTGGGGGTAATTTCTCCATCTCCCTGATGATCGCACCCTTCACTAAATGAGAGGATTCTGCTTGGCTCTCGGGCTGAGGTTGTCATGCAAGAAGTGTATATTAATTTCACATTTTCTCATAACTTTCTTTTGAGGAGAAGCATTTTGGCTTTCTGCTGTTTATTATTTCAAAGGCATCTATATGCTAATATATCTTATGCTAATTATTTTCATGTTTTCCCCTTAGGTTATGCTTCATATCACCCACCGGGGAGGATCATCTCTCATGAAAACTTTCAAATTTGATTTTGAAAATTATTCAGAAAACTTTAAGCCACGCTATCTCCCACTGTAGGAAAGAATATAATTCAAGGAAAATGGACTGGGATAAACATTTGGGTTTTCATGCTACCAAAATCCTCTTGAGAAGGACAGCCAGGTACTCAAAGCATTTAACATTGCGACATTGAAGTGTTGGAAGAATAATTAAAATTAAAATCTAATAATGGGTTTTTAGAAATTGCTAAATGGCTGTGTTTGATCCAGGGGTGAGAAAGGGATCTCTCTTGGCATCTGAGGTGTAACTGCTTTACTGCTATAAATACCATACTTTAATTGTGTGTCATCATTTCTTAGCATCATTGCTGGAAAGTTCATTCTAATGATATTAATGCCTGAAGCTGAGTTTCTGCTTACAGAAAGAATCTGGTAAAGGAGGAATTTCATATAATAAGCTAGTTTGAAGTTTTCTTCCAGATTTTTCTTCACAGAGGTTTTTTTTTTGTACTCTTGTACTTTTTTTTAAAGTAGGTTGCAATTTTGTAAAATATATATATGTATGAAATTAGCCAATTAATCTGTCTTAAAAATATTTTTTCAGGCGTCTTCTTTGGAAGATAAGCAAGGCTTAAAGAAATGATTTCTCAGCGTGAGATATGAAAACTTAGATCACTTCAGAGGGTAGTTTACGTTTCCCCCTTGGTTAAGAATCAGACCCCTCTTGTCCGCAAGCACTGCCAGAGGCACAAAGAAAAGGCCCCTCCTCCGCATTGCTCTCTGTCCTGCTCAGCGCTCAAGAAAAGCAGAGAATCAAGTACTGGGGGCTTCATACTCCAGACCTCAGTTCATTTTGTGTCGGCCTCCTCTTCACCTGCTCCTCGCTCCACCTCTCGCTAGCTGCGCCTCATTTCATTTCTATTTCCTAAATGCTTTCACTTGGAGGCCTCTGCAATGACTTCCTTCTGGCAGCTCAGCTGCCACTCTTTCTCCTCTTGGCTCATGTTAATGCCTCTTGAGCTCCAAGACAGCTGTGTCAGGAGGAGAGTTTCCTTTGAGGGTGGGAAGAAAGGTCTTCTGCAAGGGAGCCTGACAAGTAAGTGAGGATCTCCTCCAGACAGGGAGGTGCTCAGACCACAGAGCACAGAGACAGGTGTAGACAGGTACCCCGGCAGGGAGGGTGTGCTGGGACTGCAACCAGCATTTCAACACGTTCAGTCATCAGGTCTCCGTGACCAGGGAGAACCAGGGCTGGGGATACATTGGGTGAATCGGTTAGAATAAATGACCGTCAATTACAGGTACAGCAACAGTTTGTCGAAACCTGGCTGTGTTCGGCACATTCTGCTGAAGGAAAAGACCTGCCGTAGTTTAGGTGCTAATAAGCCTTTGTGACCCATCCTTTTCTTCTCATGCCACTCATTTGCCTGTGACCACAACAAAATAGCCACACATCTCCCCTTCTAAGGTTGTGTGCAAAGAAGGATTCGACCTCAGTGCAGCCGCAGCTAAGAAACTTTCTCTTCTCGCTCTTCTCTGAGCATAATTCAAAGACCACTCAAATAGAAAGGCAATCTGCGTGCAATTAGGCTCCAAAATGTATCGGTGTAGGTGAACCATGCAATCTGATTAAGGAGGCTGCTGTGAGTGTATATTCCCTTCATGTACTAAATTCCATAAGGACAGGAAAAAGCTCTATGAACCACTCCCAGCCCGTAGCTCTGGAAGGCGCTGCATTGTGTGGATGGTCAGCAAATGCCTGGTGGCTGTGACTCCGTCCATATTAGCAATGAAATTTGGTTCAACCCAGCTCTACAAATGCTGTGTGACCTATGAGGAGTCACACTCCTGGGTCCTGTAATGCTCAGGGGGTAGGATTCAAAGCACACGGCTTCAAATAATAGGAACTAGAATCACATAAGCCTGGAGTTGAGTTCCACATCAATACCTTCTAGTTTTCTGACCCAGATGAGTTTTTTGATCTCCTGGAGCGTTGTGTTCCTTGTGGGTAATATGGGGGGGGGAGGGGGGGAGGGATCACCTTTCTTTTATTTAAGGTAGCTTGTGCAGATTACATGAGTGCATGATGCCTACACCTAGTAAATGCTCAACTAAGACTCACTCATTCTATTACCATTATTATTTTTACTAGTAATACTACTTTTTGGCTTGTTCTTATCATTATAATTAATGACATTAATGTTTAGGTGAAACGTCCAGAAGTTTCCCTCATAGAGAACTGAGGTAGTGGGGATCAGAAGATACACACGAGAGATACTGTTTTTGCTAGTAACTCAGGGCCTATGAAATGAAGATGTGAAAAACTTGAGTTTTAAGGGTGATTCACTGTAAGCATCTGTACCATCACAAAATGTCCATAAACACTTCTTGTGATTAAATCTACGATATTGCACAAGGTAAAAATAATTTTAAATCCAAACAAATGGCACTGCTTGTATCTAACCAATGCCGGATATTCAGGTAAGAGAGGAAAAAAAATCACTTGGAAGATAGATTTTTTTTATCCTCCCCGCCAATAATTGAAATGTCCAGCTAATGAACTGGCTTTTTCACTTGTCTTTCGGGGTACCTGGGGTTATGGAAAGCCGTTTTGTGATTGGCTTTTTCCATTGCTTGTAGTGGTGGCTTGTTGATTACAAGATACAGTTCGAAACTCCCGAAGGTCTTGAGGAGTGGCATGGATCAGGATGAAAGCTTTCTGTAGAAAAAGCCATTTTGGTGGTTGAAAGGCCTAGTGAGCTGCGAGGACATCATAAGAAAGCATGCAATGGGGCTGCAGGCCATTACAAAGTTTCAGCCTCGCTACCGAACAAGTGAAGAGTAAATAGTCTTCTGTTTACTCCAAACACACACCTCCTCACAGACAGAGAAGTCAGATGTTAATTAAACCTTTGAAGGGTTAGAATGGATTTCGCCATTCTGTATTGAAAAGTCAGTTTTGACTTCTAATTGCATGCCAAAAAAAAATAAAAATAAAGACCTGCAACTTTACTTGCTAACGAAGATTCTCATTGCCCACAAGTCGCGTTTAAAGTAAAAAGACTCATCTTTTTTTGTTTTAGAAACGGTTCGAATCCCAACAGAGCCTTCATTGAGTCTATATATCTGTATGCTTCATTTTACCATCTCCTGTGGATTTCCCTCTTTCATGAAGCCATCTCTCAAAGGAAATGCTGGCAATAAATTAATATCCATACCCTGGTATATTTCATCTTAAATATTCAGACTTGGATTAAAGTGCAGCATCCTTTACCTTTGCTTAGCATATAGTAGAAGCTAAATAAATAGCAATTAAAAAAGACCGCCTTACTAAAATCACAGTAATACTTTTTTTAGATTTTCTTTTCATTCTTTCATTCTTCTGTGAAGTTCGTGTAATTTGTCCTCAAATGGGCAAGATTTGGGATTTTTCACAGTCACAAGTGAGAGAACAAAATAAGAGAGGTTTTCATCTGTAAGATTGCCTTTCTCTTATCTCTTGGTCTTGCCTTCCAGACTGTCTGTCTGTCTCTGGAAAGCAAAGTCAATAAAAATGATTAGAGCTGGCATCTCACAAATGTACACCCTTAAACCATGAAGCAGTAATGCTGTGCAGGAAATATTTTTCTGACCTTTTCAAATTACATCCAACTGTCTCGGGAATTTCTCAGTGACTAGAGGTAATAAGGTTCAATCCGTTTTACTGGCTGGCTTCAAATTTAGTTCCTCCACATCTCTAACTTATCTATTCTTTGCATCGTGGCTCTGGCATCCATTCAGCACAGAAATCCATGCATCTAATCTTTTCCCCCCTCTCAGGTTTTGCTAAAAGATCACACTGTGAAATCTACAGCCGTGACAAACTCTGCACTTACTGCCCCTTGAAAAACAAAATACTGGCATGGGAAGGTTAGTGGGCCTGTTGTCTTTTCAGAAGCCTTGTTGAATGCAATTAGCTTGTAGATTTCATCTCTGTCCTACACCTCAGTTTTTACCCATGTGATTTATGCCTCAGTAATCTTCATTCTATGAAACTTTTTCAACTTAACTATACCACAGGCACTCTGTAGAATATTAAAGAGGCAAAACTATGTGTGTTAAGTTGATTTTGAATTTTTTGTCTGTGAGTCCAAATGCAATGGGCACATGCTTCTCCAACAACCCAGCCCCGCCCCCAGTGAGGACAGGAATCATCCAAGTGTGACTTACTAAAAGGCAGCTGGGCGGCCCCCTTCTTCACCGTGTTCCCTGAAGGAGAACAGAAAAGAGAAGCTGGGGACACATTTCTTGACCTCATGAAAGTGTTGGATGTCAGGAAGCCTTGACAAGGAGTTAAAAAGCTTGTCTTACTCTTCATATTTCAAGTATCTCCATGCTGACTGGGATTCTGGGGAGACACCAGTGTTGCCTCATTTGTAGGACACACCAGACTCAACGCATGCTGGGTCTTGTCGCTCCCATCCATCGCCTGCATACTGCCTTCTGCAGCGGTGATTAGAATCTTGGCTGGAAGTTTCTGTGGTCAGTGGAGCTTGGAGCCTCTTCCTGGAGCCTCCCTCTGTTCATGGGCAGATAGCCACCAGGAGGAAAGAAATCTTTTTGAAGTTTCCCTTCTAAGAGTCTGTGTTTGCTTGTACATTAATTGTCAAGTTCAATCATCATAAGATAGTTGGCTTTATAGAAATGAGATCATTTCAAACAACTCTTCTGAAAAAAGTTAAAAAAAAAAAGAAAATAGGTTTAGAGGGAAGAGGATGAAGAGCAGACTGGGTTTTTTTCTTATGCACATACAACAATGTTTTTTTTCTTAAAAGAAAGTGAGTAGACGATGCAAAAGTTCATTTTCATAACGCAGCCTATTTTTTTCTTTTTACAAAACAAAAATAATGGAGAAAGTTAAAAGAAAACATACAAAGTATGTTTAAGAATGAGTGGTTTCTGAAGTTGCTATTTTGTCATATGAACTTCAGTCCATTGCGCTAAGAGACGTTGACCTGGAAAGGGACAACCGCCCTCATGTTATCCCTTCACAGCCTGGGTGTGGTCAGCTGGTATCTATCCCGCAAAGACGAGGGCAGTTTTGCAACGGCAGATTTCCCCACTAAACACAATGCAGGGCAGTGTGTTTAGCACCGGCTGCGCAGAGTGAGGGTTTCCTCAGTGAGGTACCAGAGCACATCTGTTCCTTGAACTGAGCTGTGGTGCTCCTGATAATTGTTCATGCACCTGTGCATAGGCCTGTGTGCACGGGTGCAACCACGTATGAGGTGTGCAAGGTGTGCACATGAACTTGAGTTTGGGATTGGAAGAAAACAGCTCCAAAACCAAGTGGCTTCTAAGCTCTCCCTGGGGACTTCAATGTCTCAGTGGATTGCGGGCTCAGCTCTGCCCATAAACTCTCTCAGGACAGAGGGTGTCTTGGCCTATGAGCTTGGATTATTACACGTTCAGCACTTCCTCTTTCCCATTTCTAAGATTTTACCTCCCTTTAGGACCTGGAGGTAGAACAAAATCAGTGTTCAGCCCTAAACACTGTGAGGTGTAAAGTGATTTGAATTTGGTGGCATAAAGGCATGAGGCGGTGAAGGGGTCCATTTGTCTGGCTTATTTTATTTTGCTGGGTATTCTTAGAGTTTGGGGCATGATTGGGGAATGAAGCAAGAATTTCCAGGTAGAGAGGCACAGGGGAATGAGAAGCCTTTATGGGCACTGCGGTGGATACCAACAGTCATTCCTTATTGGGTGACTGCTGCTTACCGGATGCGTCCTAAGTCACTCAGAACCACACTTCATCGTCCGAGGGGCCCAGGAAGACAGGCCAACCACTCAGTTTCCAGGGGCACAAAGTGGTTGAAATGGAGTTTATTTCTAAGTGGCAAGGGCCTTGTGTGAAGAGAATTGTTTTTACACGGAAAGGAAGGAAATAACTCAGACCCAGTGGGCTTTGACCTTTCCTCTTCCCCCCTCCTCTGTCACCTCCTCCTCACTCAGGGCTTCTCCTGCTTTTTCTTTTCTCAAAGAGAAAATCAAAGGAGACCAAGCTGCCAAAGAGCCAGCCCACAGCATCTCCTGCAACAGGGCAGGCCTTCGTTTCTTAGAGACTTGCTTTCGTCCAGCTACTTGCTGATTTTGAAAGTTTAATAAGGGCCCCGAGTTCTGCCTCTCCTGGCTTCTATCATTTTGACATAAGGTAATTTTTATTACCTTCAGATAATAATACAGATGGCAGAAGATGGCGATTATATGCTGTCCTCACAAGTTCACATTCAGCCCTGCCTAATCTGCCTTTCGTTGCGATAACGATTCACCAGGGGAAAGAATGGATTGAAGGAAGCGGAAGCACAAAGGCATTTTTGTGAGTAACCCGACGAAACCTATTTCTACAAATATCATGTTTCCAAATCAGGATTGAACTCCTTCAATTAAGGTCTCTTTTCTCCTTCTATTTGCCTCACATATCAATATTACAAAAATAAACACCTTTGATTGCCAAAGCAGGCTTGTTATTGTGGCCTTGGCTCAATGGAGATGTCGATGCCCGAGGATTCAATTTCACTCTTACAGCGAGAACTAATATACTCCAATTTGTTTCTCAGGGAAGGAGCTTGGTTATTTATTCCAAGTAAACCGGGCTGCTTCTGTTGCCACAGCATCAAGTAGTCACTGAGACTGAGGCTGGCCACCTGACGGGCCTCCTTTGTTCCCTGGCATATCAGAAGACAGAAACTGAACTCAAATCTTCAGCAGAGTGGTAGAATCTCAGAAGCCCTGGCACTGCCATTTACTGCAAATATATCTCTTCCTAGAGTGGGTGTTCTGGAAATTCAGACTGCATCACGCCTCCAATAAACAGCCCCCTTTAACAATTTCAAACAGAACCCCGCAGGAAAGGCATGTGGCTTTAGATGGAGAGAGGATTTCAAGCTCGCTCTCTCTTTCTGTTTCTCACTCTCTCTGAGGTCTCTCAAATATGCATGTGATCCCAGCACAGAGTTCTTCCAGGAACATCTTTATGTTTGCACAGGTCTCCTTTGATTCCCAGTATCATCCTTATTGGAAATAAATTCAAAATAATCTAAACAAAGATAAAGTGTTCCGAAACTATCTGCCACACACAGTTCATCTCCAACACTTTGCTTTCCATTACTGCTGAAGGAAGGGAAAAGATGGCATCGGCTTGAAATCTATAGATTTAGTAGCGGTCACCCGCCTGTGCCTCTGTGATATACTGGCAATCTCCACTTATTGTTGGCGTTGCAGCAGTATTTATTTTTTCCTTAATTGGAACCCCGCTGACACCCCCATGGGATTTCCTCCCTTTGACTAGGCAATATATCCATATAGACATAGAGCATAGCCACCGTGGTCTATGGTAATATTAGAGTCAGAAATATCAACATGAGGATCAAAATTAAACCCACATGTAGGCTAATGGAGTTTCTAGAGCGTCTTTTGATATTATTAGAAACTCACCATTTTTCTCAGTGTTTATCTGTGGAGTTAAAGGGATGTCAGCAGAAATTCAAATTGAATACGCTTTATCACGATGTTTCCTCTTCTGTTTAATTCTTTGTTGCATTGCTTCCAGAGGTGAGGGATGACTGATAAAATTACCAAGTGTCCCACATAATGAACAAGTAAACAAGAAACACAAGAGGTTTGGGCACACTATGTGGAAACGTTACCCTTTTATTATATCTTCTTCCTTTTTAAGTGAATTAATATCTTAAGCTCAGCTTTACACAAATGCTTTGAGAGCTTAATTTTATTAAAATTACATTAATTAAAATGAAATTAACAAGTAAATCCCCTTTATGTTAATTTTCGGTGTCAAAACAGGATTCATCACCTTGGACATGAGAAGGCCCCTCCTTTGTCTTTATTTGGGGTTCCAGCATTTGCATTTGCTTAGCCCTTTACTAGTTTTATTTTTGTCATTGGAGTTCATGAAGACTTAATCATCAGCCCTCTAATTTTCCAGAAAAAGAAATATGTTGATCTATTAAATGGGCTGCAGAAAAAGAAGAGGAAGAAGAAGATGAAGAAGAAGATCAATCTGACATTGTAGGTTAATAGTACGGAACAAAACACATTCATAATTAGAAGAGAAAAGAACTTTCCTTGTTCATTCCAGTTTATAATAAAAAGCCCCTCACCAAAGTGTCTTAGAAAATAATGCATTCAGACTGAGTCGAATTACCGCCTAGCAGATTCTATTTATCTGTAGCTTAAAAAGCAGCTGCGTTTTTGTAAAAAGCAATGAATGTGGCAGTCCTACTTAAAGGTAGAAGAAAAAGAACACCCCTTGTTTTGTAATAAGGGGATTTTCAATTTAAAAGAGAGAGCGAGCCTGTTGTGTGAAGTACAGTTATTACATTCCCTGTATTCTATCTCACCCACCAGGAGGCTAATAATGAAGGGCCGGGGAAGGAGGCCAGTGCTAGGAGGGTTATCTCACAGCCTCAGATGCTGGATAAGTCGAAGGAAGCAGAATCGCTTTTGGATGACATTCAGAAAGGCCGGAGTGATTATTTGGGAGAGAAAAGCCTGCCTATTCTTTTCCAAGGTAAACAGTTCATTTCATCTGTCGGCTGCATGTTTCGGTGTAAAAATATGTTTATATAAGGATACCTATAAAGTTTGCCTTAAAAAAAATCATTTTAGGTGCGTGACTGTTTCCCTGGCCTGCCCGTCCACTGATGAATTATTAGCAACCTGCCTTAGACCAAGGACGCACGGGAGCTCCACCACACCTAGAGCCTCGCTTTGAAGGATCTGCCAAACTCACTTTTAATCATGAGAAAGAAATTACCCACATGGAGTCAGCAGAAAATGAGAAAGTAGAGCTCGTGCTGCGAATAATTCCAGCAAGTGCCAAGGGGCTAGTTGAGGAATGGCTTCATGAAGTGAATATCTTTAGCTTGTACTTAGGGTTTGGTTAGCGTATAATCATTTTCTCTTTTAGGAGCATTGACTATCCTAAGTGTCTTTCCTCACCAAAGAGGGCTCAGAGCGTTCGTCAGGATGTTGACAGATTTATTATCAGTCTCGTCCTTGTTGTTATTTACTATGACAAATTTTATGTTTGCAAATATGCAAAAATCAATTTAGGTGGAGAGGCTCTCCGGAGCCAACGGCTGTTCCTCGCTGTGTGTTTGTATGTCTCGCTGCGAGTGCATGTCCAGTAGTTGCTGTCTCTGTGTACGTGCGTACCCTTGTTCTTGTCTTCCCTCCGTTGTGCACATGGGTTGGGAGGTTTGGCCAGCCAAGGCGTTCTCAGACGTGGTCCGAGGCTTTCATTTGATTTTTGGACCAGGAAAAAAAAGAATGTGTCACATCATGATTAATGGTCAATCTGAATTTTCAATTCACATGAAAGGAGAAGGGGGAGGAGGCTATGAGCCCAGTGATGAGACTAACCTTTTTCCTTTGGGAAGAGCATGATTCAAATTAAACATCACTTTCAGTGTGAAATTAGTTTGAAGGCTTCTTTTTTTTCTCCCCCCTGTGCCTGCTTTAACTCTTTGGTGTCCGCTCCTTCAGAGAGGACCCTTCCATCCAGCCTCTGGGCCCGAGTCTGTTTCCAGTAGCCTATAGCTCCTCTTCTTTTGCTTTATTTTTCTATGGACCAGATCCAAGAAAAAAAAAATTGAAATTTTTACAATAAAAGCATCATTATTCACAAGATAAGATTTTCTCCAAAACATGATATTTTTCTGTGTCCCGCTAATAAAAATAAATACATAAACAAATGAATGAGTAGATATGTAAATAATGTTCTTCTTTTAAGGATAATTTTGTCAGGGAGGAGAAAGCAAGGGATCCTTTCCAAAGACCTTTGAGTGCCCTCTGCTTTATGCCAGTTTCTGCTAGCTGCGTGAACCGCATTGGAGAATAGCAACCCCGAACCCCAAGCTTTCCCTCAGTTCTGTAGTTCCCCACATAATCAAGTCACAGGATCGCCAGGCCAACCTGCCGTGGCTCTGGCTACAAGCAAGCAGGTGCCGGGAAAGCCTGGAACACCCTTTAGTACCTACCAGTCCAAGGACTCAGGCCCAAACTTGTAGAAAGAACCCGCTGTCCATGGAAACACTGGGCTGCTTGACCGTCTGCACGTTCTTGATTCCACAGTTAGATGTCCTCAGGATTTGCTATGCCATTGATGCTCTTTCTGGAGTTTGGTGGCTTGCAGAGGAAGGACAGGTATAGAAAAGGCTAAGAGACAGGCTCCTCCTTATATCATTTCAAAAGGTAGTTGTTAAGGCTTTGTAATCCCTTTCCTACAGGAAGAGAGGTGTGGTGGGGGAGGGGAGGCAGCTGGGTGGATGAGGGAGGGGAGGGGAGACAGCTGGGGGCAGAGGTGGAGGTGGAGTGGGGGAGGTGGAAGGTGGAGGCAGATGAGCAGCTGTGTTTATTTTAATACATATCATTTAACCCTCACCTAAAAACAAATTGGAGAGGTTTGGGAGTGCATTAATCTGGACCCAATTAGCATGTCTTTCTCCTTCAAAAGTGCAACCTGAGATTAATGAATATAAAGCAGAGTTTCAGATGCAGTGTTTAAATCATTTGCATGTTTCATGCATGATAATTGAATTTATGTATGCACTTCCTATCATTTAACTATTTCCAGTCTCCTCCCTGTGATTCACATAAACCAAGATTTCATTACAGTAACCTCCAGATGGAAATAGCTTGCATAGACCTTACTCCTAATGTGAAACTCAAGTTCTTGCTTCTTTTAGTTGAATTTTAATCGTACAACATTCTTTAAAAAGCAGAGGACCGTTCTTATTAGTCTGAGACAGTGTTTTAGGAGTTGGTAAATAGGCATTCCAAGTGTATTTTTGAAAGACTGGAAAATCCATGGGAACTTACGGCCTTGACCTATCAGGGGTCACAGAGAATTGGGTTTCAGTGTGGTCACTTATCAGTATATTAATAACTCCAAAATGCAGCATTAAGAATGTTCTTGGGCTCTCGGCCTGAGTTACTTAGATCACTGAGAGATTTAGTGTACCGTATTGTTTCTGGCGTAGATCCCGGCTTCTGTAGATGCGGGTGGGGGATGGTAACAGCCTCCATGAAGGTCTGTAGATGAGCAAGTTAGCACTTGTGGTCTTTTAGTATGTTGTAGGGTTTTTTCTCTTTTTTTTAATTTCTGTTTTGTTACTTAGGTGTAGAATGCTTAATGCTGACTTAGTGTAAGCAGGTGCTAAGGTTCCTTCTGTCTATCTGCCCCAGAATGAAAAGTCTGAAAGCTGGCATTGGGCATGGAAGAGAGCTTCCTGAGGAAGAAGGCGAAGCAAGCAGCTTGAAATAAATCCCCTGGTTTCAGTTTGTATCAGTGACTTGTCTGTCTTCTGTCTTTCCTCATGTGTTTCCAAGTCCAATGTCAAAGTGATGAGCTTTTCTCCAGGAATTCTTCCCAGTGTCCTTTGTTTTTGGTGACTTCAATGGCTGAGTGTTGCTGAGTGTCTCTGGTCTTGTTTCCTGGTCTTTGTAGCTAAGAATGTCGTTGAAGGATAAACTCTTGTTAATTTGTGATGTCACAATTTAAGTGTGCTTCCTGTCACTTATGTGTAGTTTAAAATGTTCCTTAATGTAGCATGAAATGATTGGTTAGCTTTGAAATGGTTGTGAAGTCATGTGAAGAAAATAAGTTTTGCATCCGACCAAGATAAATTCACTCTAGTGCTTTATGGCTTTTTATTCCTATGTGATAGTAATAAAGTCTCATGTAGGGATGGAAGCCATGAAATACATTGTGAAAAATCATCAACTAAGAAGGGGCCATCAGTATAGAAAACGTTAGCCTGTGCAGCTGTGAACGTGATGGAGAAATGATTTAGTGCATAGCTCTGCTACATGCTTGGTGTTTCTTTGAGTTTCTTTATCCTTAGGTTTTTGACAGCTAAGGAATCTAGGTTACAAGAGTTGATTCATCTTTGTAATCATCGATTTACATGCACATTCGGGTTTGCACATTTCTGTTTATCATACATTTCTCTCCGTTTCCTATTAACCAACGTGCTCCAGGAGAACTGTTAATAGCCCACCAGTCTGGTAGGCAGCAGTCAGTCTTCCCAGGGCTTCTTTCTCGTGTGCCAGTCTTTACTCTGAATCAAAGAAGAAGTAGTCAGATCAGACTTGCCCTCTTGGAAATGTGGTCCAGATTGCTCTACTCCCAAGCTCCAAAAAGGTATACATTGCATGGGCTACATCCACACCTCCTCAGATCCATAAATGCACCAGGCCAGTTCCATGTACAGGTGCAGTGCTGGTAGAGAAACACCTGCTGTCAGAGAAGGAGGAGGGCTTCTGGGTGGAGTCAGGGTCTCCTTGCTCTGCCACTTGGAGCCCTGGGGCAAGTCCTTTCACTACTGTGACCCTCTTTATCTTTAAAATTGGGAGAAGTAATATAGCTTGCAAGGTTGTTATAAGGATTAATTGAACTAATGTACAGAGGACCTAGCAAATTATTGAGCAAGTTGGGAAAAATAAAAGCCCATGAGATGTTAGCCCTTCTATTTTCCTTTCTCCCCACTCTCCTCCCCCTCCCCTTCCCCTTCCCACTCCTTCTCTCAGACATTGGTTTAAAAACAGCACCTTTAAGAGAGAAAAGAGCTCTTCTAGAATGTCTAGTTGTACCTCCTTTCCATGTGTGGCTTAAATGCCTTGGTTGGATTCATAGTTGCATTTTTTTTCTAAATGAACTGTTTTAATGTTGATGATTGACCTATTTCATTTTTCTTTTTTTCTGTATATATATTTTTCTTTGACCTGTCTTAATATTAATATTGACCTATACTCGTTTTTACTGGTTTTCTGTATTTTTTCAATGAGAATTCTAATAAAGATTATTTGTATTATCTTTTGCCTCTCCATTTCCTCCACACAATGGGATTTTAGTTTGTGCTCTGAAAATATCTGGGCTGCCCCAGTAAGATAAATGCTGCTTTTCCTAGGAAACTGCCCACAGGCAAGGCAGAAGGAACCATATTCTCCCTGCATTTGCATATCAATGTGCTTGGGGAAATTTGTCAGTTTAGTTGTAACTTTGGCGCTGGTTTAATTTTTAAACATAGAAGTTATCATTTGACTTATCATGAAAGTCTATAGAGTACTTGTGAATAAAGGAAAGGACTTCACAAGTACACAAATGCCAAAACTTTAAAAAAATTATACAATGATATAAGTGTATTACTGTAAAAAATATAGTGAAAATGAGTGACACCCTATGTGTATCCAGAATTCTTTTATTATAACTAAATTTTTCTTAATTTTTTTAAGTTTGTTTATTTTTGAGACACAGAGGGTGCAAGCAGGGGAGGGGAAGGGCAGAGAGAGAATCCCAAGCAGGTTCCCCACTGTCAGCACAGAGCCTGACATGGGTCTCAAACCCATGAACCATAAGATCATGAGCTGAGCCTAAACCAAGAGTCACTTAACTGGTTGAGCCATCAGGTGCCCCAAATTTGTTCTTTAAACCCCATGCTTACTTTTATATATCCAGAACCTAGTGATGTCCATGATGCTTAGGGACATTAGGTAGGTATTCAAATATTTGTGAATAAATGAATGGGAAAGGAAGGAAGAAGAAAGGTAGAAGGAAATAAAGAAGGAGAGGGCCATATCACCCTAAGAGATATATTGTATGGTTAGGGAAATAGGGTAACACACATACACAGTTAAAGGTGAACTGCAAGAAGGAGAGTTTAATTCTGTAGCAGGGTAAACATTCCTAAGTTATTCAAGATAAAATGTGATGAATAGTGGATACAAAATTACTATAGGGATGCAGAGCAGGAAAGTTCCATAGTTCTGGAGAATCCAGGTAAGATCCATGTTAAGACTTAAAACATCAGCCATATTTCCATAGGCAAGAGTCAAGAATTTAAACATTAATTTACCAAGGAATTTATGAAAAGCTCAAGTGAGCGGTTCTTGGAAATTTTTCCAACATACAAAGTATTCCACCCTGGAGAACATATTTACTTCTAAATATCTTCACAAGTACCATTAAAAGCAGGTTGTGGATTTTAATGGACACACTTGCTTAGATCAATTAATTACTGCAGAGTCTCAGTGGGCTGCAATTAACTATTATCCATGTGGGATAGGATAAATCTACATTGCCAGCGTGCCCGAGATTTCAAGGGTGGACATGTGTTGGCTGTTTCTCCCCTCCTTTCCTTGTGTGGTTGTATTTAAACTCTGGCACTTAATGGAACCTTGAGGCCACTTGTGCAGTCGTGGTAGCCTTTGAGAAGGACTCAGCATCCCCCAACATCTCTGGATGTTGAGTCTTCCACTAGACATTGGCCTTTTCAAGGTTTTGATTGACAGTAAATCTCACAGGGATGCCTGTGTAAAGTGTATATAAATATGTTGGCTGGTAGAACAGGATGCTGTAGGAAAAAGGGATCTCACTCAGTAAGTGAATGAGTCCATCTCTGTCTTGCCAGTGGTCACGGACAAGCATGACACACGAGCACCAGCAAGGAGTGTGATTAGGGGGCAAACGGTTCTTCTTAATTCCTCTCCCTCCATGTTCTCATCTGAAGTTTCACTTGGTGAGAGCCTTTACCAACAACATCACGTTAATCAACAGAAGACACCATTAGTGGGATCTGGGTTTGGGTAGTTTAAGAAAAACCAAATTGCCTTACACATTCAAATCACAAAATGTTGCAGTTGTTGGAATTGTGAGGCCTTAGAAGGTAAAATACAGATCTCAGAAATATTCTCTCATTTTTTTGATGGTCCTGGGTACTCTGAATCCATGGTTCAAATAACAAAGCCCCATCTTTCTAGTCACAATTCAGACCTCACCAAGTAGGCTTGTCCTCTGAGGTTTCTTTGCCAGAGTGGGAATGGGCTAGGGCTGGCTCTGGCTTACACACTCACTCAACTCAGCAGCTCTGAATCACTGTGGTCTCTGCATAGGACAACAGAGCCCAGAACTCAGTGAGCAGCACATAACATGACGCTGTTGGCTATGACCTTCAGGTGTCCCATCTCCAAACCCCATTCTTGGAATCAGATCTTCAGAAAGGGCTGCCGCAGACCCTGTTCTTATAGATTAGACTGTCCTTGGATTTGAAACTAGGATGGTCAAAGGGTGGAGTGGAATGGGGCCTAAGAAGATCTCTCATGATTTTACTGAATAGCTCTCTCCCCACAACCTTTCATAGAGTTAGTACTGAGACATATGATGATTCAGAGATTCAGGCCCCTGAGACCAGGCCTCCTTACCTTTCTTTCCACCATAAGTTCTTGTCCAGAAGAATATAAAATAAATTCCTTGGTTTCAGATAATAACATTAGTCACTTTTCATTCTTTCATTCTTAGTTTTTCCCCTCTTTCATATGTTTAATGAGACACTAAGGAAAAGCACTACCTAGCCAAGAGATACACAAATATTCTGGGGGTATGTCTTGGTACAGAATAGATAAGGAACTTATTCATCACCTAAAATTAGGTTACAAAATAAAGGCTCAAAATATACTGATGACTTAATGGCTTGCTTAATTAATTTCAAAGTCTGCAATCAACCACAGGGCCCCACAGGCCCCCTCTCTCCAACCTTATCGCCTATCCGTCATTCATCCAGTCCAGCCCCACTGACCTTGTGGTATTTCATGAATGTACCTAATGTGCTTCTACTTCAGAGCCCTTGGAGTTGCTGTTCCCTCTATTCAGAACACTCTCCTTGGATATTTACATGTCTCCCTTCTCACTGCCTCAGGTCTCTGCTTAAAAGTCTCCTTATCAGTGAGACCTGCAATGGCCATCCTCTATAAAATAATAAGTCCCCTCCTCCTCCAGGCACTGACCTATCTACCCTTATTCATCTTGCTCCATAGAAGATGTTTTTCATCATCTGATATGCTACATATTTACCTGTTTTAAAAATACTGATTGATTGGTCACCTTTCCTCACTAGAACATAAGCTCCAGGAGGCCAGGGGATGGATTTGTCTCTTTTGTTGCCTAGAATTGTATCTGCACATAGCAAACCCTCAAATATTTGTTGAGTGAGGTAATACTTAACTGGCATCCCCAGGCATGTTAAGATCTATATGTTAAGATACAGGTGTTATATATCATAATAACAAAGAATTGCTTATATTTCTCACCATTTGAGTAAACCATGATTTAAGTATTGTATTCTCGCAAGATGTAAAGCTTTGTTTTTACAGTTTCCCGCCCCCCCCCCCATAATAATACTACAATGTGCATCTTTACCGTCACTTATGACAGTTCTTGGTTAGAATCATTTTCCTTTTGAGATAGAGCATAAGAAGGGGAGAGGGACAGAGAGAGGAAGAGAGAATCTTAAGCATGCTCCCCCTTTAAGCATGGAGCCTGATATGGGGCTCAATCCCATGACTCTAGGACTTGAGCCAAAATCAAGAGTCAATGTTCAACCAACAGAGCCACTCAGGTGCCCTACGATAAATTCTTAATCATTGAATGACAGTATCAGAAGGCTATAGAAATTTTTATGGTTCCTCACATACATTACCAAATTCCTTTCCAGGCATGTGGTACCGGTCCACACTCCTACCAGAATGTAGATGTCAGAAAATTTTTGCTGGACATTTTTTAGCATCAGTATTATGCTATTTCTATCAAGCTAAACATATTCCCTTGCTCCCTTGGTTCTTTTGCCTTATTCTTCCTGAGAGTGTCAAATTGTTCTAGCTTTATTTACTTTTTCAATTTTGATTCTAGATTTCTAGGATGAAACAAATTATTTTAAATTTTATTTATTTATTTTGAAAGAGAGAGAGAGGGAGGGGCAGAGAGAAAAAGAGAGACAGACTCCCAAGCAGTCTCCACACTGTCAGCATGGACCCTGAGACGGGTCTTGATCTCACTACCCTGAGATCATGACCTGAACAGAAGTCAAGAGTCGGACGCTTAACTGACTGAGACAGCCAGGTGCATCTGAAATAAATTATTTTAAAAATAGAAGTAAAATTCATATTTTTCAATTCCCCTATTCTACATATGAGCAAATGAAGTTACAAGATCATTCTAGCGGTTGTAAGCAAGGCTACAAGTGAGGGACTCAGGACTGCTCTACGTCAGCACCTGAAAATATTTAAAAACCATGAGTCAACTAATAAGCCTCAGAGTACACCATGTTAACTCTTAACTAGCAGAACTACCTGTTCCTTACTAAAATGAATGTCAGAATGTCCACAAGCGTATCTTTTGATGTTGAGAGATTAGTTATGTTTACCGTGTGTAGGCTATAACTTTTAAGTTGAACTACCTGTTCTATTTGCTGTATTGACTTGTTCTAGAATCTTCTGTTCATTTTAGTCTCCCTTACCTAATCTGGCTCCTTCACATTTATCTTCTTTCTGAATTTCATAAAATTACAAGGTAGCCAAGAAACTAGCAGCATTCATTGCATTTCTTTGAATACAGATAAAACAATTAGATTGCTGGTCTATTTACCAAAAAATGAGATCTTGTGCTTCTCTAGAACTAACACAAAACTGTCACTTGGAGACTTTGTGGGAATGACTATTCAAATAAACGTATACATTTATAAAAATCTTCAAAGACATCTATCTACACAAACACATAATCTCCCACTTTTCTGTAGAGTAATGTACACTAATGAAAAATTTGGAATTCTACATTGCCTTTCCTTTGAAATCCTCAAAGCTTATATATTTTTCCTCACGTGTATATGCCTTTGTAAGATTTCCTTTCAGATAAGGTGTCCATACTTTACTCAGAAGTGAATTGTTATGAAAATGCCATAGCTAAAGATCAAACCATGGCTAATATCCATGTTAGACAAGAACAATTAACAGAGCCCTCTTTATTTCCAGACAGATCTTGAGGGATCAATCAATTGATAACTTAAAAAGGACGCTGTGTCCTGATTTTTAAAAAACATTAATATACAAATATATGTCTTATCCTGGTGCCTACTCTAAATTCAAGAAGTCTGAAACTTCAAACTATTTATGGAGAATACACTATTATTTACTGACAGGCATTAATGGCTCTATAGAAAATGTAAGAGCCCAGGTAAAATAAATAACTCAATTGGCAGATCTCTCAAGGGAACTAGAATGAATGAACTTAATAGTTGTTCACCATAGTTGTATGGTGTAGATGTGTGTGCATGTGTGCGAATCCCACTCCGATTGTTCGGGAGAACAAATTTATTTTAAATTAAAGAGCAGAGAGTAGGCTCATCTGAAAGAAACCAGGCTATATACAAACAATACATATGATTTTGCAATTTGTTTACTTTCAATATGTATTTCTTGATAGAGCCCCTCTTACTAGATTATAGAAAATAATTTCAGTAAATATTTTTCTCATTTTTATCAAATCCAGATTCTTAAAGCCAGATAGACATTTATGGCTTCTTTTAAGACTTTTATGGCTTCTTCCCTTCTCATTTCATTTCCATACTCTCTCTCCCGACAAGGTGCAGAGGAACTAAGAAAACAGTAATCCACTAACAACTTGCCTCAGACCGTGTCTTTTACATACATCATCTTGATTAATCCTCTCAACAACCTCACCAAGAAGATTTTCTCCTCAATTTTTTTTCAGGTGTGGAAATTGAGTGAGAAATTGTGATTCACCAGGATGCTTTTTGCAAGATTCTCATTATGCCCCCAGTGTCAGTCCTCAGACCCAGGGCATGACTCATAATAGGTTATTATGATATTGTCTTTCACCTCCAGACCTACCTTCAGTGTTTTGTATATAGTGAGACAATACGAGTCTTTCCTACTTCTCTTCAGAGATTTGAGATCAGAGTGAGTCCCCAACACTACCACCACACCACCTCTACACACACACACACACACACACACACACACACACACACACACCTTTCTTTGTTTCCTCTAATGGCTAACCTGCCCAGGAAAGGGAGGACTTGGGACCCCCAATCACTTTCCTCACAGCTGATTCTTTCTGTTCATCGTTGCCAACATTTCCCCATAATTCTTGTTAAAGTTCAGAATGATTCTAGAAAAAGCAGGAATGGTCCTACCTAGACAAAATATCCTCTGAGTATCTGAGAGGCAAGCTTCTTGCCTCCCATGAGGAAAGCAAAGTGTCAAGGATTACTGGGCCCCTGTAGGGACACATTCTAGACCTTCTCCACTTCCTTGTGTAAATCCTGGGGTTGTGGGAGGTCTGTATCCTAGGGCAAGTGACATCTAGAATAAAGGAGAATGAAGGAGTAGGTATTTCTAAGAGACTCAGTCATCCTTTTACAACCCACACAAGCTTTCGATACTAGAATATAGAGCACATTGTCCAGCGACGGCTGGTGAACGTGAGAGTAGGACACTCAGAGTGCCCAGGGCTGCCCCTGGCTAGAAGCATGACCGTGAGCCATTCACTTCCTCTCCTGGAGCTGAAACTCCTCATCTGTAATCCATCCTTCCCACTTCAGGTTGTTTTGAAGCTCAGCTCAAGTTCTGCATAAGCAGAAATGTTTTGGTGAACTACCCACTTTGGAAATGTAGCATCTCCAGGGTTGATAGGTTGGAAATTGACACCAAATGGCAAAAATATAATTTCACTTGATACTTAGTGTGGAGATTTTAAATTCATTCACTGGTTCATAGCTGAGCCCTTTTTTAAGGTCTGGGGGATGGTGCCAAGAACAAGGCAGTCACAGCCCTCAGTGGGGCCCGATGGCATGGGGGGGAAGACACAGACTGAACAGGTGGTCACAGGAGGATGAGCATCATGAAAGACGGTGACCATGGCTCAATGGATAGAGTTTCCTTGTGGGAATCAGAGAAGTCCTTCTAAAGAAGTGACATTTAATCCTAGTTTCAAAGGTGGAAGGCCACAAGTCCCTGAATATCATAAAACTAGAGTCCGCAAAGCTGATACTCACCCATCTTCTGAACTAAAGAGTCAAAGTCATTCCTTTTACTCTCACACACATGTACAAATTAGAAGGAATTTTTAGGCTAAAGATAACTTTTTACACAAAGCATTTCCCATACTGACCCTCCTTGACCAGCTGAACAGGGATCAGCACCTCTTGAACCATGATTATGAGATGCCACTCTCTTTCTCATGATAGGTGTAAACAGGAACCATATCTCCACTTCTCTGAAGGACAAAAATACATTTTCCTATCACTGCATCAGCAAATTAAGGGCTTCCCTCTGAGGGTAAAAAAAAATGTCAACCCTTCCAGCTACTTTCCTAAATAAATCTCTCCTCTTTGTGTACAAAACTTTTTTCAGAGAAGTGGTATAGCGTGTGTCCTCAAACAAGGTATTGAACCTCTTTATGGAGGAAGAGTAAAACCACAGGGTGATTCGTAGAAGGTTGTTGTAAAGTGTAAATGGGTTATGATTTAAAATAGTCTGAAACATAGTAAAGGTTATACAAGTGGATGCTAATGTTACTGTGATTACAGTCACTGTTTCCTTTATGTTACCTCCTACTTACTCCCAGTTTACTCCAATTTGCTTCTACCCCATGACTTGTAGCCGTAAACAGCTCCGGTTAAGGTCATCAATAGCTTCTATGTAGCTAGATCTGAGGAACTATTTCAGTTCTCATTTTACTGACTTCTCCATGGCAATCTACCCTGTTGGTCAGTGTCTTCTGAAAATGTATATTCTCTTCCGTTGATGCTATGACACAACAATTTCATTTTCCCTTATATGTCTCTGGCTATGGTTCAATTTCCTTTGCTGACTTTTCCATCTCTGCCTAGATACTTAATGTGAAGTTACTCAAAATTTGGGCTTGGGTCTTTTCCTCCTTCCCAGCTAGGGAAGTGTTTTCAAGCTTGTGGCTTCAATAACTTCTTCCCCAATCTCTTTTCTGTTTCAATTTACATATGTAACTACCTTCTAGATATCCCCACTAGGACATTTCAAAGGTGCGCCACTGGCAATATATTCAAAACAAATTAATTATCTTCTGCTGCAAACCTGGGACTCCTCTAGTGTCCTACCTCAGCAAATTACATCCATTGCATAAAGTAGAAATCAAGGAATAATCCTCAATTCAGTTCTTACCCCATTTTCAATCTGATTTCAAGTTATCTTTCTTATGTATTTCTTAAACCCATCCACTTGTTTTTGTCCCACTGCCACTATTCAAGATCAATATGCAGAATGACTACAGTAGCCTACAGCTTGGCATTCCAATTTGTTCTGCACTCTCTCTGGGTCTCCAGCCTCAGTGCAGCCAACCATAGTTCTTCAAATTCAAGTCTGACATGTCAACTTCGTCTCCTTAAAACCTTTTAAGGGTTTCCCACTTGGTGTGAGAATAAAGACCAAAGGGATCACCACACCTTCCAAGATACCATAGGATCTGGATCCTGTCTACCTCTCCCCCCTCTCTATCCCCATTGGTCTATGCACAGTGTTCATTTTAGTGTTCCTTGGTCTTTCAAACATCTAAGTACTTTCCTACCTCTTTACACTCATGTCTATCTCCATCTGGAAGTTTCTTCAAGCTCGCTGCTCCACCTCCCTATTTCTACGGAGGGAGTTCTATGCCACCTTCAGTCTCCCCTTCCCGTATACCACCCTCACCCCTGGCTTCCCATTCTAGATCAGTTTCATCTGTTACATGTTCCTACCAAAGAGTGTTTCTTTTTTTCAGATGATTTGACTCAGTGTATAATTATTTATTAAGTGCTTAATTAATGCTCTTATTCCCAAAGAAAGTTTAGGTTCCATGATAGAAAGGACTGTTTCTCCTCTTGTCCCTGTTTTTCCCCAGTTCTTACTAGAGGGCCTATTACATAGAAGGAACTCAACATTTGTTGAATAATTGAATGAATGATTTTACCATCCTGGCTTCTCAGATCATTTCATGTTTCTTTTCAAAACACTCAGATCCTCTCCAAAGCTTGATCTTACCACATTCCAAGAAAGACTTGAGGATTATAATTGAATTTTTGGCTAAAACGTAGCAAGAGTTCCTTTTTAATAGATGTGATTTTCCTAAAAAAGTGAGATTCATTAAAGCAGAAGTTGAAAGAATTTGTGTAAACATCCTCAAATCAAGTATACAAGATTCAAATAGGATCACAGCTGCAATTAATTTGAAACCCAAATTGCATTTTTACATCAACAAAGTTATAGGAAAATGAGTCATTAACTAATTTCTATTGTGACATAGATCCATGCTATAGTTAAAATACTTTGCACAGCTGTAATCTCAAACCACCTTGAGGTTTGCCACATTCCTTAATTTTCTGATTGATTAAATGGATTATTTGACATTTTGGCAGATCATAGAAATTGCTGAATAACAAAGACTCCTTTCATTCCTCATTATTTGCTCCCTCTGAGCTTAATGCAAATTCTTTAGAAACAATGGCGTGATATTTCCTTTTCTACAATTCTATTTCAGTGTTGTAGTTTTACTGATAATAGTAGCAGTTCCTACACAAAAATTTTACATCATTAACTTAGAAAGCATTCTTTGTAATTAAAATGTAATGCATAATGAGATATGAACTTCATATTACATTCAGACTTTTAGATTCCTGTCATTGTACAAGGGAGTTAGAAAAAAAAAAACCCACTAATGATGGAAGATTTCTTCAGTTTTGGCTGCCAATGCATCCTCTGGGAAGCTGGGGAAGGTATTTCCAGGTGGTCGGTTAAATGATGATTTGGACAGTGTTTACATTGACTAGATGGGCCAGGGAAGGCCTTTTTTGTTCCAAATTCATTTTTTCTAGTCTATTCAGTTAGTACTGATTATATAAATATTGCATTATTGTCCCTCATTCACTGGGATACCCGCAGACCTTCGTTTACAACCTACGTCCAACTTTTGACTTAGCTAAGATTCCATAAGTTAGCCTCTCTAATTAGAATATTATGCCTTCTTCTCTGGAGAGAGCATATTTGTTATTGGGCTGATGGCCTAGAAAGATTACCCTGAACAAGCATTCGTTGAGTCCCTACTAAGTGATAGGAGATGCACGAGATTTAGAAATAGACACTGAAAAGACACTGACTTCTCTTTAGCACAAGATACTCAGACTCAAGTGGGGAAAGCAATTACCACTTGTATAATAGCTGCTGTGCTGGAGGATTTAACCATCCCCTTCCCAGTCTTGGCAAGCAGGGAAGACTTGTCAAGGAAGTAACATGTCAGCTGAGATTTGAAGGATAAGTAGTAGGAAGTTAGTGAAGAGGGGTGCAGGAGAAATGTACAGCATTCAGAATGAAGCAGCCACGTATGTTAAGTGTGGGAGAATCATCCACCATGACAAGATTCAAGATCAGCAATCAATTCCAATTCAGTATGTCCCAAGCACAGACTATACCAGAGGCAGGTTAGAAGTGATTCAAGTAGAGACATGAAGGGTGTGTCGAATATGGAACTTTTTGTTATCTTTGTATGCAATTGAGAGCCACTTAAGATTTAGAGACAGAGAGAACTATGATCAGCATTGCTTCTCCAGAAGATTTCTTTTGTGCAAGGGTGGAAGGAAAAGATAAGATGCGAGCAGGGAAACTCATTAAGAGGCTGAAGCAATAATCCAGGAGAGAATTTATCAGGACCTGAAGTACGTGGTAGCAAAAGAGAAGGCAACAATAGGGGACAGATTAGAAAGCTACTTAGAAGGAATATTAGGCAGGAGTCTGCAACCATTGAACACAGGCAGGGAGGAGGAACCGAGTTGGGGACAATGCTTAGCCTTTCTTGGGCTCTTGCATGGATGGTATTACATTCCGTGAGATAACACATGCTTCCTATTGGTAGTGCTAATTAAAAATAGCTGGACACACGCCTGGATTCTGGAAATTTTAAGCAGAAAGGATCTGTAGCAATTCCTTAGCTGGAAATTTTCCTCTCTGTGCTAGAGGTTTGAGACTGTGGCCTTTTCCACCACAGGAGTCTTCTGTTAGGTGGCCTTTTATGTTCTTATGCTACCCTCCTCCCTGGGCTTGTCTCTTTTATAACACATATCAGACTGTGCTGTGATTGTTTCTTTACTTAACTCTTTTCCTTACCAAACTGTGAGCACCTTTTGAGCAGGGACTGTGTCTTATGAATCATTACTAAGACACTCACTAACTCAACAGTGTACTCAACATTCATAGTGTCTATGTGCCAGGCACCAATTCACTGGATGCTCAAGACCTTGCATTGTGCCTGTACACAGGAGATCATCACTGAACCCTTGATGAATTGAATTCAGCTCAGCATAAGGTTTAGTAGGTTACTGTTTCAAAGATTTTTACTCAAGTGTGGGGAAATCTCAGAGTGTAAGTTCTGTGCAGACAGGTTGTGGAATCTAGCCTTTCTATTCATGTAGTCTGAGGACCATTAGCATTGGCATTACCTAAGAGCTTGTGAGAAACAGAGTCTCAGGGGCGCCTGGGTGCCTCAGTCAGTTAAGTGTCTGTCTTCAGCTCAGGTCATGATCTCGTGAATTGTGAGTTCCAGCCCCATGTCGGACTCTGTGCTGACTGCTAGCTCAAGGCCTGGAGTCTGCTCTGTGTCTCTTTCTCTCTCTGCCTCTCTCCCACCTTTCTCTCTCATCTCTCTCTCTCAAAAATAAGTAAAACATTAATTTTTTTAAAAATATACAGAATCTCAGCACCCCACCCTCCTCACAACACACACATTTATCAAATCATAATCTATGTTGTAATAAGAGCCCCCAGGAAATCTGGTTACATAGTAAAGTTGGAGAAGCCTGCCTCTGGGAAAATCAGTATTAATTGCTTTAGGCCTCAGGTGACTGATGTGCAAATGGTAACACCCCAATATTCCCTGATTATGCCTCACTGTGCTCCTACATTCTCCACTCCGCCACCACCAAACTCCAGTCACAATGGGGCAAGGTGTTCTCCTATCTTGTTTTATTGATCTCTTACCCATCTGGTCAGGCTGCTTTGTGGTAATGCCCAATATAGAGAGTAATAATGTCTGCTGTTTTTCCAGGATAATAATGATTAACCATTGGTACTTTACAACTATTTCAGAATGTGTTTCAATTCTGAGTCTGTCACTGATTAGTGGACCCATTTTCTCATCATTAAATTGGGGATAACACTAGTATCCACATCATAGGATCATGGTGAGGAATAAGTGAGGTATTAAACTACCTGACTCAGTAACTGACACCCAGAACTCATTACATGTAAATGCAATGATTCCTCTCATGGAAATCCTTTCAACTTTTCAGTAGCTATTCAATAACACTTAGTAAAGGTCTATAATGTGTAAAGCCTTGTAGCATGGAGGATGCAAAGATCTACACCGTAAGTCCAGTGAAGGAGAGATAATAGCAAGTACATAAATTACTGTGCTGAAAGGGAGCATCTACGAAGTGCCACATGTATGATCTGTTGCTATAAGTCAGTGGTCCTCAATGTGGCTTTTATAAAATACGGATGCCAGACCCTTCCCCTAGAAACTCTGATTTAATTAACCTATTTGGCATCTGGTATTTTTTAAGTACACCCTGGATGGTTCTATGTGCAGCAGGCTTCAGACCACAGACATAAGAAATCCCATGAGAAGAAAGCACTTCTGGTTGAGATTCCTAAAGGAAACTTCATGTAGACAAGTGTATCTTGAGGGCACGGTATGATAATTTTTAAGCTTAAAAGTCACACTCTTTTATTATAAAATTTTTAAATGGTGAAGCCTTTTTTGAAAAAAGTAAGCAAAAACTCTACCTTGTACCCCATCAGTCTTTTGTATTTGTGTAGTTTTCTCCCTTATTTTGTCCATATGCATATATATTTGTCATACTAAAGCAGAACTATTTAACAGATCTATGATGTGAGCCTCAAATTCAAGCCACACATATAATTTTAAATTTCCCAAGATCTACATTATAAAAATTTTTTAAAGATTCAGGTAAAAATAATGTTAATAATATATTTTATGTAACCTAATAATGTAAATATTATCATTCCAACATGTAATCAATATAAAATTAATGAGATAGAATTTGGTTTTTGCGTACTAAGCATTTAAACTCCCAGTATATATTTTACACGTTATGCAAATCTCATTTCAAAAGCTCAATAGTTATATACACCTGGTGGCTACCATGGTGGACAGCATGGTTCTAAAAAGTATGATTTATATAAAACATGGAAGGGATTCAGAAGTGGTAAATATTTTTTAACTATTATTGTTTTTGTAGTTATTGCTGATACAGAGATCTGATACAAGACAAATCTCAGAGTCAGTGGGAATTATCTCAAATACTGGGTTAAGATATCTTAATCTTATTTAATGGTTATGAGAGAGAACTGGCAATTTTGAATAAGAATATTAATTTAGCTGGAATGTGTGAGATGAATTGGAAGCAAGGCCAGTTGGAGGTGAGAAGGCCAATTAGAAGTCCAAGGGAGAGCTAATTACAGCCTGGATTCCAGCCAAGGCAGGAGAAATAGAAAGAAAAGAATAAATAGGTAATATTCACAAAGACATGGTGATTGATTTCATTTAAGATTAGAGGAGAGAAACAAGAGTCAAAGATGACTCCTGGGCAGATGGGAACGTCAAAGGGAAGAGTTTGTCAAGGGGGTACGGGTGTGATTTTGTTCAATTTTAGTCATGTTGAGTTTGAGATGACTTCCTGATCCAAATGTCTAGCTAGCGATGATCGGAATGTGGGCTTGGAGTTTACCAAAAGCAAAGGGGTGAAACCAAAGAAGAGAGTGGAGAATGTAACAGAAGAGTTCTGTAGGGCAATATGAAAGGAGTCTTTAAATACCTAAGCAACCGATATCTGGGGAAATGAGCACCAACGTGGCTCTGAAAAGCAGAAGAGCTTTGGTCAGGAATGTTATAGAGAGGCCGAGTTGAGCTTCACATGTAAATAAATTATCTAACACTTAGATAATTGTCTATACATAGAATAGGTGGCCTTGGGAGGTAGTAAATTCCGTGGGTCTTTTTTCAAGCAAACATTTAGAAATCAAAGCACATGTAAATTCAAATCACATGCTTTTCTTTCTTTCTAACTAGACTTTACATCATTTCTATAAGAACTTTTTAAAACCGCGGTCTTAAACCCACTACTTGTGTAGACTGTTAGCCTCTGCTAAACTCCCTTACTCAGAGGCTTCTGGGCTTATGGCATACCATTTGTAGTTTAACCATGGACAGGCAGGTTTTATTAGCCTCCCTGGACTCATCTTTCTTCTGCTTGCTCTTGAGTCTTTCTGACCGAGAGGATTCTCTCAACACGTGGTTACTCTGTTCTCCAGCCAGGGATCGATCTTCTTTTGGCTTTCTTCTATCTTACCAATGGTAACTATTAAGAGGGCATATGTGTTTTGGTTTCTAGGGAGAGTCTATTCCCTTTACTCCTCCTACCTCTTCTTAGACTGAATTGGAATCAATAAAAAGAACATTTAATCAATTATAGGGTTAAGTTGTGGTATGATTTTTGTATGATGTTAAAAGAAGTAAAATCTGACCTTGTATGAGGGTGCATTGGCTTCTCTCTCTTTCTTTCTCTCTCCTTCCCTTTCCCCTCCTTCCTTTCTTTCTTCCTCCTCTTCCCTTGAATATTTTTCTTATTTTGGCTTGACTTTGGAAATCTCAGTGGTTATAAAGGGGGCCTCATCCTTTCTTTCAAAAGATATAAGGATTCTTTTTCTTCAACCTTCATTTTTTTAGAAAACAAGCAGGACAGTGGGAAGATTTGGGACATGCCAGATAATGCCAATGTGTTTTCTCTTTTGGTTTTAGGCCCAAATCCTAGAAGCAAAAGAAGTCTTGTGGATACTCATGGCCCAGCCTATTAACAAAACCCCCTCTTTTAGAGTGAGTACAGTGTAATAGTAAGAGCATAGACTTTGGAGTCAAGCTGCCAGGTTCAATCCTAGCTCTACTAGTCACTAGCTGTGTGCCCTGGGTAAGATTTTCTCACCTCTATGGTGATAGTTTCTTCCATTCCTAACCTATAAAGTAAGGAGGCATTATTTCTATAGTTATATGGCTGGCACTGAGGATAGAACAGTAACAAAACAGAAAAACAGAAAACATCCCTATTCTGATAGAGCTTATATGCTAGCAAAGAAGACAGAAAACAAATATGATTTGTTGAGCGATGATAAGAGCAAAGGAGAAAACCAAGAAAGAGAGTGATGGAATGGTACAATTTTTATGGAACAACCAGATAAAGCCTTTGTGAAGAGTGAAGGTTCAGCAAAACCTTGGACATACTTGGGCAAAGTGTATCCAAACTGAGGAAATAGCAGGTGTAAGGCCTTGGTGAGGGAAGCTTCTTTGAGTTCTCAAGAAATAGCAAGGAGACCAGCATCACTGGGCTAGAGAGAGGGAGATAAAAGGATGCCAGGAGATGAAGTCAGAACATAGAAGACAGATCATTTATGGCCTGTAGGCATGGTAAGAGGGTGGATGTTATTCTGAGTGCAATGGGAAGCCATTGGAGAAGAGTTAGAAATGACTGCAAAGTATTTTGCCAGTGCAATTAGAATTCTGTATAAAGCTTTCATTTACTGAGGTGAGGGAAGATTGAGGAAGAAACAGAATGGGGATATCAAAAGTTTATAACCATATTAAATATGAGATGCCTATTAAATTTTCAATGGAAAAGTCAAGTAGGAAGTTTTAAGGTATACATTTGGAGTTCAAATGGTGCTATGAGGCCATGTGAGATGAAAACTGAGACTTGGTCTTTGAATTTGATAACAGAGACTCAGACAGGAATATTTCAACGTTTTAATGTTTCCATATTTCAGTGGGAGGATGAATGCCTGACAGCAGATAGCAGATAGAGAGATAAAAAGATGATTTCGCTCCTGGCTATGATGGTGGAGCTTGTATCAAACAAACTTCCTACTAAAATAACCAGAAAAGCTGGATTTTAAAAATCTATTTGAAGATATTTGAGATGTACTAAGACTAAAAGTATTTGAGAAGCCACGATGCAGAAAGGAAATACACGGAGGTAAACTCAGTATTTGATACTGGGGTTTTTTTTTTCTACTTAAGGAATTTGCCTCTTCATAAATGGAATCAGAAATAGAGGCTGGGAGAACAAGGAAGAAGTGATAGCCGAGGAATTAGGACGCTTCCCAGACGTATGAACACTATAATGGAGCTGTTGGGACAAAAACTTAGAGGGGGCAGGGCTGGTGAGTAACTCAGGATTTCACTGGGGACCACTGATGGGCTTTATCTTGAGCAAGAGCAACCAGAAACAGACCAGCCTTCCCAGAGAGTAAAACCCAGCTTCTACTCCCCTCAATCATACACTAGAGTAACTGTCTTCCAGAAACAAAAATAAATTCTCTGGAGCAAGAGCTGGCCAAGAGAACTTTATGTGATGATGGAAATGTTCCATAGCAGTTCTGTATAATGTGGCAGCCACTAGTCACATGTGAGTCTTGAACATTTGCAACGTGACTAGTATGACTGAGGAAATGATTTTTAATTTTTAAAAAATTTTAATTAATTTAAATTTAATTTTTTTAAAATGTTAATTCATTGGAGCACCTGCGTGGCTCAGTCGGCTGAGTGTCCAGCTACAGCTCAGGTCATGATCATGTGGTTCATGGGTTCATGCCGGAGTCCCGCTCCAGCAGGTCCAGGGCTCCCTGAAAGGATGGACGGTGTCGGAGAAAGAGAGAGCGAGACGCCTTTCTAATCACCAGGCAGGCATCTCTGCCCTTTTGGCAGGCATCTCTTTATAGGTGATGTATTAACATGACATCAAAAGAGTGGAATTTTTACTACAAACAATTCTCGGTGATAAAATGTTTTAAAAAGTGTAAAGAAACAGGTTTTACAGAGGCGCTTTTGCAGAATTACTCTAATGTCAGTGAGGTAGTTTTACAAATAGGATAACAAGATACTCTCAGTGAAAAGCAGATAACATGCACATCTGTTTAAACCAGTAGTAAATCTTATAACTAAGAAAATAGCAGGATAGCAAATACATTTGTTTATATCAATAAAAGGAAGAATGTATTTGCGCTGGTTAGTAAGTTGCTTGTGTCAACCTTGTTATTTGATGTTGAAGGTGTAAGCATCTTAGGGACCCTAGATGTGCTGGCCTTTGTGTATGAGTTTAAGTTTTAACTATTTTTTACCCATCCTCATAATGGGTTTCAGTGTAAGGGAAGGTATTTTTGTGGCACCAATTAGCAAAGGTATATGCTGTAACTTATGTCTGGCTCTTGTTTGTTTCTTATCTCTAAGTTAGGCTCTTTTTCTCTGGGCCAGAGTTAATAGTAACTCTTGTGTTCTTTAACCCCCTTTATTATCTATGTCTTAGGTTTGTGAGGTTCATTAGAAGATCCTTTCAACAAACATCTGCAGTGCTTTGTCTAAATTCTTCTTTGTAGAGGTGGGAATAAGCTTCTTCCCGTGAGGCATCTGTGTGGGGAATATCAGTCTGATTTGGAGCATTGTGAGGCCTAATCAATGACAGCGGTCCCATTTCCAATATGATCCAATAGTAGAAGGAGATACCAGTTTCGCTTCATGGCAGGAGCTATGCCAACATCTGCCATTTCCTTGCCATGACTGTGTCATCCAGCAAGGCTGATGCGGCTCCCAGCAGGTTCGGGCCCCACATCAGGCTCTCTGCTGACAGCTAGCTCAGAGTGTGGAGCCTGCTTCAGATTCTGTGTCTCCTTCTCTCTCTGACCCTCCCCTGCTCAAGCTGTCTCTCTCTCTCAAAAATAAATAAAACATTAAAATTTTTTTTTTTAATTTTTAATTAATTTAAATAACCACATGTACTTAGTTGCTATCATATTAGATAGTGTAGCTCTGAAGGATAATATCATGCAGAGCCTCAAATTATCTCTATAATTTTTCTGTATCATGTCTACTTTCAAAAATTAGCAGGCTTATCAAAATATAAGTACAAATGACTAAAAGACAAGAGAAGAAATTAAGAAAAAACCATAGATGATCCAAGTGTATCAACTATGATTAATATCTTTTTAAAACTTAATGAAAAGATGGGAATTTCAGCAGAAAACTGGTACTAGTAAAGTGGAAATAAATGGAAATTTGACAACAGAAAAATTTTAGATTCAGTAGATGGATTTGGTTACAGATTAAAAACAGCTGATGAGAAGATTAGTAAACTGGAATATGGGCCATTAGAAAATGTCTGTATTGAAGTGCAGGGAAAAAAGAATGGAAAAATAGAAAATCTTCTTTAAGACATGAACACAGGGAACAGGTCTCTCATCGATGCAAGTGAAGTACCAGGAGAGGAGACAGAATGGGGTAGGAACAGGCTTTCAAGACATAGGAATATAAATAATATTCAAGACATAGGAATTTTCAGAATTATTGGAAGTCCTCAAACCAGATTCAAGAAACTCTACACATTCAAGGGAAGTTAAATGCAAGTAACTATACCTGGGCACACTATTGAAAACTAAAAGACAAACAATCTTGAAAACAGCACGGCAAAGTGTCATTACCTTTGAACGAGCAACAGTCAGACTTAAGCTGACTTCTAGCTGGAAACTATGGAAGCAAGACAACAATAAAGCATGTTTAAAGAACTGAAAAAAGGAAACAAAA
Organism: Suricata suricatta; assembly: GCF_006229205.1. Lineage (NCBI taxonomy): Eukaryota > Metazoa > Chordata > Mammalia > Carnivora > Herpestidae > Suricata > Suricata suricatta. The sequence continues at coordinate 22,547,214 of NC_043709.1, read as the reverse complement.
GACAAAACCCTGTCCATCCAGCATTATACTTTGATGAAGGTCTCCATTTACATGTAGGCAAAATGACAACATTTTCACACAAAAATGAAGAGAACGGATTCACAAAGAAGAAATACTAAAGGAAGAGTTTTAGACAAAAGGAAAAGGATTCCAGATAAAAGTGCCAAAAGGAACAAAAATCTATTGAAAGGCTAAAATGTGGAAAATCCACATAAAACATTTTAATGTCTTGTTGTCAAGGAGCAGTGGGCTATGATGATACAAATTTAAGGCTCCTGGATTCAAACCAACCATAGGCAATTCCATTTTGTATATCCTGTATCAGTTGTTGGCCTAAATGAATCAAAACACTGTATCTCTTACCCTACTGGCAGAAGCTGGCATAAATCTATGTACAATGCAAGATTGGTTATCAGGTTACCCCTGTCAGCTTAAGAACCCCCTTGAGACAGCCACAGTTAGAAAATTAAATACATTGAGAGAACATAAGTGAAAACAAATCATTACTTTGTGTTGAACAGCTTACCACACCAGAAACTGCTGGCAGGAAAAGAATGTGGTAATTCTAAATATTTTATTCACCTTCAATTTGTTTAAGACAAAAGACTGAATCATATACTTAACTTGAGAAAACTGCACCCTACTTCTCTTTCACACATTAATCAGAAGTACCTTCATTCTTTGAACTTTTACTTTAGAGGGAGGGCATAGAGAATGAAAATACTGACAATGAAATGGAAGTCTTACACAGACGTAAAATAATGGAATGAGAAAGGATCTAGGGTTATTTAGTCCAGCGAGTTCTGGAGGTTTGGAAAAATAATGGGGCTAGGTACAGGTGGGCAAGAGATCCAAGCGACCCTTTAGATTTCTTCCTTTAGACAGAGCTATCCCAACTTTTCAGTTATGATTTTCTTTGAAGGAATGATTCTACTGATTACATTAAGAAAAGTGTTTTTTTTTTTTTTAACTTTTCCCAATTAAATGGCAGTCACTGGTGTCACCCAACCTGCTGAGTGAAGAAACTGCCTCAGAGAAGAGAACAACGAAACAATTTTGTAGAGCTTCAAAGCAAACTTTTCTCCTGGAAAACAAACAAACAAACAAACAAACCAACCAGCAAAAAAAGAAACCCAAGCTTTTTCCAGTAGAGGTACTCATGTGTGAAACTTTACATTAGTCAGGTTGAGGAAATTACTTGGATAATTTTACTGGCAAATAAATCAGTAATCCTGAAATGATTTAGCATGGGGCTAATGACACTTTATTTCATTTTAAGTACAGTTAAGTTTCTTAATTACAGATACTCTAGAGACTTAGAAAAATGGCTACAATTATGGCAGGTCATTAATTCTAAGGGCACACAGCTTCCTAGGCAACACCTGCTAGGTATAAGCAATTGCTAGGTTAATATGGACTATTAGAAATTAATAGTTTCCCTGCTTTTAAGCCACAGTTAACTCCTGAAATCTCAACCCAACTGCATTGTGTTTGCAAGTGATTTATTATTTTAAAAAAATTTTTAACATTTATTTATTTTTGAGAGACAGAGAGAGACAGATCATAAGCACGGGAGAGGTAGAGAGAGAGGGATACACAGAATCGGAAGCAGGCTCCAGGCTCTGAGCTGTCAGCATAGACACTGAGCCACCCAGGTGCCCTGTAAGTGATTTATTTTAATATTTTATGCCTATATGCTTATGTTTCATTACTTTCAATGGTTGAGATATACATATTGAGTATTGGACACAGAATAGGTAGAAATAATTCCTTGATTCTGCATCTTCGGAAATTGCATTTTTTGAGAAGAAAAATATGTTCTCAGTGCAAAATTATAGAAAAGAAAAAAAATGTCACTCCCTATGTAACTTTTTCACTTCCAACTGCAAAGGATGATTAATAGTAATGTACTTTTTTTTTGCCACTTCATATGTATCTGGTCAGCTAAGACATATATTTATGTTCATTTTCTTCGACCTTAATCAAATGATCCTTCAATTTTAACTTGAAAGCCTCCATATATTTGAATTCTTAACATTCAGACTGAATTTTGCCTTCGTGAGCCACGAAGACTACATAACTTTAAGAAGGTAATTACAGTCATATGATGCATCCATGTTCTTTAATATCAGAACAGTGATAATGGTTCACAATGAGCACCAACTCAACAGCATGCCCAAGTCACGTGCTTTATACCCATTATCCCAATGTCATTTATCCTGAAACCCCATGAGTCCTCTAATTATACATGTTTTATAAATTCAGAAACTTAGGTTCAGGAAGAAAAAGAAAGAAAAAGGAACTGTCCAAAGTCACAGAGCTCATAGGGATTCAGCTGGACCCTGAACTCTGTTTCTTCCTCCAGAATGCATGCCTGGAAGACTATGAGATTTAACACTGTTTGCAATCCTATGGCCAGGAAAAATGCCGTCTCATTTGCGTAATAATGCTTTGTATTTACAGAGTGCTTTATCACCTTGTTATATGAGATCCAAAAAGTTCTCTAAGGAAGTGGGAAGATAAGGAATCTAGGACATACAGAGGATGTGATGTACCTGATATACTGTGTGTTCCTACAAAATCCAACTTTTTTCCAAGAGCCAGAACTTTGCCCCATGAAGCAAAATATAAAATAATGTAAACATGTGTTGAATGCCTCTCATATGCCAAGATGCTTTTTCTCCCTTCTGCCATCATTGTGTTAAATAAAAAATCTTAACATTTTTCTGTCTATAGTAATGCCAATGGGCCCATAATTGTCTCAGCTTTCAATCTGACATGACTTTTCCATTATGCACTGTCCCAGACATCTACACACATTCATTCAGAAGCCATGTAGATCTTTTTTTTTTACAGTTTTCTGGCTATTAACAACAGTACTAACTTAATATAGGATCTCTTCATTTCACATTGGAGTTACTACAGTTTTCTAATCCATTTTTTAAGACTTAATTTTTTATACATTTATTTATTTTTGAGAGACAGAGAGAGACAGAATGTGAGCAAGGAAGGGGCAGAGAGAGAAGGAAACACAGAATCCAAAGCGGCTCAAGCATCTGACCAAGCCGTCAGCCCAGAGCCTGAGCAGAGCTCAGACCCACGAATCTTGAGAACATGATCTGAGCTGAAGTCAGATGCTTAACTGACTGAGCCAGCCAGGTGCCCCTTAGGAGTTAATTTTTTAAGGGCAGAATTAGGCGCACAACAAAATTGAAGCCACTGTGCAGATATTTACCATAAAATCCCTGTTCCTACACATGTAAAGTCTTTCCCAATACCAACACCACTCAGCAAAGTGGCACTTTTTTTTTTTTAACAAAGAACGAAGTCGCATTGACATATCGTAATCACCCAAAGTCTATAGTTTACCTAAAGTTTCACTCTTGGTATCATATACTCTGTGAGGTTGGGTAAATGTATAATGACATCCATTCATCATTATAACATCATACAGAATATTTTCACTGCCTTATAATCCTCTGTGCTCAGCCTATTCATCTCTCCTACCCCCTTTCGCCTAGCAAACTCTGATCATTTTATTGTCTCCATACTTTTGCCTTTACCAAAACATCATTTGATTGGAGTCATACAATATCAAGCCTTTTCAGATTGAGTTCTTTCACTTGGTAATATACACTTGAGGTCCCTTCGTGTCTTTCTGTGACTTGATAGATCATTCCGTTTTAGCACTGAATAATATGCCATTGTCTGGATGCACCATAGTGTACTCACTCTTTCGCCTACTGAAGGAAATCTTGGTTGCTTCCAAGTTTTGGCAGTTATGAATAAAGCTTCTGTAAACATCCGTGTGCAGAATCTTCTGTGGACGTAAGTTTTCAGTTCCTTTGGTTAAATACCAAGGAACATGACTGCTGGGTCATATGGCAAAAGCCTGTTTAGTTTGGTCAGAAGCCACCACACTGTCTTTTAAAGTGGCTGTGCCATGTTTCATTGCCACCAGCAATGGGTAAGGGCTCCTTTTGCCCCACATTCTCTTCAGCAGTTGGTGCTGTCAGTATTCTAGATATGGGACATCCTAATATGTATGTGGTGGTATGCTATTTCAATTTATATTCCTCTGATAACATATAAAGGAGAGCACCTGTTCATATATTTATTTTCCATCTGTACATCTTTGGTGAGGTGTCTGTTAGGGTCTTTGGCCCATTTTTAATAGGATTCATTGTTATTGTTGAGTTTTAAAAAGTTCTTTGTATATTTTGGATAATAGTTCTATATCAGATGTGTCTTCTGCAAATATTTTCTACCAGTCTGTGGCTTGTATTCTCATTCTCCTGACATTGCCCTTCACAGAGTGGAAGTTTTTAATTTTATGAAGTTTGGCTTATCAATTATTTTTTTCATGGATGATGTCTTTGGTGTTGCATCTAACAAGGCATCACCATACCCAAGGTCGTCTAGGTTTTCTCCTATATTGTCTTCTAGAAGTTTTAGAGTTTTGCGTTTTACGTTTACGTTCATGATCCACTTTGAGTCCATTTTTGTGAAGGGTGTAAGGTCTGAATTCACTTTTTTGCATGTGGATGTCTGGCTGTCCCAGGATCACTTGTCAAGGACTATTTTTGTTTCATTGCATTGCTTCTGTTCCTTTGTCAAATATCAGTTGAATAAATTTATGAAAGTTAATTTCTGGGCACTCTGTTCTGTTGCATTGATCTATTTGTCTATTCTGTCACCCATACCACACTGTCTTGGTTACTATAACTTTAGAGTAAGTCTTAAAGTTGAGTAGTGTTAGTTTTCCAACTTTGTTCTTCTCCATCAATACTGTACTGGCTATTTGGGGGTCTTCCAAACCATTTTGCTCTCTCCACTTTTTATTATCTTTCTTCTTTGCTGTGCTTTCTGTTAGCTGTATGCTTTTGAGAAAAGTAACTTATTTCACTGTTTTCTTCCCTGTAATCAAAGTATTTGTTTTGGGGGGGAAATGCCAAAGTTTCTTAAAATTCTGATATTCACTGATTCCTAAAACACTCTTCCCACCAATCATTTCCCTGCTTAACATTCCATGGCTCCCATTACCTACATTTTAAGTTCCAATATTTTTAAACTTAAGGAAATATTCTTTTTAAATTATGTCTCAACTTGTCTTTCAAGTCTTTCATCTCTTTGTTTTAATCATGATCTAATCCATGAATGTCAAGTTGGTTGCAGGTGCACACCATGTTCTTCCCACTCCCATAATTTTTCTCATTAAACCTTATAACCTTCCCCACAGAGAGCATCAGGAGACCACTACAAACAGCAGAGTACACTCTGAAACAATAAAATAAACATGATTAAAGTATTTGAAGAGATAAAAGAAGGAACAGAATCAATAATGGAAAAATATGACCTTATGAAATATGATCAGGAGAAGATTTGAAAAAGAACCAAATAGTGTTTCTGTAATGAAAAACTAAATGGACAGGTGAAAGCATAAATTAAATGCTGAAAAGAGAATCGATGAACTAGAAGATGGATTTGGAGAAGTCATCCAGCATGCAAAGTAGAGAGGTGAAGAAGTAGAAGTTTTGAAAGAGCATTTAAAGATGTGAAAGCCAGAATGATAAATTCCAATAACAACTCTCAGAAGAATTTTAGAGAGTGAGAGAGGTAAGAAGTTAATTTCAAAGAAGTAACAGCTGACAATTTTTCTTAATTAAAGAACACATAAATGTGCAGACTAAAGAAACATTGATTAGAAAACAATTGCATAAAATGGAAATAAATCCACTGCTCTGTAGATCCTAGTGAAATTGCATGACATGAGAGACAAATAGAAAATATGATATGGAACAAGACAGAAAGACAGATTGCCTCTATAACATCTTGACACTGACAACCTAAAATTCCATATCCTGATAAATTCTCCTCTAAGAATTCGATGAATTAAATACCTATTCAGGAAACAACAAAATTACATGACATCATGGTTCCCCCCAAATTAAAGAATCTGTAAATTCATTCCTTACCTGTAAGGAAGTTGTACTCTGCCAGAGAAAGTAGTACATGTATTTTCTCATTTCTTCTCATTAATTTACCATCTTCTACAACCTCTATTAAGACAACTCTTTCTCCACATTGTTGTCTGATCAGCGTACTTCAGTATCAACCTTGATCATACTGCTCTTACTCAAAAATTCTCAAATGTAGGCTAATGGCATCTAAATCAAGGGATCCATAAAGTTTTTCTGTAAACACTTTGAAAGTTTATTTATTTATTTTGAGTCAGAGTGTGTGAAAGGGACAGAGAGAGGGAGAGAATCCCAAGCAGGCTCTGCACTGTCAGTGTGGAGCCCAGTGCAGGGCTCAGACTCATGAACTGTGAGATCATGACCTGAGCTGAAATCAAGAGTTGGACACTAAACTAACTGAGCCACCCAGGAACCCCTATAAATATTTTAAATATCCTGTAAATATTTTAGGTTTTGAGGGCCACAAGCAGTCCCTGTTGCATATTCTTCTTTATTGTTTTTTAAAATTCTTTTTATTTATATTTTTTAATTAATTTTTTTCATGTTTCCCCTTGAGAGAGATATAGAGACAGAACACAAGCAGGGAAAGGGCAGAAAGAGGTAGACACAGAATCTGAAGTAAGCTCTAAGCTCTGAGCTGTCAGCATGGAGCCTGATGTGGGGCTTGAACTCAAGAACCTCAAGATCATGACTTGAGCCAAAGTCAGATGCTTAACCAACTCAGCCACCCAGGTGCCCCTAAAATCTCTTTAAAAATATCAAAACCATTTTTAGTTCTTGTATTGTATAAAACTCGGCTCTAGGCAGACTTACCTGGGTCATATTGCTGAGCCCTCATCTAAACTCTGAACTTGTCACTCAAAGATCTCTATTCCTTTTGCCGGCTTTCATCTTAATACTGTACTGCAGGGACTTTCTACTCTGATGCATTTAACAGAATGAAATATGTTTACCATGAACAGTAGCAGAGGAGCATACATCTCCTTTCTTGACCCTGTCAAATGCTATAGGTTGATGGGCCTGGGGGTGGCTATTGGTCAGTGGGACTCAGAGGAGTTTCCTCTTTAACAAGGTTGATTTAAAAGCCAAGTGATCAATTGGAGGCTTTATCAGTTCATAGTTATCCTTGAAATTATGTTCATATATACTACGCTATGAAAATTAATAGGGTTCTCATCCTAAATGTGAACAATTCAGTTTAGCATTTGCCTTTTATGACTACCCAGAGGAGATCAAGCATTGGCCTCATTGCTGGCGCTGCAAAGATGCATATAACAGTCACTTCCTCAGAAGGCCTCAGAAGAAGAGAATTTAGGTGAATTAGTCAAAGAATAACATTTTAAGTTCATGATCATTAGTTTCTAACTATTGTCTGCCAAGAGGACATTGCAGGCAAAGTCTAGAGATTAATCCTGAACACGTGCCAGAAGTCACTTAAAACGCAAAAGCGAGACGCTTCTGTCATACAAAAAAAAAATGCATTGTTATTCCATGATTCCATTTTCTTTTGGCTCTAATTTATTATTTACACAAACATTTAACACCTACCTGCTATTTCCTCAGGCTCTTATTTGTTCAGATACAATCCCTGATCTCTTTGTATCAACCACCAAGTTTAGGGACCACTGTTCTAAATCAGCCATTCATTCTGCAGGAGGTGTGGCCTTCTTAGTGTGTGGGGTGTGTGTGTGTGCGTGTGTGTGTGTGTGTGTGTGGTAGAGGGTGGGGGAATGCATGTTGCTGTTAGTATAAAGATGGGAAGATCTCCCTTAGCAAAGAAGAAACTGCTTTGTTCTCTTGATCTTTGAAACAACTGAGAAATCCCTGTGAATTCTGGGCTGCCAGTCATTAATTACATCACTCAATCAAAACCCTAGCGCAATCATCTCACAGCTCCCCACATAGCTGGTTCTACATAACACAAGTGCAGCCATCTCCAGGCTGAAACCACAGCATTAACAGAACGTATCAAGTTGTTTGTGATGCTTCATTCACAGTAATCAGAAAAAGAAGTCAAGCGGGCACATTTATCATGGTGACCGCGGAGTTTGTAGGTTAGCTGCTCCGAAGGGAGAAGATACCTTTGATTAAGTTAAGACAAACTATAATGGATGAGAGTTCTGCTCAAGTCCAATAAATCACCAGAGCCTTTCTAAGCTAGCAGGAATAGGAATCATTGGTAAATTAAAACTTGCTGCAGTGGCCATGCTGATGCCTTTAGTACAGAGTCGGCCCGGACACCTCTGCAGAGGAAAGCTGGAAAAGGAAGTCTAAATAGTCTTGAGAGGGTATTCATGATTGACGACTACAAAATGTATTGCCCATTGGACTTCTACGGGGCTCTGCTTTAATAAACCCTGGTCCCTTTTAACTGTAGGATGTGGTAAAAGGTCACCGGACTCAATTTTAGCAACCAGACTGGCAGGCTGGAATGCAATGGTGCTGGGCCCCTGGTGTCCGTGGATCAGCATCTCCTCAGAGGGGCTGAGAGTCAGAAGGTGTGGTCTGAAATAAGAATGGGTGACTCTTTTTGTTTCGGATTTCTCTGTGTCTATAAATTTTTGGACCTTTTTTCCCTAGGATTCTGAGGCCATGAATAAAATATGAGTATGTTCTATTTCTTTTTCCTTAATGAGAGATTGCCTTGGATGGTAGGCCATTCCCTGCACAAAGGAAGCCACACGCTGGATTTATTAACTCTTAGCAAATGTTTGTTCGATGCTGAGTAATGAGGAGGTTTGCCGGTGCAGCAAGATAAAAGGCTTCCCCACTTTGTGTTTATCCTCTGGGTAATGAAAAAACAAATTGGCGATTTTGTATTTTTCCTGTTGGAAATTCATAAGGTCAGTCGGGGAAAACAGAGAAGGTTAACTGGCATGAACACTTGCCTGTAAGCATGGTGTCAGGAAAGAAAGGTCACAAATGGATGAAATACCCTAAACCATAACCAGGGCCACTGCAAATACAGGGCCCGAGGAAAAGAAATTGCATTCAATGAAAGCAGAGCCTTGGGAATTGCCTGACTGGCACGCAACCAGTCCTGTGTTTTCAGCCCGCAGACGTTGAAGAAACCTATTGTAAAGCCAGCAGAATAATATCTCCCTTTCTGAAAGTGCTTTATTTTTTTTTTTTTTGCCACCTTCCATTATCTCCCACTCTGTTGGCATTTTTTCCCTCTATGCCTTTGTATGCTGTTCCTCCACCCCTTTTGTTTTTCATCTCTCCCTGCAGAGAAAAGCTACTTGCTAGGGGTCAAAGGGAGGCAGAGGAGGCTTGGACAAGCGGAAGCTGTAAGCTTCCAGTGACTGACGGTCTATGCAGAGCTGAGAGCATTTGGACCTGCCTGAAATTTCGGTTGATAACTTTTCTTAATATGGAGCGAGACTGGTTTGTTCCCCTTCCTTTGTTAGGCACCAACTCATAAGGAACCAGAGAAATGGGATTTCCTACAAGTTTGCAGAATATTTCAGTCAGATATTTTGCTGCAAAGTTGCACCAGTCCTTTCCTCTGGTTGAATAAACCAGTTTGGTTAAGGATTCTGTTAAATTAGAGAGAGGCCAGGGTCCTTTCCTGCCAGTAATCTTATTTCTCTACCACGGGAAAAAGTTACCTTTCTCTCTCTTCCTTCAAGAGTCCCTCTTCTGCTTACAACAATCCAGATTTGGTTAAACTTGGAAGAAAACTCTTCTGCTTCACTGACTACTTTCCCAGAGTGCAAAATAATTCCTGTCTTCGATGGGGAGGCAGGTGATGTGTGTCACCAGAATTGGGAAACTGAAGGAAAAATGAGAGAGACAGTAAGAAGATGAAAGAAGAAGAAAAGACTGGAGAGAGAAATGGAAAGATGGAATCAGTAATGCCCAGTCTACAAGGAGGAGACAGACTGTGGAATCGAGAGGAAAAAACGGGGAGAAGCCAAGTGGGAAAGACAAGTCAGTACAAGCTTGAGGAGACAAGGATTGTGGGAGACAAGTTCCTTCAGAGGCAGATAATGCTGCATTTCAATGATTCCTGTACACCTTCTGTCCTTCACAGGTGGAAAATTACAAGGTTCTGATTAGAAAAATCTAACCACTCTATTCTGTATCTAGAGGCAAGGGAAGGCCAAAAAATGCTCAAAGGAAAGGATTATGTACATGTTAAGTCTCAACTTTGAAGCTTGGAAGGAAGCCATGTGGGTGGAATCTTCACGTTGGAGGGGACCCTTGGCATCTATCTAGCCTGACTTGCTCATTTTGCAGATGAGAAAATCCAGGTCCAGGTTATTGGAGGGGCTCATTCCAAAGTGGAGATACATTGTTATAGTGATGTAATTATACAATTTGGGAATAGAACCCATATTTTCTGCTTCTCTGTCATGTGACTTCTACAGCTGCTGCTAGAGCTGACCATTTGTTTCTCATTGCAGGCGCCTGGTCACTGATAGAACACTGGACTTCAGCCAGTGCTGACATTAGAAACAGTAGGGGCTACAAAAGGTTTGCGAGCAGGGGAGTAATGTCATGAAACTGGGTTGGCAGAGGATCATTCTAGCAGCTGAGTGAAGTGAGCAGGTGGAGGATAAAGAAATCACAATACCACAAAGCCCTGATAAAGTACCTGTGTGACCCTGAACAAACCTGTTAATCTCTGCTCTCAATTTACTCACATCTAAAATGACGGCAAATGATGGTCCCATGTACCTCTAACGTTTTAGGATTCTGAAGCACCCTTCTCTGCAGTCGTGGCGGTTAACGTTACTTAATTGCAGCAGCTGACAGGTTATAACATGCCTGTCATTTATTTCCCTCAATGTTGGCCACACGTGCCCTGAGGTAAATTGGCCACTCCACAAACAAATCTCTGAAAAATGGCAACTCTAGCAGCTTGCCAGAGGCTGGACCACGGGATCCAAATGCGGAAAAGACAGGAGCGCACAAATGTCCACTTAACTCTACAGTCTTTGATTAATGAATATTATCCAAGGTAATAGCCATAAAATACAAAGAATTTACACAGCAAGAGACTCTATACCAGTTTTCCTGGCCCCAGCCAAGCTAATAGGAAAAGAATCCCTGGGGTTCTGGCTAAAATAGTTCAGTATCTAATTGAAGGCAAAGAAGTAATAGTCAGCTAATTCTGTCACTGATAACATTGTCATTGTGAAGAAAACCTAACTCCTTAATTATTTCAAACCAGTTGCTCTCTTACTTTACATTTTTAAAGATGTCATTTCAAAGGAATGGCTGTCTCTTAGCACAATTTATCCATTAGAATCAGGTTGATAACAGCCCATTGTAAGAGAAAAAGGGGTCAATACTGAGAGTCTGAAAAAATAGTTAGCTCTTGTCAGATAGGAAGATAGAAGTGTCCTCCAAAAGATACAATGTTATGCAGAGAATATTGTTCTAATATTTTCAGAAATGTTGTGTGGGTTGTTTATAAGGCATTCTCTGAGGCTTGAGAAAAATTAAATTGCAAAAGCTAAATTAACAACCAGCTTTGGGATATTTGATAAACATGGGGAAACTCAACTAGGATTTATTACTGAATAATCAAACCTTATATCCACAAATAATAGGAGGAGCAAACCTGATGTCAAGGGAAATGGATTTATCTGGAAGGAAGAACTAGGTGAACACTGAATGTCCACCCACCCAGAAGTACAATAGTGTGTGACTCTAACTCAGTAATCAGACTGAAGGAAAACATGGGAGGAACCATTTTATTTCACTGATTATTTTTTTCTCAAGAGGAATTCCCGATTCAGATCAGAGAATTAACCATCTCATAACTTATGCTTTTATGTTTATGATAACCATTCTTTAGAGATTTTCATTTATTTTAATTGAAAAGACTTCTGTTTAATTCCTTAATAAAGGATTTTATTCATGTTTAGTCATTTATTTTGAAAGAGAGAGAGAGAGAGGGAGAGAGAGAGAAACAGCGAGAGGGAGGGAGAGAGTGTGCATGTGTGTGCATGTGCATCCCCCCTGCCCCCCGCTGCACGCCCATGAGCAGGGGAGCGGCATAGAGTGAGGAAGAGAGAGAATCCCAAGCAAACTCCATGCTGTCAGCATTGTAAGATCATGACCTGAGCTGAAATCAATCATTGAAGGCTTAATCAACTGAATGCCCCAGGGATTTTTTTCCCCTTAGGTGCTATGCAATGACATAAAGATGAATCCAAAAATCTAAGTAAACATTTAACAGTTTGGGCACCAATTCTGTCAAAAAAAAAGAAAAAAAGAAAAGAAAAAAAGCAACCATAAACAGAAATAGGAGAGTAAAGAGAGAGAAGTTATTAATTCTCTTAAAATTATTTTGGGGTTTCTTTATGACAGACACTATGGTATGAATATATAGGTCTCTGGGTTTTCAGAAGTTTCCTCAGAATATTGTGTTGAATGACCATTATCTAACAGATTTTTCAATCATAACTTATTTGAAGACACATGTTTGATTCATAAAAAGAAAAGTAATATATTTTGTCTCTGTTCTAATTTCTGATCATCTAATCGCTGTAGAAAAACCGATGTATCTCTTAGCACAATTTTAAAAGTATCTCACAACTGTAAAAATTTTAATAAAGATATAACATTACCTTTTTGTCACTTCTCTTTCCTTTCCTCTTCCCTTCCCCCATTTTTTTCAGATGGAAGATACACAAGTGTTTTGCTTTCGTATTATCCATTTATGATACCATTTATATTTTGTCCTCTAATTATAATGAAATTTGTACTTCTTTACCTAAATGTTGAAAGTATGTGAAACCATTTACATTATTATGATCATATAAACGTGTTTTACTGCAGAGCCAATGTGTCCTCAGGTTCCATCTCTCTCTGTTTTTCTCTGCCACTCAAACAGAATGTTGCCAGGGGCCCTTGGTTGGCTCAGTTGGTTGAGCATTGGACTCTTGGTTTCATCTCTGGTCATGATCCTAGGGTTGTGAGGCTCAACACTCAGTGCTTTATTTGGGACACAATGTTCTTGTTTGTTTTCTAGGATTTTTATTGTCTCTTGCCTTGAGAGAAAAATGTTATTGATATAGTTCAGCTCTGAATCACTGGAACTACTTTTTGGAATTATTTCCCCCTTCTTCCTAAAGCATGCTCATTGGACCATATAGTCACTTTTTGTTCTGTAGTTAGCCTTTTTCTTTTTTTTTTTTTTAACTGTTTTACAATGATCATGCTGATCATTTTTATCACTGTTTTCTTGGTTTACTTCCCCCATGTTTTATATCTTAAGTCTTTATTTTCTTGTTCTTAACCTCTGTTTTGCTGGAGTAGATCCTTAAATAACAACTTTGAAATAAGGAGATAAACTTTCAGATTCCTCACATATCTGAAAATGACTTGACTTTACTTGTATTTGATTATTAATTTGATTATTTATAGAATTTTACAAGAAAAATCATTTTCCCTAAGAATTTTGAAGGCTCCAATTTATAGTTTTCTAGCATTTATTACTGATGGTGAGATTGTTTTTGATAATTATCTGCTTCTTATTGTACTGTAAATTATTCTTGTCTCTTTCTTTTTGGTAACTTTTGAGATATCTATCTTTGGTGTTAGAAAATTTTTTAAATTATACAATGTTTGGTATCTGTAAAATTCCTATAAAGTAAAACTTTATCTCCCTTCAGTGCCGGAAATTTTTATCCATATTTATTCATTACCTTTATTTTAAAATTTATAATTTACTTAGGTAAAATGAATATTTATTACTTTTTAACAAGCTGCAAATGTCCTTATAACTAGCACCAAAACCAAGAAAAATGGAATGATTCCAGCGTCCCAGAAGACTTTCCCATGATCTCTTCCAATATTGCTGCCAAGATAACCACTATCCTGATGTCTAACAGTATGATTCATTTTATCCATTTTTGTTTTTTATATAAATGGAATCAATATATTATTTTTTTTAACCAATTTCCTTCTCTACACATTTTTTTTTCATCCTTTCTCTTGAACTTCTAGTAGTCAAATGTTGGACCTTCTGGATTTTGTACTTTGTATCTATTATCTGCTTTCTTATATTACCCTCCTCATTTTTGGTACCAGGACATATTTTTAACTGTTCTTCTAATATTTTGTTTTAGGGCCATTTTTTGTTGTCTTTTACTTTTTCATATTATGTAAGCTATTGATGAAAATCTGAGTTGCTGTCATAATAGGCCCTCAAATATAGTGACTTGAATAATACAGAGCTTGATTTCATTCTCATGTAGCTGATGTGAATTGAATGGGGTGATGTGCTACCTAAAGACATTCAAGAACTGCGCTCTTGGCACTGTGCCATACTTTAGGGTGTTGTTCCCATTTGCATGGACAGTCAAAGCTGGGTCCTGGCCACATCCACATAGAGAGAGGCAAAAAGAAACTATATAGGACATAGCTGCTCACATGACTTCCTTTTGCATTAAATAGACTAGAACTTTATCACATGTCACAACTAGCTGTAAAGGAAGATGCAAAGTACAACTCTGAGGTAGATGCCATCAGGAAGGAGGAGGAATGGATTTAGGGAGGAAAAGTAGAAGCCTATAACACTATCCTGTATTTGTGTTATTGATAAAATATTTTTTCAACTTTCTCTGAAAATAATTAGAATATCCTTTCTTTATTTTTTCTCTTCCTTCCTTAATTCCTTCCTTCCTTCTTTCCATCCTTCCTTTCCTCCAGTCTCTCTTTTTTTCTCTCTCTTTTGCTTTCTCCTTTGATTTAAAATTTTTTTTTTCATGTTTTATTGATTTTTGAGAGAGAGAGAGAGAGAGAGAGAGAGAGAGAAAGAGAGAGAGCAGGGGAGGGTCAGAGAGAGAGGGAGACACGGAATCCAAACACAGGTTTCGGGCTTGGAGCTAGCTGTCAGCACAGAGCCTGGTGTGGGGCTCCAACCCAAGAACCACGAGATCATGACCTGAGCTGAAGCTGGACGCTCAACCAACTGAGCCACCCAGGCACCCCACTCTCCTTTTGATTTTTTCTGTTTCCTAGGTTATGGTAATTTCCATTGGTATGATATTTTTTTTGGAGTGTATTATTCTCTCTCTTCAGACTGGGGAAAAAAATCAGTTGACTGAAACACCCAGAAATGACACAGATAATAGAATGAAGAAACAAGGCCATTAGAATAGTTAATAGTATTTTATTTATTCAAGAAGATAGAGGAGTGATTTATGATGTTAAATAGAAGTATGAAAGACATTTTTAAAAGACCCAAATCAACATTCTAGAAATGAAAAATGCATTATCTGAAATGAAAAATACACTGAATATAATTAACGGCATACTAGGCAGTGCAGAAGAAAGTGAGAGAACTTGAAAACATAGCAATAGAAACTATCCAAAATTAAGCGCAGAGAAAAAACACTTAAAGAAAGTAAACAAATTCTTTCTTTATTATTTAAATAAAAAATTAATTAACTACTTAACACAAAAATAACTGGTTATTATGGGGTTTACCATATTTAAGGTAAACCTTGTATTTACATTTACAAGGATGCCTGTTCTCACACATCTCTCTCAGTTTCTTAAGATTTTATTCTTAAGTAATCTCTACACCCAATCTAGGCTCAAACTCACAACCCTGAGATCGAGAGTCACATGCTCTATTCACTGAGCCAGCCAGGCACCTCTACTCTTGCCACATCTATTTCACATTGTACTTGAGATTTAACCAATGCAAGTAAAGAGAGAAAATGCTCCCAGTTTGGAAATAAAGAATAAAATATCCTTTATTCTTAGGCAAAATAATCACTCTATGAGATCCTACAATCCTATGTAATCTACAAAAAAAAAAAAAAAAAACTAACCTACAAAAACTAACAAGAATAGCAAGTTACAGGATATGAGAGCAATACACCAAATCAGTTGTATCCTCATATAATCTTTACAATCGGAAATTAAAAATTTAAAAATACAGTTTTGATAATGTCAAAAATCTGAAATATTTAGGAAAAAGTGTTAAAAAGATGCAATAAAAACTAGGCATATTGTTAAGAGAAAGTAAAAACTTACTTTACTACTTAATTTACTACATAAATTAAGAAATATACTGTATTCATGGATTGGAAAACTTAACATGTTGACAGTTCTTCCCAAGTTGTTCTATAGATTTAGCACAATACTAATAAAAATCCCAGAAGACCTTTCTAAAGATAAAAATTGGTAAGTTAATTCTAAAATACATATGAAAATGAAAAGGTCAAGCGACGCTAAAACAAGTTTGAAAAAGTAGAATTATTGAGAGCTTTAGTTCCTTGTTACAGGCTTATTATAAAGCTATAGAAATCAAGAAATCAAGGCAATTTTGTATTTGCATAAATACAGTCAAGTATATAATTGGAATAGATTAGAGTCCAGAAAAAGAAACAAATGTGTGGTCAATTGTGGTTTTGTAAAAAGAGCTAAAGATAATTCAGTGGAGAAAAGATAATCTTTTTAACAAATGATTCTGGAAAAGTTAGACATGTATATATAAAATTTGAACTTCATTCTTCACATCAAATGCAAAAACGAACTCAAAATGAATTACAGACCTAAATTAAAAACTAAAATTATAAAACTCCCAGAGGAAAATATAGAAGCAAATCTTCACGACCTTTTGTTAGACAAAGATTTCTTAGGTATGATACCAAAAGCATTACCAAAAAAGAGAAAAACTGATAAGTAAAATATCATCAAAATTAAGAACTTCTTTTTGTAAGACATGCATAAAAGAATGAAAAGACAAACCATTGACTAGGAAAAAATATTTTCAACTTACATACCTGACGGAAGGTTTGTATCCAGAATACATAAAGAATATTCAAAACTCAATAATAAGGAGCTAAACAAATCAGTTTAAAAATGGGCCAAAGATTTGAACAGATACTTCATCTAGGAAGGTGTATGAATGAGAAATAAGTACATGAAAATATGTTCAACATAAATAGTCATTAGGGAAATGCAAAGCAAAACCACAGCGTGATACCACTGCATAGCCATTGGAATGGCTGAAATTTAAAAGACTAACCCTACCAAATGTTGGCAAGGATGTGAACCAACTGGGATTCATCTACAGAGTTGATGGAAATCTAAAATACTATAACCATTTTGAAAAACATTTTAAGGACTTTTAAAAAAGTTTTTCAAAAAGATAAACACACACCTACCATATGATCCAAATCTTCAACTCCTACGTCCTTAGCTGAGGGAGATGAAGACATATGTTCAAATCCAAATTTATGTTCAAATATTTATAGCAGTTTTTCTGGTAACATCAGGATTTGGAAACAACCTGAAAGTTCATTAATAGGTGAATAGATACACTAGTTGTAGCATATTCAAACATGGAATAATAATAAGGAAGAAACAACTGATACACAACAAATTACATGAATCTCAAAGTAATTAATAAGTGTGAAAGAAGCCAGACCAAAAATGATTACATACATCATGACTCCACTTATAACCTAGAATTCTAGAAATTGTAACCCAATATATAGTGTTAGCAAATCAATATACACCTGGAAATTCGGTGTGGGGGACAGATGGGAGGAGAGAAAGCATAAGAGCATAAGGAGACATTAAAGGTGATGGGTCTGTTTATGGTCTTGATTTTTGTTGTGGTTCATTGGTATGTGCACCCATAGAAAACTATTACTTTGTTGTTGTTTTTGTTGATTTTAATGAAGTTCAAGAGAGAAAGTACAGTAAAATAATCATACACCACATGCACTCATCATCTTAACATTTTTTTTCTGGAAGATGTATTTGTAAGAAACATGTATACCTTGAGAAATGGTGTGATGCATACAAGATCTATTGTGTTGGAATTATTATGAAAAAATAACCTAGATCCATTCAACAGTGTATATGGAATACTGCAGAGCAGCTGAGGCAAAAACATATTCTTCACATGTAATTGAAAATAAAATAATTAGCATCTTAATATTCTTGAAATCTGGGCATTTTTTCTGCCTTGAAGACAGATGTTCAAAAACTTGAACTGTCTTATTAGTCAAAGTTTATTAAGGATTGCAACTGGCCACAAACTTGGTATCAGCCATGTTTACTATTGCAAGAGAGTTGCCATTATTCTGGGTCATGTTAAGTAAGTACAAGGCAGAGGAAATTAGAATTTATCCTTCTAGAAAACTTAGACCTTTACTAAAAAAAAGTATGTATTTTCATTCATAAATTTTTACTCTGCATCTTCTATCTATCCCAGGCTCTCTGCTGGGCACTGAAGATACAATGAGGAATAATTTTATCCCCACATTATCTGTATGATCCAGTCACTAGAAATACATTGCTCAAAATTTCCCAGGTACCCATTTCTCTGCTTCAGGGGTGCTGTCCAGCCCAACAACTGACATGCTCAGATGCCCCTTGGAGCTCTGGGTCTAATGCCTGTGAGGACACCCTGGGCCCCAGAGCTGCCACCTGATTGCAGGAGGGAGGCCTGAGAAGCAAATCTTGCTTGCTGACCAGTGTGATATTCCTTTCAGGTTCACATGAGCTTCCAGGATGGTGCTGGTTGTATTGCTTATATAGACAGAAATTCTGGGGAATCTGCCCAGGACCCTGCCTACTTTCTGGCAAACCTGGGGTAAGGAATATACTTTCTGTTAGTGGAACAAAATATTCAGAGGCTGGGTGCAAGAGAGTGCAATGGGACAAAGGCAAGTAATTTTGATGCTTAAAAATAAGGTGCCTTGTTTCCCAGTGGGAGGGGCTTAAAAAAGGAAGTTACTGGATCAGACCAGTGTCACTCTACTCCAAAAAACTAACAAAGACAATACCTACGTTTGTAGAGCAAAGAGGAACAAAATGACCAGAGGAAAGTAGCCAGTCCTTAAAGGAGAGATTGGAGAGATAACTTAAGTTTTATCTTTCCCTATATGACAGTTTGAGGGGAGAAGGACATGGAATTTCTTCATGGCTTTCTGAAAGGAAATGAAATTATATCAGGAGAAAAATGATCTGAATATTAAAAAGACATTTTCTCTTAGGGAAGTACAAGAATGATCTGCTTAATGTGTTGCTGGTCTATACCTGAAAACTTACAAGAAACTACCTCCAGTGCCTTCTGTCTTCTCCTTGCCCCAAATATACAAAGTATGAAACTTGGGAATCGCAAGGAGCTTTTCAGTTGCAGGTGGCAAGGATGCTTCTCCAACTCATTTAAATAAGAGGAGGGAATTTATTGATTTACACAATTAAGAAGCCAGGAAATTGAACTAGCATTAGGCATGGCTGGATCCAGAGCCTCAAAATGTCCCCTGGGATCTATCTTCCTCCATCCCTTCCCTCTGCTTTCTTTTTGGTTCATCATGTTGGCCCATGCAGCAGTTTCATATTTACATCCTACCTTTTTAATAGCCTGAGTGAAAATGACCTTTTCTTAAGAGTCCTAGCAAAATTCTTAAATTGACTCTGATTATCTTGGTTTGAGTCAAGGGCTTACCCATGAACCAGTTACTGAGAGTAAGAAGTTGGAATAGTCTAACGTCATCCTTGAGTCATATGCTCGCTCAACCTTAGAGCCAGAGGGACAGTGTCAGCCTCACCTAAATTAAGGGTCTGAGTATGATGAGGTGCTGCTGGTGAGTGATTCACAAAATTACTCTGGAGTTCTTTTTAGTTACAGAGAAAGGAGACATGCTGGACAGGCAAGACAAACAAACATGAAAACACAGCTCCCCTAGCCCACCCCCACTCCCAGATGCTGAACGTTTTAAAGTCTCTTTGAAGCCTATTTTTAACAAGTTTGATATCTTAAGATGAACCCAGACAAGAACATTCCTAGATTTACTAAATTTTACTCTGTGATTATTTATGCTTCTGCTGTTATCCTCCAAGAACTCATTTTGTTTCCATCCTGCACGCTTAACAATGAAAGCCAAGGCATAAAGAAACTAACATTTTGGCTGTGGGTCACCCAATAAAATGTGTTCCTGTATATGTTCTGGACTGGAAATGCCTCTTGGCAAGAAAATAATGGAACTAGCTGCCTTCATCATAAGAGAGAAGAGCCATGTGTAGCTTATGCATGAAATAAAAGACTCTGCCCAACTTTCAAACAACAGATTGTCCCCAGCAGTGGTGAGCCACAGGCAGTGACAGGCTGCCCCTTGTACCTTAGTTGTGTTCGGAACTGAGGAGAGCCGCAGCTGAGAGTCACTGAGGCACCATGCCCAGTTAACCCTTAGTGCTCATGCCAAGACTGTCAACAAAGGGTCCCACTGTCATGGCACAGTGGGGCTATGGGCACCAGTATGCTAGGAACTGGATAAAGACCACCAACTCATTGACTGAATGCTGCCTCTCACTCCCTTCCCCAAATGGAAATCAGTGTTTGGCATTTGGCATTCGTGAGTAGTCTGATAATACCATTCTCAATGTGCACATGCTTGTGAGAAAAAAGAAATGGATACGCTAAAAGCAGACTTCACTTCCAAACCTTAGAAGGGCTGCACATATCACTGAGAAACATTTATTTAACCAAATTATGGCTGATCCTGTCTGCCCTTTTAATTGCATACTGAATTTGGTGATGATGTGTCTGATTTTCTCCCATGCATTCAAAAAATAAAAGAAGATGTAGAAAGAAAAAGGATGGGAATCAAGAAACCCTGAAATTTCCTTTAAAATTTTCCATCTTAGCACTGTCATACTGGCTGTCTCTCTTTATTCCTTGCTAAATGATCTCACTGTCAGTGTTGGAGGTTATTCTCTTGAACCCTTTCAGACAGTTTTCTGTTATTACTTTAATTCTCAGTAAGCTGTTGGCAATTGCTATCAAATTGCTTCATGGATCAATTCTTCCCTTATAGCCTATTAAATTTTGCTTTTTTGCACTAAGAAGTCACAAACACATTTGGTTACAAATGGTCAGTGGGCCATAAGCCCTTTACTATTCTTTAGAACCTATTGCAACAGACTCACATTAGGATTTCCGAATGCCCCATATTTATGGGGCTTTTCCATATTCAGTACCATATCCTGCTTTTATGGAAAGGTCTATTGGGATTCAATGTTATTTGTTTGAATATGCAATCAGGAAGGGATGTAAGTCTACAGGATGTAGTTATATTGGCTACATCACAACAGTCTTGTGGTTTGCAAAAATGGCCACAAATTAGGTTTCCTACTTTATCCAGGCTGCTTGGCAATGTGACTTTGCAGCTCCTTTTGCCAAGAAGAGGGTCTCTTTCCTGTGTCTTAAATGTGAGCTGGTCCTGTGACCTGAGTTGATGAACAGCATGTGGCGGAAGTCATGGTGTGCCAGCCCCAAGCCTGGGCTTTAAGAGGCTATGTGAGCTTCTGTTTGCTTTCTCTGAAGCCTGCTCCCCCCAGGTGAGCAAGCCCAGACTAGCTTGCTGGAAGATGAGAGGCCTTAGAGGAGAGTCACAGTGCCCTGGCTTACAATAAACCAGTCTCCAGCTGATCTGGCAGCTGATTCCACACACAGCTAAGTCCAGCCCAAATGACTAACCACAGAGCCAAATAAATGGTTATTGTTTTAAACCATTAAATTTTTAGGGTACCTTATTATGCTACAAATATTGATAAAATCTTCATCTTATTGGTGTTTGTGGTCCTTGACATTCTTACCCGATGAACACCATCTTCCAGCTTCTACCCCAAAGTAAGAGATCCTTTCTGTATGCCTAGCTAGGAAATTGATGAAGATAAGGATCTATTACTAAACATTTATGACTATGATAGTATCAGCCCTCTGTTAACACACGACAAACAGCTCCTTATTGCCTTCTGAATAATGCTCGAGTTTATCAATCCAACATTCAAGGCCCTCCATAATTTGCATTTAGCCTACCCTGTCAGTTTATATCTATCGTCTTTTATTCAAAAACACTGTCTTCTGGACTATCTGGATTACTATATTTTTCTCAAATTGCAACACTTTCCCCCTCCTTGCGTTTCCTCGTGCAGTTCTTCACTACTTGGAATGCTTTTTGCCTCATCTCTGTCTGCATGGTAAAATCCTACATATCTGTCAAAGTCCATGCTTTTTTTCAAGGGTCAGTAAATAACACATTTAATTATTTTCTCTTTAAAATATATACTCAAAGTGTACATCATTCTACTCCTTGGGTAATCATGAAGTTTTCCTTAAAAATAACCATAAAAGGATTACAGCCTTTCTTCAGTTTCATCATGTAGACACAGTTTGGGTCACAGACTTCTTCCTCAACACAGATAGCCTGTAGAGCTAAAACATCAGCAGTTGCAGGGCATCACTGCATGCAGGCTCACCAGTCAGCCAGTCAGTCCTGGGGATCAGTTTTGGTCCGCGCCTGTACACAGGGTGCCCAGGGAGGCCAGGCACTGGGGAGGCCTGTGGAAAGAGCTGGCCCGTGCTGAGTGGCTTAGCACACAGAGACAGTGAAGAACATAGACGTTGGGAGCACCCCTGGTGCCTGGTGGTCCAAGGACCTGCTGAACCCCGTGTTAACTGGTGCTAGAGCACTGTGAAGTTAGAGGGCAGACTGACATGGACCTCAGCATCTGGGAAGGTCTCTGGACCCTGAAGAATGATGCACGGTGAATTTGTGTGAGGCATCTGTGCCCCAGGAAAAGTGGGCTCCATACCCTGATCCTCCCTAGGCAGAGAAGACACAGATTCTACATGTCTCAGGTGTTAGTAAGGGAACGTCGCTGTAAAGGTGCCCCAGCTCTGTCCAACCTGCTGCTGGGGCTGTCCTAAAACCAAGCCTCCTGCTCCTTCCATGCATATACTTCCTGTTTTCTGAAGTCCTGAGTTTCTGCAGCAAGCCAAACTCCCAGGTGTTTCTCACTGAGGATACTATGGTCAGCAAGCCGGAATCAGTCCTTGCAATGCTTCCAGATTCCCATGCTCTGCCAGGAACTAAGGCCCCTGGGGGGTCTCTTAGTGAAGGCTGTGCCTGCAGCCCCCAAAGCCACGTCTTTTCCAAGCAGTCCGACTCCGCATGTACCCTTTAGACAGGCTGCACCATGTGTTTCCCACCTTCTCCAGAACTTGAGGTTCCCCCATTCTCCTTTTAGTGGGCTTTCCAGTCTGGTGGGCAGGCCCCCACCTGACAGGGCAAATCCAAGTTTTCCAGGGCTTCCCCTGACAAAGTCTATTTTGAATGTTACCTCTTTCATGATGCTTATCTGAAACATCTTGATTAGAATGGATGATTTCTTCCTTCCTTGGAATGCTGAATGGCCCTGGCTTCTAGCCTTCAGACATAATCAGAGGGTCTTGGGTTCTCATTGCTTTGACCCTCGTGATTCCATGGTATAGGACATCACCTCTACCATTGTCATCGTAGAATCTATTGCATGTTCATCATAGACCAGACGATTGCAAATTAGCTCATTTAGTCCTCTTAATTACCATATTTGGTAAATGCTATAACTTGCAGTTCATAGGCAATACAAGTGAGTCTCAATGACCTAAGTAATTGGTCTAAGGTCATGTACATCCTGGGTGGCAGATATAGTAGTAAACCTGGGCTTTCACTTTATCTCTTAGATCTCCTTCACAACTCCTTATGCCAGGGACACACAGCAGATGCCAAACCAATGTCTTAAAGAGAGCATGTTGAGAGATTTGAGCACATAGAGTGGCCCAAGGGAACCTCTGTGATGAGTTAGGTATTCAAACGAACCAAAGGTAATCGCTTAAGAAACTCAGTGAGTAGCTGGTTAGAAATACTTGGCTATATCAGGATTAGTTTCTTCATTTTCCATTGCCTGATCTAGAATGCTCTGAAATATTTTATGAACTATTAATGCCAGACAGTGTCTCACCACTCTAAACAGTTGATAAGCAGCTTCTTGCTGTTTGCTGCCAATTGGAAACTAATAACTTTCTCCCCCTTCTAGTCATAATGAATTTCTGTTTGTGTAGTCCAGCTTGTCTGTAAGATTGACATTGTGACACCCAAGAAGCTGGCCTTGATTGATCAGATTTCAATATGGCAGTTGCCATTCTACCCCGGTACTGCAGAGTAAGTTGGCAAGAGAGACTCAAATCAAGAGAGGGTAAGTTTGGCTTTGCCACTTGTAAAGTGCAGGGAAGCCTCTCTCCTTTTCCCAGGGCCTGGGTTGTTTGTCCAGAAAGCCATGGATTATTCTCTCACATATATCAGGAAAGTAGGAAAATGTCCCATAGTTGTGAGTGATTTCCTTCTTAAAACAGTAAAAAAGAGAGGAACTCGAAAGACATGTTTTGGTGTTACAAAAAAGTGTTCTTGTAGAAAAGCATCTGCATTTTAAATTTTTTAAGTTTATTTATTTTGAGGAGAGAGAGAGAGAGTACGTGCATGTGCATGTGAGAGAGGGAGGGGCAGAGAGAGAGGGAGAGAGAGAATCCCAAGCAGGCCCCATGCTGTCAACAGAGAGCCTGACAACAGGGCTCGATTTCATGAACCTGAACATGAGATCATGACTTGGGCTGGAATCGAGTTGGATGCCCAACCACCAGCTAAGCCAGCCAGACTCCGGGCCAGCTCTGGCAGGAAAGAATAAGCCGGCTTCACAGATTCACTGCCTGCTAAGCCACAGTCTCAGGCACAGCGACCCTGCTGTTAATCTTTAGTTCAGTCAGGAGGTGGTGTCTGCTTGACAGGCAGAGTTCACATGAAGGATCTTGCAGCAGGAGAAATTTCTCCTTGAACCTGGGTTCTATAGGATGCAGGCTTCCCGACCGAACCTGGGTCTCATTGAGGAGTTTCCTGGGCTCTGTCTCCACCAGTCCTCCCTGCTGGCCAGAACCTTGAGCATGGCTGTGTCAGAACACAGAACATGTGCCTTGAGGACCACAGTGGATTCCATTTCACCTAAAGAAATAGCTACCCATTGAGGAAGGCACTGGATTGTATGTAGATTTTGTTATCACCCAACTACAGTACTCAATTTGGGAAATGGTGATCCCTGCCAAGTTCTCTCCCTGGCTTCTTGAAAGTCTCTACCCCAGTGCAGTTGCAGCTGGCTTATGCCAAGCATGTTTATGGTTTAATTTGATAAAGCAAATATCTGTAGGCATTCTGAAGACCTGACAGTGTTTTAGGCCCAGAGGGAATTAGGCTTGATTTCTATTCCCCAAAATATCTTCAAGGATATGATATAAATATACCACATTAGAGAGAAAAAAACCAAATAGAGCTTGTGTACAACCTGCTTCTCATTGTGTTTCCCATGCTTTTACTCCATCAAGTTTCATCTGCTTCCTCTTTCATGATGCCACTTTCTCGTTTTCAGTTCTGAAAATAGCAGGGACACTAGCTAAGCCATGCGTCTGTAGTGTCTTCTTGAACCTGTGCTTCACTCTGATCTAATAACCTATTATTTGAAAAAAGCTGTTACTGGAGGGTCAGGACTGGACACTGGCAGTGACTTGCACTTAATAGTTGTACAGGAAATACTTACTGAGAGGAAGAATTACTTAATATACCAAAGAAGGACAGCCAACTGGTCAAGTGCATATTTTCTAATATTGGGATGCCTGAGTTTGACATGTGGCCCTGCCACTTGTAGTGACACTATGGACAAATGTCTTGACCTCAAAGTCTCAGTGTCTTCATCTGTCAAATTAGGATAATAATAATAATAATAATAATAATAATAATAATAATGCCTAAACTGAGGGTGATTATGAGGTTTAAGCAGTAACCTCAGTATGTAGGACATACTAAACACTTAATAAATATTATTATTATTACCATTATGATTATCATTGCCAAACATTATACAAAGTGCTTTATCTGCAGTGTTTCACTGAATGTTCACAATGTGCACTTTGATATAGGTATTAATATATATATGCATATATATATTTAATTCCCTGACAGAAAATCAAGACTCAGAGAGATAATAAACTTATCCAAGCCTATAGAAGAGACTGACTTTGAAATCTCTTCAGTCAATCCCCAGCAGCACAGAACATGAAGATGTAAGAAGTGAAGTCCCTATGAACTTAAAGTGTTTTTAAACACTCTGTAGTTTGTGTGAGGCTCATTATTTCAAAACTGGCAAAGGTTATTCTACAAACTCAGTTGGTCAATAAGTTTGGTTGCCCTTGAAGCAGGATAATTCAGTTCAGAGCTAAGTTTTCTCTGAAATCTCTTTACAGAATGCTAATGTTATTTCCCATCAAATAGAATCCAAGGCTCTCAGTTCCTTTGTTTCTGGAACTGTCCCCTTTCTCAGCTACTCGTCATGCCAAGAATCTGCAGTCAGGTTATAATCTAGGATCTCTTAACTGTCCTAGGTCCCATCCAAATTTAGGTCTTGTAATAGGGTGCTAAAACACACACACACAATACTCTCTCTGCTCATCTTCCTACTAACCACATTCCATACACACAGAGACTCATGCACAGACTTACAACTGTGTGCCTCTAGGGGCCAAGAGTGTTGTTGGCAGAGTGGAGTGGGTTGGAGCTCCTAAGCAATAATATTTCCTACACACTCAAATCTGGAATTTGGCCACTTCTGGCCTTTATGACATTGGACTTTTCCACAGTGGCTTCTTAGAGAAGAGATTCCAAAGAGGCCCAGCTCCAGGTGAGTCTCCTGGTGATGATGGGGGCATTTCCTGACAGCAAGATCTTCCAAGAGCTACTCCTTGTTCCTGGATCTACTATGCATGGGACCTTTCAGGCATGAGGCCATGCCTGCCCTTGGGGAGCTCCCACTTAGTGGGAGACTGCTAAAGCAGCCTCCTTCAATGATGGCATGCACTAGTGGGCGTGAACCATTCTCCTGGCAAATGCACTCATCTCCAAACCTGTTAACTTTTATTGGTTCTTAGAGCCCAGCCTGAGTGTCATCCCTGAAGGCAGCTTCCAGCACTACCTCCACTAGCAGTGGTGGGGCATACTCTCTCAAAGAGCGCCAAGCCAGCCTTCAGAGCTGCTTAAATAGTAACTACTACTACTACTACTACTACTACTACTACTACTACTGATGATATATTAATATTACTAGTAGCTACCATTTTTATACATTTCTTACATGCAGATACCATATTAATATGTTTTATTTTTATCACAACATCATGAGGTAAATACCCCAGTACCCATTTAAGACAGAAGGAAATCGAGGACCAGAGAAGCTAAATGACTTGCTTAAGTGGCTGGTAGGTGGCAGATAGATACGGGAACTCAAATTTGTCTGACTCAGAAGCTCTTGTTTTTCTCCTCTAATTGCCAGTTTGTCGAGTGATGAGTACAGTTATGGGGACTTGTATACATTGCCCCACAAGCTGAGCACAGAGAGTGGGTGCTTTGCCAACCACCCACCCTTCTGAGATGGTCTATGGATGCACCTCACTCAGTCTCAGACCTCAGAATTCTGAGGAGGAATCCCTAACTCCTGGAAGCGCCTGTCAGGACACTGGCAACAGCGTAAATGCTGCTCACATCCCTCCTCTCTTCTCTGTTCCCCACCCCTCCCCCACCTCTAATGCAAATCCCTGTAAAACCCACTTTTCCTTAAGACATACAAACCAAACTCCCAATTTTGTCTGACCTAAGTTTCCTGAGAACTGGTGCAAGTGAATGCATCTTACACCGAGTAAACCGATTTGTGGGTCTCCCTGGAAGCAAGCCAAAGTCTAATCTAATAACCAGCCTAAAACTCCAACCTTGATTATCCGTGAATGGAGCACCCATGGCAAATGTTTAATCCCACATGAGATAATGTATGCAAAAGGGCTTTGAAAAGTATAAAATAGTCTACAAATGTCAAATATGATTATTCTTGTCAATG
The DNA here is from genome assembly GCF_006229205.1 of Suricata suricatta. NCBI lineage: Eukaryota > Metazoa > Chordata > Mammalia > Carnivora > Herpestidae > Suricata > Suricata suricatta. Next base: position 22,519,498 of record NC_043709.1, on the reverse strand, counting down.
CCATATTTGCCTTCCCAGCAGGTATGTGCTGAGGGACTATAAATGATTTCAGGACTAGTCTGAGCCAAGCATATCTGGCATTGTAGACTGCGTGATGGTGAGGCCCAGTGATGTCAGGGTAAGATCCCTCATCTAATAGGAAAACTCAGTCTGAGCCCTGACCCCACCATTAACAAGCTGGGGGGATCTTTGGCAAGCCAGGAGCCTTCTCTGATCCTCAATTTATTAATAATTTAATAATAATAATAACATATAAAATATGATTACAAATATCATCAGTTAATGTACACTCAGTACAAGCCATTTGCTTTACTAAGAGTTTCACATACAATAGCTCATTTACTTCTCACAACAGTCTTCTGTGCTAGTAATATCCTCATTTTGCAGGTGTACAAACAGAGGCCCAGAGATGTTCCGTGCCTTACCCCTGGCTTCATGTCGAATAAGTAAGGAAGCAAGTATTTGGATCTAAGTCAAGCTCTATTTTACTATTCATTAAAAAACCAAGTAGGAATGATTTGAGGGTTATATGTACTCTGTTTCTATTTCACCTATATGAAAATTAGCTATGGTTGAATTTAGAATTCCTAAAGAAGAAGAATCTTGTTAGAATCCCTGAGAGAACAAATAGAGCCCTAATAAGTGAAACAGACACATGATTAATCATGATGTTTTTCTAATACATGAGCTATGCTTGCTTTCTCTTTAGAAAATGCTTTTCAGACCGAGGGCATTGCTACCAGAAGAGGCTATCTTGGGAGAAAATGAAATATTGTACTTAACTCCTTGTGTTGCAGGTATTGATTGACCCTTCTGTCTTGCTCCTTCTAGACTGTGAATTCTTTATGGAAAGTACTGGGACTTATCTACATCCCCAGCACCTATCACTGTGCTTGTCACATCAATGTTCAATGGCAGAATGAATAGACATATGCTTGCAGGATAAATGAATGTACAAATGAATGAATGTCTGGCTCCTTGCCTTTATAATTCTTTTTTCTTTCCATGTAGAGGTGAATGACTCCCTGGTAGAACTAAGTGGCCAATCTTGTCCTTAGCCACTGGGAGTCTAAGAAACCTAGTCCCACAGCTCAGGTATTGAGTCAACCTTGGCACTCATGTTTCTCAGCTGTTACAGATCTTTCTGTCTTAAAAGAGCAGTGGATGTTTGTTGTTCATCAGGACAGAACTCATTTTACTTTCTTTCAGAAATATCTGCTCCCTATTCTCAGTTTATGAGATACTACTGATTCAGTTAATACTCCTTTCTTCCCTCTGTTATACCCAAGTTTCCAATATCGCCCCCAGAAACCAGAGACTGCCAGGAAGACCGAGTCACACATGTAAAAGCAAAGGGCTTTATTATGAGTTTAGGCTGGCAGGCCTAAGCTCGAGCTCAGAGACTTTACCGGTGCAAGGGATTCATGCTGAGAGCCCCAAACAAAGGTGGGGTAGGGCCTTTATGGGCTTGGCAAGGGGGAGTTACAGGAAATTGTGACACAGGTGCAGTGATCCAATCATTATTATACAATATTATTGACAGCAGGTTTATCCAATTACAACATTTAGAGTGTTAACCAATTAGAGTAGACCCAGGACCCCCCTGTAGGGTGTGACTAGCCTTCTAGGCCTGCCCTTAGAAATGTTAATGGTGTTAGCTGGCCTTTCCTGATCGGGCATTACAAGGGTGGTCCCTCTTGCCTTGGGCAATGTGTGCCCTTCTATTGTCTCATGGAGTCAGTTTCAGACCTTCATCCTCACACTTCCAGTCCTAGGAGTGAAGCAGGGTCCAGGTATGAACAGTCAGTAACTCCATCCTCTAGCCAGAACAGTTGCTTAGTTAATAGAACATATCACTCCCACTCCCACAGTGAATCATGGGACTGTTGTTGAGTCAATAAAGAAAAAGAAGCTCTTTTCCACTAGGGATGCCAACCTAGTTCAATGTAAGCCTATAGCTGATAGTGACTACATTGCTATGGCAAGAGAATAAACCTGACTGAGAATGAAGCCAAATTAGGAAGAATCGTGCCAAGAGATTAAAAGAAAGAGGCATTCTTAACAACACAATTTACATACTATGTAGGAATTCATCTATCCTTGGAGCCAAGTCTGTTATTGACTTTCAGTTATGTAATCCAATAAACCCACCCCCTCCTGTGTGTGTGTGTGTGTGTGTGTGTGTGTGTGTGCGCACGCGCACATGCACATGTGCAAGCGCGCATGTGACTTGACCACCAGCTTGGACTGCCATGTAGTCCATCCCCATGTTTGTTGGGTACTGTGCTTTAGGAATCTAAACCTAATTTGCTCCACTACAAGATATAGTCAGCTCTTCTGACCAGTGTCTCCCTCATTGTGGTGGTTGTATGTCATCACTGGGTCTTTGTCCCCCAAATACGGAACTATTTCATCACTAACAGAATCCTGAAGTTGCTGTTTTGACACATGTTAGTGGATAAAACTCAAGGTTTTCAGTTAAAGATACAGTAGTATTAATAGGTAAGAGCCTTTGGACTCAGGGAAAACAGATTCAAATTCCACTTTGACTGTTCAGAAGCTATATAACCTTAGGCAAATTGCTTTTTCTCCATGAAACTCTGCCTCTTGACTATACACGGGGATAAAAATGTCCACACTGCAAGAAATTAGATGAGATATGTAAAGCATGGAGAGTTTGGCAATACACATACTCCATAAATGGTAGCTATTACATTATTTTCTTTTTATAAGTCTTAAAGACAATCTATCAAAACAAAATCCTCTCTGGTCCCCTTCCTGTATACTAAATGTTGTGCAAAAAACCTGATACCAAGTGCACATGGAAAGAAAACACTATCATAAAAATGACCCTGATGACAGATTGTGTGAATACTAAGAACTTCAGAACTGGAGGTGATCTGGCATATAGTGCTGTGTAATGTGTACTTCAGAAAGAAAACAAAAGACCCTAAGGGTTTGTTTGTTTTTAAATTGAGAGCACTTGGGCGGAACAATAAAAATTTTACAATTTATAAGGCATCAAATAATTTACATGAATACAAAGAAATATGGGAAGCCATTTTATATTTCATTTAAAAAGATTAGAGAAATATGAGAAGGATTTCTTGATATAATGCCAGCTAAATCAAATATCACAAGTAAACAAAAATGTGGAGGGCTTTATTACAATAATTTATTTACAAGTCTGTGCCATTGTACTATAAAATTTTTAAAAGGCAAGCATATAATGTAGAAGGAGACAAAAATAGTTACTGTGCAATTTTTGAATGAAAAAAATAAGATAAAGTGTTAAAAAGGCAAAATAGTTGTAGAAAAATATTAAGAAAAATATGATATACTATAGGTCAACTATACTTCAACTTAAAAACCAATGAATACAAGATGTTATACTGAGAAAGCAATTTTTCTAAAGACACAAGGGTCCTTGGAGAAAGAATAAAATAAAGTGTGGTTGGCAGAGACAGTAAAATGTAATTAAGTAACTAAAGACCAAGTTGCCTTATTGGGACCCTTGAACTTGCTTGAGAGGAAATTCTCTGACCTAGAAAAGAGGTTAAATGGAATGAAAAAAGAAATCCAGGTTTGAAAGTTGGTAAAGTCATAATGAGAAAATAAAAGGGGCCACATAATTAAGGACATTAAGACCACAAGGTAAAGTATGGAGTAGTCAAAGGAGTAAAAAATGGAGAGAACCCAAAAGAGCAAGGCAATGGGGCAGCGACCAATAAGATGGGAAAGAATGGGGCAGAACTGAAGTTTTCACAAGCAGGCAGTGGGATAAGGACAGGCGAAAGCATCTCTGAGTTAGTGCAACATTTCCTGCAGATTCTTTTCAGTAGGACACAAGCTCAACAGGTAGATACTTGTAGGTGTTCTGCAGAAAAGAAGGGTCTACCATCAGATTAAATTAATGTGAGTGGTGTACATTTCTTGATTAATGGATTTTTCAGAGCCTTTTTATGGTTGTTGAGTGACTATCTAAAAGAGGAATAGAAGAATAAGGAACGTTTCATTTTACCTAAATAATTTCCTTGGGAATGGTGTGGGGATGAGAGGAGGAGGGAGAGGAACTCATTACCTTTTTCTTTTTACATCAGAGTTCCTCTCATTTCATGAACACGCAGGAACCAAACACACTATTGAGATGAAATTTTGCCTTCCCTACTTCTTGGTCCTTGGAAAAATGTCTCACTATTGATCATAGCATTATCATGGGACTACAGAATAGATTCTTCATCCTTCTGAAACTCCCAGACCAGATTTCAGAAGTACCGTGGCCACTGGAACAAGATTGAAAGTGGCTCTTAATGCCCCATATACCTCCGGCTTCCATTCTGGCATGCAAAGACTTGCCCTTTCCATATACCATCCACACTGCGTCTTTTCCTTGCAGGACTTTTCTATTTTTATTTATAGCCCTCTACATCCCAGCATGTACCCTAACAAACACTTAATGTATTCATAAATGTAACTAACATGTCTACATCCAGACCTAAACCCACGATCTAACACCAGCACCAACAAAAATTTCCCACCTAGTTTCTCAGAGCTAGGTTTTCCCAAGGAATTTATTGCCTTTGAGGGAGAGGGAATGAAAGCAGAGCACCTTCCTAGGAGCTCCGCAGATTAAAAGATGAGGGCTTTGCAATGAAACCGGTCTCCTTTTCCAAATAAGGCTGAATTCTGCCTCCATCACCTTTGGCCCTCTCCATCGTCCCTTTAAATGTCACATCTGCCCTCATCACTCAATATGCTTCGCATAGGTCAAGATGTTTCCCCAGCTCAGCTGAGGAGGGATGAAGTCTGGGGCACTGAGGATTCATCATCTTTATGGATGTTGAGTGCACGCAGTGTTAGCAAGAAAAGCCACAAAGAACAGAATGTGAAATCCTCTAATCCTAGGAATTCAGTCCTAAGAAATATTTTGAATGGTGTGCTGTGGCTCCTTTGGTGGCATCAGAGAAGGCTGACCCCTTAATTGGCTCATAAAACCCACCTGCTAATGGTTGTGTGCCGACTGTGTGATTAGTATTTTCTTTTTACTTTTAGGCATAAATGTCCATCAGAGATGCACATCCAATGCCTCAGATGCTGATAGGCGATCGAGCTAGCTTATTGCATTGGAGGGCGACAGCAGTTCTCTGGTTCAGCCACCAGATGAGCATCACGGAAGCCACGCAGTGCCCATGTCGAGCATGGGTTTCAGTAGGAAAGTTACCCCTGAATCCTTTTCTACTCCCCCTCCCAAACTTGTAATTGGTGTATTGTGTTTAAATCATAGCCTAAGTTTTGTTTGCTCAGTTAACTCTCCCAGGATACCTATTTTGAACAGAAATAGCAAGAATAGGAGGCGAGTGTTTTGCCTAGAGAATTAATCTAAGAACCCAAACAGAATCCTTTCCAGAGGCAAGAAAATTGACAGAAAATGATGGGTGAGACACAGCTTGCTGTCAGAGTAATCATCTTTAGTTGTGGGAAGGGAGTCGGAGGGCGAGGATGATCACCATTAAATGAAACAGGTATCACGGAGAACGCATTTCTGGGAGCGCATTTTGATGGAGATGCCTCATCAACTGCCAAATCTCTTGGTGGCTTTGCAAGGATCATTCTGCAAATAGCCATTGCGGTCTGGATTTCATCATTTCACATTTGCACCTTGCAGCTTTTAAGGGCCATTAGAACCTAAATACTGCCCCATTAAAGCTCAACCTACAAGGTGTTGCCGGCAGCCAGATAGCCAGTGGAATCTCTCAGCCTTCAACAGTTCTTGATAGGTAAATACTTTTGCTTATGAGAAAAAATGATAATCTGGAAATGTCCGTGCTCTAAAAGGCTTGGAAATTTGACACTGACTCCCGTGGCAGTCTTATGCAACCGCACTGTCCTGTGGGGGGGGGGGGGGCTTGAATATCAGAGACCTCATCTTTTGAAAATTTTGCATAATGTGAGATATTAAAATGAAGCCTCATATTTACTGTTCAGTTCTTACATAGATATTCCCAGATTCACAGTGAGATATTATTTCCCTTGGAAATGCTTTCTGTCCCTGCCAGTTACTGAATGCAATCAGATAGCTTTGCGTGGGCTAGCATACCAATTAGAGGCCTTGTCTGGGTTACATGTGATGTCTTCCCTCCTAAACTCAGTGACACGTCTGCGCATAAACAGATGCAGAGAGGAGAAGCCCAATTCCCATAAAAACCAGGAGACTATTTCTGTTCTTAAAATTACACATGTACATATACTCAAGGTGGAAGGCAAAATAGCCATAAAGCATAGCAAATAAAAGAAGATTAATGAGGGAAAGAATCTGACAAAAATATTTAATTAGAATGCAATGGCCTGGCCCTATTATCTTGTATTATTATACATCTTGTCATTAACCAAATCTGTAGCTAAACTGTGGACATTTGTCTTCATTATGTAGTAAAATGGTATAATGAGCAGGTTCCAAACAATGAATAGCTGTCCTAAAATGATCACAAGCCTGGAGAATGGTAAATGTTTCTATTTCGATTTAGGGGGATCTTGTAGTTAGAGCCCAGCCCTGCTTTGAGAAATAAAGCAAGAGGGATTCTGTGTTTCAAATTGTGGGTAGATCCTTACAACCAAGTTGTCTTAGAGTGTGACGTCCAGCGAACTTGGCTTCCAGAGGCCCAGAGGCCTCTCTCTGCTGTGAGCTTACCAGCAGATCTCACAGAATTATAGTTTCCTCATCTGTCAGGCATGATGAATCTCTATCATCACGAAGGTCCCTTCTGGTGCTAATATTCTATGTTCAAGAAAATGACATGAATTGTTAATTCTTGTTTGGGGTCTAGTTTAACTGATTTGTGGAAAGTCATTCTTCATTCATTCATTTGTTTGTTCACTAAACACTTATTGAATGTCAATAGAATGCCAGCTGCTGCTTCCAGTATGAATAGTCCAGAGATAAAATTTCTGTCTGTAAGCTAGTTCTGTGGTTTCCAATCTTAAGTGCACATCAGATCAACTGGGGAAATATTTTAAAACCCTTATGCCTGGGCCTCGGCCCTAGAGATTCTAATTAAGCTGGTTTGCCGTAGGGCTCCCTTGTAACGTGTGCCCTGGCTTGAGAAACGCCTGGTCCAGGGGCAAGTGCAGAAATTACAATATATCACCCTGCACATTCTCGCCCTGGTAAGTGTGGTATCTCTTAAAGAAATACCTTCTACTCACTTCTACTAGAGAACTAAGAGCATACAGAAGACGTTCTCCTGAAGGAAGTAACGACTGACATCAGTTCTGGAGGATGAGCAAGAGTGAAGCTGGCTGAGAGGGAAGGCAGGCGCATTCCTGAGAGCAAGAGCAGCACACACTGGTGCAGAGCTATGAGGCACGTGGAGATGGTCCCAGAATCTCAAGAAATTTAGTGTGGCCAGAGCGTGGGGAAAAGGCTCACCAGGTAAAATTTAGGAATAAAGCACTTCAGGAGAACTCTGACCAAAGTTCCCCAATATTCCTTACTTTTAGGGGAGCAGTGGGGGCACTTGACTCTCCAGTTAGCAGCCATGTTCCCCAGCTTCCTGGCAAGGAGGTACTGCCACATAACGAAGTTCTGGCCAACAGGGATGTGAATAGCAGCGATGTGAGCGACTTCTAGATCCCTCTTCAGGATAGGGTCTGCATGCCTCCACTTCTTTCTTCCTTTCCATGAGGTGAAACACAAAACTAATGCTTCAGCCACATTGGCCAACAGTATCTGAGGGAATGAGAGTTTAGCAAAAGAGAAGAAATCCGTTCCCTGACTTATACTGGATCACCCACCGGCTCGGGCTTATTATACTTCAAGAAAGAAAGCAAGCTTTTATTTTGCTTGAGTGATTGTTTGATATTCTTTGTTGTAGCATTGTAGACTGTTCTGTAATTAATATACCACTAGAAGGTAAAAAAAAAAATCATTACTTTTGAAACTGTAGGCTTTTAGAAACATCTGCTTTTGTAAAGTTCTGTTGTAGAGAGTATAAGATGGGGTTTTTACAACATCCTAATAAAGGAAGAAATTTTCTGAATGATAATTCTTCACAAACCACCCCCTTATCTCAATGTGGTTTTAGTGTCTTGAACATGTGCTGTGTTTTCTAAACATTACAGATAAATATTCTTCATCCAACAACCAGATCTGTCTTTAGTTGATTAAGGCCCAGCTGTAATTCCCAAGATCTGTATTGTAGGAGCGGGGTTGGAATTGGCCTTTTGCGTAGTATTCTGGAATACAATTGTAGTGCACAACCCCCAGCCTTCGGGGCAGTACGAGCTCTCAGAAGCTTTACTGAGTTTTGATCGAGACCATTTGCAGGAGCAGTTTCCAAGGGGACATTTAGGTGATGAGCCTCAGGGGGCTGCACAGCTCGCTGCAGTCCCAGGTCCCAAGGGGAAGGGAGTCACCAGTGGAAACCTGACTATTACTGGGGAAATAGATCTTCCTGACAGGGCATAAATCAGAAACTCTGACCAGATATGGCAATGAAAAGGCACCAGGTTGTCCTCTGAGGCCAGAAGTGTTAACATCGTCAGGACAGGGGAGCAAAGAAAACCAGTTTGGGTTCCAGAGCCCTCCCTCCTGCTTCGCAGAGCTGCTGGTGAACCCCAGGCGATTGGCGGAGTCACTCAAGTGTGTGGTGGAGCCTGTCTGTCTTCCGATGGATGGTGGGTTTCACCTATTTCTCCGGGGCTGAGCGCCCTTATTAGTCAGTCTTGCCTCTAAGACTATATCTGCAGCAAAGATCCTCTCTTTATCATCTCCGAGGCTCCTAATCTTTCAGTCTCCCCTGCTGCTCCCGTAATCTTTTATCTGAGTTACTGCAGCACTGGCTCCTAACCGGTCTTTCATCCTCCCTTGGTCCCCTCCACTCCAACATCATACCATAACCACAGGCCCTTTGAGGGCACACACCTGAGGGTGCTTCTCTCCTGCTCCAGCCCTCCCATGCCTTCTCTTGCCTGGACCAGACCTGCTAACTTCCTATAGCTCCCCTGGCCTTATTCCTCATTCTTCTTTCCTAGATTGGCAGGAGCACAGCTTCCTCTTGCCTTTGAGAGTGGGTGACACCATTTTTATTACAGGGGCAGAGGTAGACACTCCAGCCCCGCAGGGCCTTTCTGATCCCAGACTTCCCTCTCTGCTTCCATTTGGCCTAGCTCTTGGGGAGCAGCATTTCTGCGCGGTGGATGCAGCCAGAGTCCAGTCGCTGCTAGCATACTTGTAATTGGCTTCTCACCGTCAGGGTTGCTTCTGCTCTCAGGGTGAGACATCAGATGGGCTGTGGATTCTGATGATATAACTAGCAAGTGACAGTGGGTGCTACTTTGACATGTGGTATGATTCTAAGAAGAATTAATAGGTTCATTAATAAGTCCTCCTCTGTTGGCTGGACCCAAAACACACACACACACACACACACACAGATTCCTAAGAACCAAACTTATTTAAAACACCTAGGATAGTAACAGAGAACAAGACAATATTAAGTGGGTTGAGAGAGTGTCAAGAGACAAGGATGGAAGAGAATAGTCCTGAGAGGTAATTGAAGAGACCAAGATCAAAACTGAAATTTTGAATATGTCACAGTTTGATCAAAAGCTGCCCCTGGGCCCTGGCATAATTGTTCTATAGCCAGAGTCATTTGGGTTTGGGTGGCCTATGCATCAATGACTTCAAAGATGCCTAACATTTGCAATCGCCTATGCAAACACCCTATAAGGAGTTAGGATGCTTGGTCACTAGTCGTCTTTCTCTGAATCTCTTAAGAAATAAGGAAGCAAAATACTAAAATGCAAAGAGCACTGCATTGTGGATGAGAAAAATTGGCTTTCCATCCCAGCTTTCCCATTTACCACCTCGGTGCTCACAGATAAGTTGCTTAACTTTCTTGAGCCTCAATTTACTTAGTGGCAAACATGGGAACACAAACACCTACTTACCAGGCCACCATGACTCTCAATGAGATAAGAATGTTCAATAGCCAGTATTGAACCTGCACATAGAAGAGATCAACAGATACTTCATCTCACCTCTTCTAAGCATGAATCCCATCTATGTCAAATGGTAGAAGGATGACTTGTTTTGTCTCTCATGGGGCTAAGATCTATAATTAAATAATGCACATTGAAAGACCACTGTGCATTATGAAGTACTGTATAACATAAACAAGATTTTATGTTGCTATTGTTGCTTTGTTAATTGTTGGTATGATTCTTGAAATAATTACTTGTGGGGACCTGAAACTTAATACTCTGCTTTTAAAATGTTAATGCTCCTTAGTCAAAAAATGCAGCTACCTGGTTCATAGGCAATACATGTCACTTTTGGGAGCTAGCCCACTCATACTGAGGAGAAGGAAAAAAACCAGAGTTACAGAAAGGCTTAGCATTGCCCTGGGAAGGAAAGCGAATTAAGCCTTACTAGGCTGGGACCTGGTCTTTGTTCTACAGTCTCTGGTTCTCAGATAATGGGAAGAGCTCACAGCTGCTTTGCTGGAGCAAGGCAATAGTGAAAATCACAATCTTGCATGGTGGTACTCAATATTTGGTGAACTTTGACCCCAACTCAAAACTCAGCTGAAACATCACCTATTTTATATGGGTTTGGTTCTGTCTTCTCTCTGTTCCCACAGCACCCAATGTTATCTCTGTCCATGCAGCTATCATATTACAGTCTCCATCCATTTATCCCTCCATCCATCCATCCATCCATCCATCCATCCATCCATCCAACTATCCATCCATCTATCCATCCGTCCTTGCATCATTCAATAAATATCTACTTCATGTTTTTCATGGGCTAGGCACTGTGCTATATACTGTTATAGAGTTAGTTCATTCTCCTATTTCCTCCACTAGGATGAGACTTCTCTGACCTTTTTTATTCATGCCTGTATCCTTGGAGCTTAGCCCAAGGCCTGGTACGTAATAGACACTCAGGAGATGGTACAGTGTGGTGATTAAGAGCATGGCAAGTTCTGCACATGTCGCTTAAACCTTAAGCCTCATTTTCCTCATCTGTTATAATAATACCTACCTCCTGTAAGGATAAACATGACATATTCACCAAAAAACACCTAGAAAGCTACCTAGGATCTAGTGAAGGCTATATAAATGATAGCTACAATCATAATTAATAAATTCCTTAGGCTTACACTCTCAAGCATAGGAGACTGGCCTATCACAGTGGATGAGGGGGCTCATACTTCCTTGCCCTCCTTTCAGCTTTCTCCATACACTCCACCCCACCAGTACCACCATGACTGCATACACGTACAGCAGCATCTTCTTGGTCCCCCACACCCAGGGGCTCAGCTGGGATATAAACTTTGCCGTGATTTCTGATAGGCCTTCCTGGTACCAGGTGTCATCTGTCCACTTTTTAGCAACTTTGTCCCTCTTTCTGTTCTCATATGAAGGAGTTACAGCATCCCAAGGGACGAAACTCATATCTGAGCACAAAACACTTCACTGTAGAAGCAATACCGAAACTGTCTGGCCATGAACAATGTCCCTTTCCCCAGGATTAATGTTCCCTTTTCATAACTGCTGATCAAATTAAGACTACAATGTGAGAAAGCAAAGAATGGCAGAGAGGAAACTACAGAGGACAGAGAATCCCCCCCCCACCCCCATAGCTGACCACGATTGTGGTTTCAAGAAGTGAAAATAAAATTAAAGGGAGAGAGAAAGAAAGGTACCAAACTGATTAGGTGCTGGTATGCAGTTTAGAAAATCAGTTTAACTGAGGTTAAAAAAATAAAAAAAAGTGCTGTGGTGGTTCTTATGATTGGATTTAAAAATTTATCTTCTCCAATAAAACCCACTTTGTCACTCTGCTGCCCTCTGTCCTGCCTCCAAGTCATTTTGATGCTGGGTCAATAGTCTCTGAATCATGTCTCCTGTCTCCATGGCCAGAATGACTGTGATGTTCAGTTAGTGACAGTCATGATCCCAGGCTCACCAGGAAGAATCATAACCAAAAACATAGGCTTTGGGGCAATTAAATGTGGATTCCATTCCAGTTTCATTCCTTTTGAGTTATGTGGCTTTGGGCAAGTGTTTGAACTTCTCTGAGTGTATTTCCCCATCTGTAAAATGGGTTTAACACCTAACTCACAATGTAGTTATGATGATTGCATAAAATACGCAAATTTTTTAGCATACAGTTGGTGCTCCACAATTCATAGTTCCTTTCTCCTTGACTCCTGAAGATATTACTTTTGTTTTTAGTTTAAGCTTTCTTAAAATGCAAAGCACCATGGGGGTGCCGGGTGGCTGTCAGTTTAGGTTCCTACTCCTGATTTAGGTCAGGTCACGATCTCACATGTCATGATCTCATGGTTGGTGAGTTCAAGCCTCTCATTGGGCTCCATAGTGATTGGGCAGAGTCTGCTTGGGATTCTCTCTTTCCCTCTCTCTGCCCCTTCCAGCTCACTTGCTAGCACACTCTCTCTCTTAAATAAATAAACTTGAAAAAAAAATAAAATGCAAGTTTCCATGAAAAGGGTAATTCTGTAAGCAATTACCAGTTATTTGCTCATGAATAGGCTTTAGGCTACTTTTTTTTCCCCTTGAAAACGGGCTTTTATAGAGGAAATAGAGCACAAATAGAATGTGCGGGATCCAGAGTAACCATGGGATCCTGAGGAAAATACAACTTTGTAAGAATTAGAGACCAGAAGCCCCAAGACAATCATAGTTCCTTTAAAAACTTAAAAGTGCCTGGTATTTCCTTCCTGTCTCCTTCTTTCCTGTCCTCTCCTTCTCTTCCTCCTTCCCTCCTTTGTTTCTTTCTCTCTCTTTTTAAATTTCAGTGTTGTAAATCATGGTGGCCAAAGTGTACAAAGAAGTGAGTGAGACGTTTAGAAAAGTGATCTGTTCTCTAAATGAGGATTGAAAGTGTCCTGGGTGACAGATACAATGGCTGTGAGCACAGCCATGGCTCGAAGTCTTGGCTCTTTTTCTGCTTCTTGTCTCTTTGGTCAACTTTCAGGTGCTACAGAAAGAAACGTACAAACACACACACACACACATACACATGTGTGTGTGTGCATACAACACAGTGCATGACACCATTTATTGAGCTCTTACTATATTGTAGGTACTTATGCATAGTATTTAATTCTCAAAGATGAAATTAGGCTTATTTTAATAAAAATTTTCAGAAATCCAATTCAAACAGCTCAATGCAAAAAAAAAAAAAAAATTATTGACTTATAGAACCAAAAAGTGTAGATCTATGGCAGGATCCAGGGATTTAAATCTGTCTTTCTCCATCTCCTTTCTCTAATTGTCTCTGTCAGGCTCTGCTTAGGCAGGCCTTCTCCAAGGCTTCCGGCGCCTTCAAGTCTAATCCCCATCACTCAGTTACTGTAGCACCCAGAGATCATTTCACCCAATAATCCCCTGAAGTGTTTTTAGTAGGAGTTTCATTGTCCCAACCTGTGTCACATGCACAGCTCCCATGGCCAACGGTTGCAGTTCTCTGCAAGTCCAGGTGCAGATCCCACATCTCCTTCCCAGAGCCTGAGGGGGGGGATATCCCCAGAAACCACATGTCTTGAGGGTGGAAAGAATGCTTCTCCAAAAATAACAAAAGTTCTGTTACCAAAAGGGTAGAAAGGAATGCCCTGGCTGGTGAAAATAAGAAATGTTCACCACAGCACTCTGAAAGTTAGGGCTGTTTTACAGATGAAAGAATTGAGAGTTAAAGAGAGAGAGTGACCTGCTCAAGGTCACAGAGCTGGCCAATGACAGAGCCAGGACTTGAGCTGATATCTGCTAATTTCAGGGTTTCTACTTTTATCCAGAGCTTTGCTGCATAAAATGGAGTTTGGCATTGAGTGAAGCAGTTAAATATTGGATAGTCTCTAGAATGAGAAAATTCATTTTGTTGTTTTTAAAGACAATACGAGATGAACATGCCTTCCCCCTTCACTAGGTTAGACTCACCCTTTTCTCATTTCCTCCTTTTGGACAGATACTAGCTCTTCCTATCTATACTTCTTGACAGACACAGCCTCTATGTTAATCAGTTCTTATTAGTAAATTTGGGGGCATACTTATCTGCTTCCAGCTTTGAAAAAAAGGAAGCAAGAAATCCTTCTTAGCAATGGCAGCCTTGTCAAACTGAAAAGTGTGGAAATCTGTGTGTGGCAGCCTGGGGTCCATTGTGGGGATAGATTTTTTTTTTTAATTTATTTCTACATTTGTGTTAAGGTCAGTGTATTCATTTCACAGTAGGGAAGGATGAATTTTGACATTTTTATAAGGGTGATTGATTGGTTTGTGTCCATTTGTGAGACTCAACATGGCAAGAGGCCAGGACTAATGGAAGAGAAAAGGGGGGAAAACAACAAAAACAACTATTTTTGTCAGAAGTCTACCTATCACCATTTTGAAAGCTGCCCAGAAATGTTGGACATGGACAAAGATCTGAGAAGAAGATAGAAGAATGTTTGACCCACATTAATTAAAGTACAATGGGGAAGTTATTGACAAGGATTTCATTTGATATATATATCCCAGGTGCCTCAAGATAGAGTACCCCATCTCCCTTGTCCCCTATCTCTTGCCGATAAACCTGCATTGCTCAGAAGGAAGCACTGCAGAGGAGTGAAATCCTCACAAAAGGGCAAAAGGCTAGACCTTCTGTCTAGAACACTCTTATCCACGCTTCATGGTCTCCACTTAAATTCACTTTACACCAACTTTCCTTTGGGAGGCAGGAGACTTCCTAAGCCCCCAGACTAATTCAGTTTACCCTGCCCTTTGGCTTTTATGTGATGGTAATCAGAGCACTTAAAATTACTCAATAGTTGTCTTCCTAGTTGGTCTTTAAATCTGATGAGCCTAAGTAATATGTGGCTCTGCTTGTCTTCGTATCTCATGTTGTGAGAATAGGGCATAAGATTACAGAAGTCATTACCAAATATTTGCCAGAAAAAGTGAATGAATTTTAATTCCTGCCTTTGGACATGCCTGTAGCATAGAGTCATGCATTCATTTCAAGGAGATATGCCCTGGTTGATATTATCCAACCACTTTCTGGTACCATGGGTGAGGAAGCAGACTCTTATTAAATAGACATAAGTTTTGGGAAGCCCATAGTACTGTGAGAAAACTATACTATGAGTACATCTTATTTGGTTAGGTTATTGCTAAAGAATAAAAGGAAGTAATGAAGTTAGCCTAGAATGGGGTTATATCACAGTTCTAAAAACTGATTCCTTCCCTTTTTATTAGGGATGAGAGCAAGCTGTATTTCACTTAATATGCTTATAGATTGTTGAGAGGGAGTCACAAACACTTCACTGAAAGCACTTCTCTATGAAAACATAACACAGTTCCTTGATAATTCACCACATTTTCTGTGATGACCTCACCAAGTATTTAACCATAAAGAAGCTCCATGTTGACTCCAGAACTGCTTATCCCTGAAAACCCATATGCACTGGGCTTTATTTGAGAGCATTTGAAGTCAGAAGACCTCTGTGTGGATGTCATTGCTAGTCATCCCAAAGTCCTAAAGCTGACTGTTGTGATGGTGGTGGCCCTAGGTTTGAGCACTCCATGAGTTCACTTATATAACCACAAGTCCAGTATATGGAAATCACATGGTTCTGTTGGTTCCACAGGCAATGCCTGAAGTAGTTAATAAGTTATATTGTCTAGGAATTCTATGGGGTCAGTTATGCCTAGAAGAGTAGTCTGAAGTGTTGCATTTTCCTTTTGGGGATTTATCTTGCATACTTGCATATCTTGCATAAAGGGATGAAGTTATTAACTTATGGATGTTTTTTGCCTGTTGCATTACTACTCTCTTCCAGAAAAGAAATTCTGGTTTTGTGCATCAATTTTATTCTTTCTTCTATTCTAAAAATTCACAGAGTGATTCTTTGGGTTTCTATGTTGCAGAATATGAAGGGTAGGGTGGAGTAGAAAACACCTAATGTAGGAGGTGGTTTATGGTAGCAAAACAGGCCTTGATCAAAGTGCTCACCTCAGAGGCTATGAGTGGAGAAAAGAAGGAAAGAGTATAATGAGGAGGGAGCACATTTGTGCATTCACACGTGCTTTGTAGCATGGGATGGAGGCACAAAGAGATGAAATGATATGATGAGGAAATGAGCTAGAAATTCCCAGAATTCATAAGATATTGGAAAAGTGATGACTAATAAGAGCTTCCATGAATTATGTACAGATGTTTGCTTTATGATTTTCAAGAGACATGAAGATGATTAGAAATTCTATTCAGACCACCTTCTTAGTGTGGAGCTCTACAAGTAGGTCAGGACTCAAACATATACACTGGCTCCAAAGCATTTCTTCAGTTTCCCGCATGTGTCACCAAAATAAATGGGCTTCTTCCATGCCTTGTTTTACGGCCTTCTTGAATATTCTTTCCTATATTTCAACACCCTTCAATCTATATCCCTTGTTCCAGCTCCTCACACTTGAACCAACCTTAGGGATTTACTTCTAGACTAATTTGACTGTGGAATCTCCAGTGGGGGTGGATATCCCAACTGTGAACCCTCTCTTATTTCTCCTTATGAGTATGACTAATAACATAAAGCCAAGACTTGTCACTCAGGATCAGACTATTGCTGACTGGCCAAGAGATCTGTATCTGGGCTGACCATTAGAGTTGGGTTGAAAAAGTAAATGGATCTTACATTTGATGGTCACTTCAAATGAACCTCGCTGGGTATGTCTCAATAAACCTTTCCAGTGTTGCCTTCCTGAACATAACCTAAACTTCTGGGACTATGTTTTACTACTCCATCCTAAATCATCAGTTAGAAGGAAGAGTATTCCCAGTACACAACATGTTTTGTGCCCTTTTCTAAATTAGAACGATAGTGTCATGCATATATTTTTAAAAGATTTAGCCAGCCCCACATCTTTCTTCCTCAAAAGTCCAAATCCTCCTCCTTCTCCAAATTCTGTTCATTTTTCTCTTCCCTTTCCACCTATAAACATGGATTCTACCATTTTACTTCCTTCTCAGAAGCATTGCTATAGACCAAAGGGGGAGAGCACCAGCTGGGAAGCTTCTCTTTCCAAGGTTCAGCAATTGGCACAGTATTTGACACACAGTAGGTGTCCAGTATATCATTATTGAATGGACAGTTCTGCTTCAATGATTCCTTGGAACTGTGTCTCTCACAGTATCAAGTGGAGTGAAGAAATAAGTTATTTAATTAACCTACTTCTAAATTCTATTGCATAGAGTTTTATTCATTTAAACAGTATATGCCTAGGCTCCAGGCAACATCTGGGACCACAGTCTTAGCTTCATACTTCTTTCAGATGGATAAAGAACTTGCATTTGGATAAGTCAAAGACTTTGGTTTAGATCTGGCTGTATCACAATGTACTTGTGTGACTTTAGGGAAATGACCCATCCTCACAGGCTCTTATCTTGTCCATCTGAAAAGTGGGGATAATAATGCTTTCCCTCACAGTGTTATAATGAGAAGGAAATGAGATAAGAAAGCATGGCACATGGTGAGTATTCAATAAATGGCCCCTGCTGGTATTGATTGATTCACTGAAGAATCTATTTTGGAAAATTTGGAGTTTTTGGTAGATAAGTTAGCATAGATTTATTTTAAGAAGAAACAAAAATTTATTTTTATTTTTATCACAAGATTGTTGCTCCTCCCTTCCTCTTCACCTCATCAATTCTGTTTTGAAACAGTCTCACTCCTGGAAAATTGAGGATCACTTTACTCAGGCAGGAGCTAATTTCCACTGTAGAAAAGAACTTCTCATAAATTTGGCTAGAATAGCTCCTCATAGGTTTGGAGGCCATTAGTTGACAGGAAGCTCCACAAAGTAAAATTTCCATTTCATTCAACATGTTTGTTGTTTTCCTAGATGTAATGGAAATAGGTCTATGGTCACAAGTCCTGCATCCTAGACCATTGCCTGTAGAGGAAAACTATCACTAATTAGCACCTTTGTGCTGCCCTGTGGAAGGGCTATGCTTTTTTGCTGCTTTCATCCCTTTGGCAAACATCTCTGGAAGGCTAGTCGTAAATGCTAATGAAATCACCATTTCTGTTGAAAGATGCAGTCCCAGAACATTTGAAAGCTCAAACACTTTCTTTACTGTGTGATGCATTGTCATGTATATTAATATAGCTGTTGAAACCTGCTTTTTATATAATTTGAAATCTATTTAAAGGACATTGGTCCAAAAGTAAGGCATTGCCTATGACGTTTCTCACTTTTCCATCAAACAGCACGGACAACTCATCCTAATCTCCTGGTGCGGGCAGAATACATTGTCTTTATCCTTTGAGTTTCAAAGTACTTTGGTGATAAGAACTACATAAATACACAGTTGGATAGATGCAAACTGTCAGTGTCTCAAGAGGGATATATAAATATGAATACCTGAAACAATCTGATGCAGCTATTTCAAGTGGTACCCTTTCTTAGAGCTACAGTTTTGATAGGATGGAGCACCCACCAAAACCAGAAAGCTGAACACCAGAAACAAGCAATGTAAGAACTATATTTCATATTTAATATTAATTTCCCCGGTATTCAATCTACTTTCTGACCCTTAGCAAACCTGTCAAGGGCATCAGGCTAAGAGATCAGACACACATCCTAGGACTCTATTTGAAGCCAGGAAGAAGAGAAGAAAAAATTTACCCTACTTAATAAATGACTAGACATTGGCTGAATGCTCTCTGAAGAGAGTGAATTGGTCTTGGTTCCTTCAACATTTTAAATTCCAGCCTCCTAGTCAATTTTAATTTTGTTGTTCTTGTTTCTCCTACACAGACCCATACCCTCACTTTATCTGTGAGTACACACTGGTGTCTGATGCTTCACTATAGAGTTTCGGGTCTTGACAGTGTTTCCCATCACAGTGTGAGAATTTTCTATTTTCCCAGGCCCTTGAGATCAGCTCTGTCTTTTGTGAGAAGGAAGCTTTTAAAAGCAAGCTGAAGTGGATAAGAGCGGCGGCCAGCTCGTCAAGGAGGGGCCGCGCATGAGCTGCCAACCGCGGCCTTAGCCCTGCTCTAGCTCAGCTCTGGAATAGCTGGTTTTGAGGGGTTTGGCTTAAGCCTATGGAAATAAAAAGACTTTTCAATTTTACCTGTGCCTGGGATGGGCCAGAGTTACCATTCAGTGAGCACAGGAGGCCCCGGCCAAAAGGAAAACTAACAAAACTTATTTTAATTGAGCAGCAGAGTCCCACAGCACAACAGTTCCAACAAGGTCAGACAAATGCCGCCTTTCCTTTCTTGTCCCTCTGCTTTTTCCTTGGTTTATTTATCTATTCAATAATGCCCTGAACAGCAACTTGAAGTCTTCTTTCCTTGAGACTTCAATGCCAGGAGTAGATTTCTGAGCAAGAGTTTCTGCCCATCAGTCAAAAAGATTGTTGTTCAGGGTAGTAAGGAGAACGTTGTCATGTGTGTAATACAAGGGAAAACCATTATGCAAAATCAATATCTCCTTAAATACAAATTACCTAATTAGGTTGGGACAATAGAGGGACTGATCTATGAAGAAGTTAACTGACTTATTGTGATAATTATTTATCCTCTCAAAATAATCTTTCATTGGGTGAGTCAAGACATTTTGGAAGTCCTTTTTTGTACCCCAGAGCTGACCTCCCTCTACTTCTCTGCTTATGGGCTGTGGCTGAAGGACTAATATATCATAAGAAGATTATTAGGGTGGCTTAGGAGTTGGAGGCAGGCATTAATATGAGCTCAGACTGTCCCTTAAAGTCAGTTGTAAGAGCACATGGAGGATGTGAGGACTAGAGGCTTTATTACGTGGCTCTGTGGGAAGCAATGCAATGGAAGGAACATCAGTATTATTTTTGGCTCAGGTTGCAGTAAAATTAATCTTCATTGTATTGTGCTGAAGAGAGCAAGCAAACACAAAGGCCTCTATCAGAAGCATGACTTTCTATATGATAGCACTATGGAATAAAATCTTCATTTTGGTGGAGATGGATTTCTGCATATAGAAATTTTTGAGTTTCTGCCCTGAGTAAGAAGCAATACAATATATGTAATCAAAAAATGCAAAAAGATACTCATAGAAGACCATTACTATCTACTTTTGCTCATGAAGAAAAACATAATGAAAATGATATTAATTTTAAAGCCTATATTTTAGCAGTGTTTGTAACTCTGTTCTCCAATGGGAACAACGAATAGGCTATTAGCTAGAGACTAAAACATCTAAACATTTAAAGTTCTCCAAAATCTAAAAGGAAATAATGTGTGACAGTTACTTGGCATGATGATTCAGATGGTGGAGTGAAATGTTAGCCTTACTCTAGCCATGGAAGCAGACGAGGCTCTGGCATGGGTATTAAGAATGCCAGGTATTTGATCTTGGTCTCAATAGCATAAGAAGAGCAAGAAAGGGGTGATACTGAAAGAAGGCTAAATGGTGTAGGCACATATTTAGACTTGACTGTGGATATGGTAGGCAGCTTCTGAAATGGCCCCTAATTATCTCTGCCTCCTGGTTTTCATGCCCTTGTGTAATCTCCTCCCCTTGAGCACAGTGACTCAATTCTAATGAATAGTATATGGCAGAAAAGACAAGATGATACTTCCAAGATGAGTTTACAAAGAGATGGTGACTTTTGTCCCACTCGTGCTCTCTCTGGTACTGCCTGCTTGTTTGTTCTGATGAAACCAGCTGCCATCTTGGGAGTTAATCTACGGAGAGACTCAAGTGGCAAGGATCTGAAGGTGGCCTCGAGCCAACAACAGCAGTCCTCAGTCCAACAACCTGCAAGGAACTGAATCCTGCCAACAACCATGTGACTGAGCTTGGAAGCAGCTCATTCCCCAGTAGAGCCTTGAGATGACTACAACTCAGGCTGACACTTTGATTACTGCCTGTGAGACGTTCGGAGCCAGTGGACCCAGATCACTGCGCCTGGATTCCTGACTCACAGACACTGTGAGATAAGACATGTTGTCCTAAGCCACTAAGGTTTGGGGCAGTTTGTTTTACACAGCTATCTATAATGAATATAGCAAAGAGCTGAGAGTTCTATCAAGTCAGGCATCTTTTCTGCAATAGTTCAAGCCTTGCTATTCCCCTATCAAAGCATAAAACATATAATAACAATCTAATTTATGTTGGGTCAGCACCTTCTTCTCCTTTTCTAGCCACTCTTTAACACTCCATTTGGTGAGGGGCTGGCTCTGATCATTGCGGTGCTGTATTTGACTGTTTGAATCTTCTGGATCTTTTTGATAGTTGATAAAGCCAATGATCACATGGATCACGATGATGAAGAAAAGTTACCACAGATGGAAAAGCATCTCATTCCCAGAGTTCTCAAGAATTTGATTGCAGTTCCAGAGTAGTAAAAGCATTAGACTAAATCCAGGGAGTTCAATTCAATAATTGAAAACTTCCTGCGTTATCTCCTTGACACCTGTATATCTTGTATCCACCAAGTGGAAGGCACCATGCCAGGTCTCTGAAGAACACCAAAATAAATAAAATGGTCCCCGTCCTTTATAAATGTCCAGTGTAACCAGGGAGGTGGACATATACATAAACAAATCTAACATGAAGGTAGAGCAGACATCTGAGTGAAGTAGTCTCTGGCTGCTTCTGATTAAATGATCAAGGGAAAGAAAAGTTTGGGGAAATTATTTTCTATGGGACTCTGATAACTTTGGGACAAACAAGAGAGGTGTTTTTTATTAATGGGATTTAATTTTTCTGGTGAAAAATTGAGTAGGAGGAGGCTCAAACATAAGATATTGGTATACTTCTGACATTGTGTGGCTTGAGCCACAATGTCATTTGATGATTATTTTGTAACCTCCAGAAAACCTGATTAAATGCCAAAGCTCAGGATGGATTCTGAGTACAAATTGGGACTAAACTGAATAAATATTAGAGAAAGAGAGATTCATAAACTTTAAAAGATATTATCCCAATATATAATGAGTATAGTTTGCAATGGGAAATAGAATGCTAGTTAAATATTGCCAAGGATATAGTATGATCTGGGAGCTAGCTTAATTAATGTCCTGTTTCTCCCACGTTTAAAAACTTGTGAGACCTATAATAAAATGTCATTGGCTCTAGTTTCTGGAGCACAAAGAAACAGAGTTAAATATCATAGGAGCCCTGATACTCCTTGTTTTCCTTCTCCAAAGAGGCATTCGGGCCTCTCATGAAAAATGGACTTTGGCTATAAATTCCCATAGGCTGACAGGATAAACAGATGGAAAATAGAAAAGCAAGGGTTACATTTCTGTCCCTTTCCAAGGTCATGTGCCCACTCCTTCTTTAATCTACTCTAAGATAGAAAATACTGATCAAATTAGTAGAATCACTGGATGATGATGATTAGATCCCATTTGCTAGATGGCAGGTTTGTTTTGTGTTAAATTGTTATTCATATACCTCGGACCCTTTTCCTTAATTTCATTTCTCTATGTGACTGGGGGTAGGCCAAAGAGGGTTTTGCTTGTTTGTTTGCTTGTTTTTGTTTTTTAGAGAGTGAGAAAGAGAGGGAGAAGGGCAGCAGAAGAAGGAGAGAGAGAGAATCTTAATCAGGCTCCACACTCAGCATGGAGCCCATGCTAATCCTGACGCAGGGCTCAGTCTTACAATTCTGGGATCATGACCGCAGCTGAAATCAAGAGTCAAGTGCACAACTGACTGAGCCACCCAGGCACTCCATGGAGGGCTTTGAGCCAAGACCTGCCACAAGGATCCCAACTATCTTGCTGGAACTCTTTCTCCTCATAACCTTCTTGGAAGTTCTATTGAGACTTAGTTGAGAGAGGCCCTCCATAGGCCCAGGACTAATCTATAAACTCTAGCCAAGTACTACCATAGGTCTGAACTGGGGCGTAATGCTTTGGCCCCACTGATGATTGACACTTTTTTTATTTGGCTATTGGTCCCTATGTATGAATGTATGTATATATGTATGTATGTATATTCTTCAGAGCTTCAAATCTACTGTCATGAAGGTATTTAGTGCTGCGGAGTTTTAGGGAGCAAGGAAGTTAATTTTGATATGGAAATTTAGGAAGACCTCATGGAAATATGAGGTAATTCTTGAAGAATTGGTAAGATCTGGTTAAGTGGATATGAAAAGCCAAGGCATTCCAACCTCTTTCAAGCTGAGCAGGATAACTCTAGTGGCCATGTGAAGACTAGATTAAAGCTGGAAACAACTAGAGGTATTAGGAAACAGTTGTCATAGTTCTGAGATGAATCTTACAAGATACAAAGAATAACGCTACACAAAGAGTGGGTGGTGTCCTCAGAAGTGGCATGAAATGAGTAATGTTTTGATAGAAAAGACAGCTTTAAAACATCTCAAACTTGTGATTTTAAGATAGATATTAGGCTAGAAGAACATAACTGTGTTTAAAGCATTGTATCAGGCAAAGAAGTATGATACAAAGGAAACAGAATGCTTGGAAATCTCCTTCAAGGAGACTTACATATAACGTATTCATAAAGAAAATACCAAGATGTTCAAAATTAATGAAAAGCACTTCTGAAATAATTCACCTTAAAAGTACAAGAGATGCGGTTCTTCCATTACCAATGTTGAATTGGAAAGAACAGCACTGAATGGAGATGGTGAAGCAGGGGGAGCTGAGGATGAACGTACTGATATGCTCACCCATGTTCAAGGACATGGAAGAGTACATTCAATTGGTGAGGATTATTTCTTTTCATTCCTGCACATTGTATTGCCTATGAAGATTCAAAGCTGAATAATAAAGAGTTCTTACCCATAAGAACCTTACATCTAATGTATGTCCTCTGGAAGAAGTAAGTTCTGAACAACTTTAAGGAGATAAGGTGTATCATCAGTTCATGGAAAGAAATGGATTGGTTGTTTCTGCTAGGAAAAGAGGATTGTTAAGTGGAAAAAGATAAGATATAGAAGTGACTGAGTAGATATTGTTGGTAGGAGATGAAATTAAAGAGTAGAGGCCAGATTTTAACAGATTTAAGGGTCAAACTGAGGATGTTGGCAGAAGTCTTGGTGATAGATAAGTCATCACTCATAGAGTAGCAAGTGGTTGCTTTCTAATAAAATCTAAAGGAAGCTAAGAAGATTTCCTCTTGAACTAAGAACATCTTTGAAATGGCCCATTACTTTTCATAGGCAATAAACTCTCTTAAAGCACAACTACCTTAGAAAAGCTAATGTATTAAACTGGCCTTCAATCATTCACACCTATAATGGGACTTGAGATACTATAATGCTTTTTTCTAGATGAACTTCTTTAAGGTAAAGAGTTTTCAGAAACCAGGAGATGACTGAAAAAGAGAGAAGGAGAGAGAGAGAGAGAGAAGTTGTGGGTATTGTCCAAGAGAGATATCCAGAGTTGGGTACCTGAGGAGGACCTATTCCATAAAGAGAGAACAGATTGATGAGACTGAGCAGAGGTGTGAAAGCAGCTGCAGACAACACAAAAATGGGTTAGGATGCTTGTATTCTAATAAGATTCAATTTACAGAAATAGTCTATAAGCCAGATTTGGCCTATAGGCCATAGTTTGCCAATCGTTGGGATAGAACAATGTATCCTATTGCTATGTATGTATGTATGTATGTATGTATGTTTAAGATTTAAAGATAGATAAATGATGGATAAATAGATGATAGATAGATAGATAGATAGATAGATAGATAGACAGACAGACAGACAGACATATAAAAGTAACCAAGCAAGGCCAGGTTCAGCAGATCCCAGACAACAAGTAGTTAGAAGTAAGGTGAAGAGTACAGAATCGGGATGTAGGTATCAGACAGAATTAGGCAGGATGGCCTAGAAGGCTGCTGTGTCTGACCTTTTTTAGGACTTCTTGTTCAGAATTCAGACATGCCAAGAGAAAATGGATGCAGATGGTAATCAGGGGACATCTCAGGAGGAACACTTAAGGAACTGGTAAGGAGGAGAAAGGACTAATGTGGCTTATAGGGAAAACAGCATATAACCACATGTACATATATGGCACTAACATTAAACAGCCTTCTCTATGGACAGGGGCAGGGAGATATGATATTGGTTAGATATTGGCTGCAAACTGGCACCATACTAGAGCATTCTGCCCATTCTAACAAGCAGCAGTTTCTCATGTCTCTATGTCCCTCTGCCCAGGAGTTCAGCCCCCTCACTAGAAGTGCACTTATTGATATTCCACATGGTTAATTCATTTCTAAATTTCTTCATAGAATTCAAAAGAGCAGTTTGATTTGGGACATTTCATTTATACTCAGAGAATGAGACTGTAATTCATCTTTTATGCCTTTCTGCCTCGCATGCCAAATAAAACTAAAATTGTCATTTTTTTGTTCAAAATTGAATGCCATCATGAAATTGTTTACTATTATTATTTAAAATAATTTTTATTCTAGATGGTTCTTCTATCTCAAATAAACAATACACATTTAAGAAATTAAAAGTCAGATTATTTTTTCAATTGAATAATTTTGTTTAAAACAGAACATTGTTTTGTCAAAAATTGGAGTGTCTCAATAGTTTCTATAATGTCTTTTTCAGAGAATGCTAGATGGAATGTTAGATAATTGTGCAAAATCAGATTCCTAGTTCTAATTCTGCCCCTTACTAACCTGTAAAATCTTGGGGAAATTGTCTAATTTTATTTTGTTTTATTTCTTTGTGTTGTTTCTCTTTTTCATCCTTAGAGGAAAAAAGATAGTAGTTCTTACTCTGTCTCTCTAGTAAGATTTTGTAACAATCTGCTGAGTTAATGTGTGCAAAAGTGTACTGTAAATCACAAAGCTCTATAAGAATGGTAGGTATTACTATTGATCGAGAATGTTCTTTTGTTCTTATTTGTGCCAGGAACTGTGCAATGGAAAAGGAATACAAAAATGAATTAAGACTGATCTCTTTTTTCCAAAAGCTAATGATATCAAATAGATAATTATGATAGCTAATTCTTTTGCAGTATTCACCATGTTCTAAAAACTCTCTATATATTTCATTTAATCTTTATAATATATATAAGTACAATCATTGTTCCCATTTTAAGATGGGAATTATAACACAGAGAGGGGATAAGTAATTTTCTCGAGATCACATAACTAGGAAGTGCCTGAACCAGGATTTCAATCTAGGCTGTTTGATTCTACCATCCGTATGTTTCACTATTATGCTATACTGAACACTAGGACTACAAATACTTCACTGGAGGTGATTAGAAGGCCATTATTGATTTTAGGAAGAAAATAATTAGGAGAAATAAAAGTAGGAATGGCCAGAAGGAAAAAATATTTTCCCAGTGTGTGGGTGTGTCCTATGGAACACAAGTCTCTCAGATGCTCTATGAAAACAATAATTATGAGTCAGAGGTTTGGAACACATTTTGATCTTTGTTAGAGTCTTAATGCCTGGTTAAGTCATGCTTACAGGTCCTGCAGAAAAGAAATATATCTCCTTTTGTTTTGTCCAGTGTTTCCCAAAAATATGTGTCCTGAGGATTCTTTTTCACCAACCTAGTTAACTGAGTTCTGCTGAATACACAGTGTCTCCTTGAAACACTGGTGTAGAACTTACCTTAAAAAAATCTGACATAGAATAGAAGGATACTGACTTGCAAGAGCTAAATGAGAATGAGAAAAGTTTCTGACTGACAAGGGGCAATGCAGGGACCTGCTGAAGAACCTGTGGGAGCAGCTGGTCTTACAAACCATCCATTGCTCATCATGCTAGTTGGCATAGTTATGAAATTATCTGTAGCTACACTCAGCAGTTGTAGAATAGGGACAGAGAAAGTAGAAGTTTGGGTGATCCACAATTCAAGACTGGCAAGGCAGATGAAGTAGAAGATAAAAAGGGAGGAAATAAATTTACTATTTATATTTTAAAGGACAAGACAAAAATGTTGTTAGATTTCCTTTACGTAGTGCAAGCTTTAAAGTAACAAGCCTATAATCTTCAGAAATGTCATCAAAGAAGACAGAGAAACATGTGTTCATCAATTTTCAGAGAAAGATGGCTCTCTCCCTAAGTTAATTTGGTGTCTCTGACACATTCCCATTGGGTCGTGACTAAGACTGGCTCAGATACCTCTACCATTATTCCCAGCACTTGCAGTAACTGGTAACTGTTACAGTGCATACGGCACAGTTACTGTTACTGGACTCCAGTTACTGTACTGTACTGGGGATAATGGTAGAGGTATCTGAGCCAGGATATTTTACTATATTAAAATTCATTGATTCATCTTGGACTTTAAGTGGGTGTTTTATGTATGCAAAACTATAACATCATGCATTGGCCACTCGGAAAATGTTGGTTTGTGGAGATATGCAAATCTTCCAAATGTTTATACTACTTCATTATACAATATAAAACATAGCTTTTATTAATATTACTTTCATCCTGTAAAAAAAAGCCTTTAAGTTTTATAAAGGTGTCAAATTCACAACGGTCAATACAAATTTTCCAAAATTATAATTTTTTCTTGAAAGCTCAAAAATTTTATCATCAACAACAAATACTGTTAGTATTTTGCTTGAAATGGCAGGTTCATTTAAGGTGACCAACTCTGCCACTTTTCCCAAGATTGAGGGGCTCCTGGGAATGTACTAGAGTTCCAGCACTAAAACCAGGGAAGTCCCTGCCAAACCTGGATGAGTCACCCTTGGTTCATTCATTTCTGAGAAAATATCCATCAACTACTCAAGTCAAAGTGACTTGTGTTTGTCATTCTTTCTGGCAAAAAATGGAAATTCCAAAACAAAAGCCACTGGTTCAACTAGCAAGTCAAATAAGCACAAAAGTGATTTTCTCTCAGATAATCTCACTTTTCAGTAAGCAGTCGATATGCTTTGTGGATATTTCCCATTTCGTCATACAGACTTTTAAAAGACATGCATTCAAGGGTTAATGTTTAATAAAGATATTAATCTATACTGCCCACTAAAGCCATTCTTAAATAAAACTGGCATTTTATAATGTAGACATGTAGCTGTGACGAATATCCCAACTACCAGTAGTTTGGTGCACTGCCCTGACTCATGCTTAGGAATCAGCAGTGTGTCCCACTATTTTGTTTGCACCGTGTAAGCAAAAGTGAAAAAAGGGGAGGGGACAAATAATGTCTTACTACATAATGAATATAGTTTTGATATCATGGACTGACTGTCCCCAAAGGTCAATGAACTGTGCTTTGCGAAGCCCTATCCTGGGGGCATAACCTTGTCTGAGGATCTAAGAATTGGTTTAAGTATCTGCCTCCATGTGATCCCAGAATTACCATCCTAATTTCTTTCTCTCCAAGGATGTTCCCACAGTTTGGGGCTGTTTTCCTTTTACATTCTCAAAGAAACAAATTTCAAATACACCTCCTTTCCTTCTTTTTGATAATAGACTGATGACCCTATGCTCACACTTCTGAATGAAGTTATTTTCAGTGATTTAAAAGCCTTCTATCTTTATTCTTCCAGGAGAATCTACCTCCTATGACTCCAACATGACTTTCTGGCCCACCCATCTAAAGAAGAGTCCACACAAAACAGAAACATAATCTCCATTGGATTATCATCCTGCCTACATATTTTAATACACTCTAATTTCTTAGTAGTTCTAATCAAGGCAGAAAACTATCATTGAAAGGGGAAGAATGGAACCATTTCTAAATTAGTGAAAGTGAGACACTTGGGTTGTTCAGACTAATGAATATCCAGCTCTTGATTTCTGCTCAAGCCATGATCTTATGGTTCTTGGGATTGGGCCCCACGTCACTGAATTCTGTGCTATCAGCTTGGAATTTCTTCTCTCCTCTCTCTTTCTGCCCCTTCCTCACTTATACTTTCTCTTTCTCTCAAACTAAACAAATAAATAAACTTTAAAAAATTAGTGAAAAAGTTCTGGTTTTTATTATATCACTACAGATATGAACAGATTTTATTTTGGACTGTAACACTTAAGACTTGAGATTGACATTACCAGTAAGAAACATCGATTGGAATTATAAAAATAATGACATCTTGTAACCTTGAGGCCCCTGCATAAAAACAAGGCTTTGTAATAAAAAGTAGAAAAGGAGCCACTTTTTCTCAAATCTTAGAGCTGTTCAAGGTTCTCATTATCTGTCAGAACATCTGCTATAGGCTGATGAAGAATGAAATAAATGTAGTATAGTGGTGACATTTTGCTACATTTAGGGTTTGAAATAGCTTTTTTTTTTTAACCAAAAAAAAATAAGTATAGATAAAAAGAAGTCCGAGACAAGATTGACAGGTAGACATTCCCTGGAGATGTACATTGCTATTCTTTGGAGTCAGAAACATAAGCCAGAATTAATTTGTCTACACAGTTCTACTTTCACTTTGTGTGGCATTTTAGAGTTTATTAAACATTTAACATGCACTGTCTTATTTCTCTCACAGCATTCATGAGGTAGCTTTTTTTTTTCTTTCCATTTGTCTAGGGGAAGCCAAGGCTGCATGATTTGCCCAAGGTCATGCCACAATAAGAATCCTACCCATGTGTTATATGTAAGCAATGAATCACTGAGTTCTGCTCCCCAAACCAATACTATAGTATAGGTTAACTAACTTGAATTTAAATGAATGAATGAATGAATGAATGAATGAATGAATGAATAAATAAATAAATACATTTCTACCAATGTCTATGGATCTATATTCATGCAATGTCCATCTAGCAGGCAGCAGTGGCTTTATAAAAACCTTGATGGTGGAGAGGGAAAGGTGGGGGTAGGTGGAAAAGTTAAATATGGCAGATTGAAATCACTTGCTTATCTCTGCTAGCTCTCTGCACTAGACTTCTGGAAATGCAGCACCGTTCTCCTTCTCATCCTCTTCCCTGGGAACACAGTTAACAAAATCCCCTGCCAGAGTATTTCCAGGTGGAAAGTTGAAGAGAGACAGATATGCTTTTACAGGACCTTAGCAAGAATATGCAGAAACATAGCCTCTGTGGGTCTGAGGTCTTCCAGGAGTTTGCAGTGTTGCACCTAACTCAGGGGTGTAAAATCAGCGATCCCTGCAGATAGTTTCCTGTGGATCCTGAAACTTCCTGCCTCTAAAAGCTAATGATGAACCTGAGAACAAGCAGAGGCTTTACTTGATCTCTGAAACTCTAGCCCTTACCACAATGTTCTAAACATAGATATTTCCTAAATTAAATTCCTTTCTGCTTGAAATACCTGAGTGGCTTATTATTTTCTGAAAAGCAGCAACTGATAAATTTCTGAACCCCACAAAAGTGACAGTAAGATAAGAAAAGAAACACAAACCTTTAGGAACAATGAAAATGTAAGTTGAAATAGCAACAGAGTTATCAACATTCTTTTTAGAAGATAAAGGATATGTTGGAGAGGAGAAAACTAAAATCAAGTACATGTCATTGTGAAATGCTGATAACAAGTAAGTTGATTCATACTATACCACAGATTCCTGGAAAGTTTCAGGAATAGAAGTCATGGGGTAATTTTGATATTGGTAGTGCAAGGTGAGTTAGAAATAGGTGGATTGATTATATAAATGTAGCGTAGGTCTTGGAAAATTTTTTCTGTAAAGCTCCAGATATTAAATATTTTGGGCTTTGTAGATAATTTTGTATATAGATTTGTACATCTTTGTACATAGATCTGCCATAACTATTGTAATTGTAATGCAAAAGCAGCCATAGATAATACTTAAATGATGGACAGGACCATGTTCCAACAGAACTTAGTTTACAAACAATTAGGTAGCAAGTCAGATTTGGCCTGAGGGCGGGGTGCACAGTTAGATGACTCCTGTTTGGATCATTAGACTTTTTCATCAGCTTGCGTATTTCTTCCCCTTCAGGAGAAGACATGATATTGATTACTCTCTGGAAAAGTTTGAACAAAGAGGCCTTATAGTTGGGGTGTGGATATGGAGTGAAGAATCATATGCAAACTAGAAGAACTACATGCAAGCCTGCAGGCGGAGCCACAGGACCCGGCGACTGTACCTGGCCTGATGCCTAAAAAGCATGATTGTTTGAAAAAATGGGGGTAATTAATAAACAAACAAACAAATACACTAGTGGAAAACTGAGAGTATCTGCCTAAGAGGAATGAGAATCACTTGTGGAGTGTTCTTTCTCTTTACAGGTATCATAGTAATTATTTGACATTTAAAAACATTGCTATGCATTACTTAGACAAAATTGAAACTAAATTATGAAAAAAGTAGGAGAATTCCAGGTACTGTATGTGTGTTTCATGATTCCATAGAGTCAGCAGGGCAGGTCATACTATCATGACTTTCCATTTGAAGAGGCTGAAATGTTAAATTCTAAAGCTTAATAACATAGAAGGAAAGTTTTGCACTGGAGAAGAAAAATATATTGTGTTTAATTCGAAGAAGAAAGAATTATTGGTAAATTAATTAGAGGTATGGGTAGAAACCCTCAAATACAGAAAGCACTACAGAGTGTTTAAATTTTGGGGGCCTCAAGCGTAAGCCAAGAACATTGTTGGACACCAGTAGATCCATAAGGGTTGAAAAGACTGAGCCAAGCTGGTGTCACTCCTAGTTGCTCCAGCTATGAGTACCCTCCTCATATTAATGATCTAATGATAACAAATGCAAGTGAAGTAAATAATCATTAGGTGCAGAGTAGCATGTGACCTAATTAACTCCATCTTGGAGGATGTATTAGAATATAGTTTGCAGGGTTGGGATATATATTCAGTAGATAAAGGATGAGTTTATCTCGGGTTATAAATACATGGGAGCTATAGACTCTCTTGGTAGTCTCTTGTTGCATCTCACTCTAATGTCACTGAATTAGGTGTATGTTGGTGATCCCTTGATACCTTTCCTGTTCCACCTGGAGCCATCACTTCAAGGAAGAAAACTGCAGGACAGATGGATGACAGAGCTCATAATCCACACGCCATGCCTTTGGAAATTTACTTGGGTTATTAGGAATTACACAACTGTCTTCACTGATTTCTCTCCCCATTTCTTGCCACTATTAAAAAGATAAAACCTACTCAAACAGGCATGGATACGAGTAAGGAAGAGCCAACAGGAAACTAGATTTTAGCAATAAATGTTTGCATATTGCATCTCCTTCTCACCAGCTAGATAACATTAGACAACTTCCTTAGGACCTTATCTTCCTCTGTTGTTAACAAATATTTGGAGGATTGTGATGGTTAATTTGATGTATCTACTTAACTGGACCCTCAGGTACCCTAACATTTAGTTGGACATTATTCTGTGTGTGTCTGTGAGGGTGTTTCTGGATAAGATTAACATTTGAATTGGTAGATTGAATAAAGCTGTTTCTCTCCCTTATGTAGATGGGGCCTTATCCAATCTGTTGAAGGCCTATATAGAACAAAAAGACTGAATAAAGGAAAATTTGCTGCCCACCTCCTACTGCTTGATTGTCTTCAAGCTAACACATTGATCTTCTCCTGCCTTCAGACGTGGCCTCACACTAAAAGTATACCGTGTCCTCAGCTTGCTGACTAGATCTTGGGATTTCTTAGTCTCTATAATCACATGAGCCAGTTCCATATGTATCTCCTATTTGGTTCTGTTTCTCTGGAGAACCTGACAAATACAAGGCCAATATATTCATTTGTATCTCTGAGAAAACATCTTATTTACCACAGGACCCAACCAACTGTAAGTATATGCCCATAAACAAAAAGGTAGACTTTATGATTTCAACCCTTTGCTTAGAAAAAAAAATGAAGAAAAATCTAGAAATACAAGTATTTGTTGATTACTCTTTGGGAAGAAGCAGTAGAAGGTTGTAGATTAGGATGAACTTTGAGGTTAGATAGAAACCATGCTCCTCACATATTAGCTGTAGGATTTTGGACAAGTTACCTAATTTCACATCATCCTGGTTTCCTCCTTCAAGAATGGAAGTCAATAGTTTTTTTTAATGTTTATTTATTTTTGAGAGAGAGAGAGAGAGAGAGAGAGAGCACGTGCAAGTGCAACAGAGAGAGAATCCCATGGAGGCTCTGCACTGTTAGCACAGAACCCAGTGCAGGGCTCGAACTCATGAACTATGAGATAATGACCTGAGCCAATGTCAGACGCTAAACCGATTGAGCCACTCAGGCACCCCATTAACTGTACACTCTTAATGAGAGAAAGGAACCTTCATCTGACATGAACAATTTCTTTCCTCTGCTTATCACTGGAGCAGGGCTGTCCCCCAAAGAGAGCCTGTGATCTCATTTCTTGGGTTCCTTTAAATTAAAACTCTTAATAGGCCAATAACCAGCCTGTCTGGAGTGTTGAGTAGGATGTAGGGTATAAGGACATCCATATGGAGTGAGATACCAGTGGCTACACAGACTATTGCATACCAGGCTTCCAAGATCACTATTCATAATTGCTCAAAATGATTTCTTGGACTTGGCACATAGGTACCAGGCACACACATACCAAAACCTCTCATCTGTCTGAGGCAGCAATGCTGCACTTCCGTTTTCAAAAGGGATATGCGTCCCAAGTCTGCATAATCCAAGAAACTTGAACTTCTGCAGGTCAGCAGCAAACAAAGATTTGTTTCTCGGTAAAACCTTGAGACTGTCATTTTGTTGAGAGTATTGCACATTCCCTGGGATGTAGGACACTGCTCATCACAGCTCTGTGCAGTCTTCAAGAGTGGATTTGATATGCTGATATGATGAAGGGTAGTCCAGGTTTCTATTCCACATTTGATTACAAAAGAGTCCCCTTGATGACTCCTCTCTAAGTAGTTGAGTGCCTTGAAAACTGTGGAAGGATTTTAAATGATTTTTATCTTTTCTTACATCTTTGTACTTCTTTTATGAAAATGAATTCATCTTTTATATCTTTTATATTATAATACAACCAAGTATCTCTACCTATGGCTTTTAACTTCCTTGGGTAGGCAAGGTTCACAAACTGCTTGGACCCTCTATATACACACACACACACACACACACACACACACACACACACACAATTTTGTCTTTGATGTTAAAGAATCCATGTGCCAAGAACCATTAATTAGGGTAAAGGGTGAAAATA
Organism: Suricata suricatta; assembly: GCF_006229205.1. Lineage (NCBI taxonomy): Eukaryota > Metazoa > Chordata > Mammalia > Carnivora > Herpestidae > Suricata > Suricata suricatta. Next base: position 22,485,427 of record NC_043709.1, on the reverse strand, counting down.
TACTAAGGGATAATATGTGTAGGGTGGTAGAAAAAAGAATTCTGGGAAGATAATGAAATCCTTTATGTACTTTCGTGACTCAGCTTCATGAAGAGTACATTGAAAGTCCTAGGTTCATGGTGGGGGGCACTTGTGGGGAGAAGCCCTGGGTGTTATATGGAAACTAATTTGACAATAAACTATTATAAAAAAAAAAAAAAAGAAAGAAAGAAAGTCCTAGGTTCAGATCCTAGAAGAAGGGAAAGAAGGATTGAAAATTGGGTGGAAAAAAGAGAGAAGGGAGGGTCAGGGGAGAGACAAGGGGTGAGACTGGCAGGTAGGCAGAGCCAATCAGAAAAGTTCCGTAAATACTACTTATTCATGACCTCCTCTATACTAGGCATGATGCTAGGAACAGGACACAGATATATCAGATGTATGTAAATTGTTGTTTTTGTCTAGAAGGGTCCTCAGAATAGAAAGGGAGCAAACATGCAAACATTCAGCTCCAAAGAGGGGGCATTGTCTTCAGAGAGGACAGTGGGGGACATGCTGGAAAGGCTTCAAAGCAGAGGAGATATTTGAGTTGGGTCTCAAGTATAACAATAATTTCAGCAGGCTACAAAGGCTTAAATATTTTTAGACCTCCCGAATGCCTGTGGATTTGTGTTGGCAGCATGACTAACGTCATTGTTTATAACTCCTATTTCAATTGGAATCACTCAACAAATACATGTGGGGTGTTGCTCCGAGACAAGGACTGAGGGAGGCAAGGAAGCGGCAACATGCATGGTCTGCATCCTGCAGGTGCTTGGAATGTCGGGGACAAGACACGGTGTCCGTGTTGGCAAGCACAAATCAGAGAGGGAGCCGGGGCAGGCAGATAGGAGCCTGGAACAGAAGGGCTTTTCTGGGTTCAAAGCATCAGGGGCAGGAGCTGGAAGCTGAACCCAGAGAGAGGGGCTCACCTGGTCCAACAGCCCACCACCCTGGATTTGTCCTAGCAGTGAGGACCTCCATTAACTCAGGTGCTAAAGATGTCCTCCTTTGCCTCTTCCTGTTTTTCTTAGGGCTACCATTCTGTAAATAAAAAGTGGTCATTTTTATTTGTTTTTGTCTTTGCTTAATCCCTGGAAAAGGTAGATCTGCTCATCTGGGGTAAGAGGTCCTTGGAACCCAACCTATCGGTTAGGTTAGCAGAGGAAATAGCAATGATTTTAAAAGTGCAGCTATGGTGGTTTTACATTTTTGAAAAAAATCTAATTGCAGTGTGAAGGAGAGGGAAAAAGCCTTTTTCATCTAAGTCCCTTCTAAGTTCTCAGCAGGGGCCCTGCAAAAAAAGCAGATCAACAAGAGAATAGCATACATATTTATTTAACGTAAGTTTTATGTGACATGAGCCTTCATAAGAAATGAAGACCCTAAGAAGTGGTTAAACCTGCGTGTTTTTATGTGAGGTTTGATGAAGAGAGGAGAGTCATGGGAAGATGTAACAGAACAAGGGTATGAGCTGAACGTGAGGAAACAGGAAACCTAGCAAGACCTGTTTGTATGTATTCATCTTGGTGTTCTGTCTTTTGAGATAAGAACACCCCTTTTCTGGGGGAAATCAAGGTCAGGGTATCTTTCCCATGAAGGGGAAAGGGGAGGGTGAGAGAGTCTTCCCAGCACCTGCTGTTTCACAAAATCCTTCATCTTAAAATATTAAATATTCCAAAGTGTTGTATTTTTGGATACTGTGTCCTAAACCCCACTGCTTCCATCCCATATTCTAATACGTTTTATTACACTTCACATTGTTGTTTGTTCTTCTCAGTCCTTGGCTCAGTTTCCTCAAAAGACAGGAAAATTAATCCTTGTGTCATTAGAAGGGCAGTTAAGGAAGATGAAATAAGAGTACTCATCCTACTCAGGAACAATTTGAGCTTCTTCTAAGAATATATTCACTGATTTGTCATTCCAAAAATGTTTATTGACAGCCTATGCTATACTCACCACAGTCCTAGGAAACATGGAGAGAGCAGAGCAGGGGAAAAATCAGTAAAAATCCCACCCTCATTGACCTTACATTGTACCTGGGAGATGTGCACTAAAAACAGATAAAGAAACAAAATTATAATATGTCAGATGGATAAAGACAAATGAAGAGATGGGGTCCCTGGGTGGCTCAGTCAGTTATGCCTCTAACTCTTGATTGCAGGTCAGGTCAGAATCTTGTAGTTTGTGAGTTTGAGCCCTATGCACACTAATAGTGCAGAGATTGCTTAGAATTCTATCTCCATCTCTCTCTGCCCTTCCCCACATACACTCACTCTGTCTCAAAATAAATAAATAAACATTTTTAAAAAGACAAGTGAATAGAAATAAAGCAAGGAAGGGGTATGGAATGCTAATGTAGGGGAGGGTAGCAATTTAAATAAAGTCATCAGGAAAGGCCTTACTAAAAATGGCACCTGAGCAAGTGGAAAGATCCTGAAGAACAGACAGCATGAGTAAACAAAACCTTGTTTCACCTCAAGAGACACATTTCTTTGGAAAGTCTTTTTTTGATGCTAAAATACATATAACATATAATTTACCATTTTAACCAATTTGAAATGTACAATTTGGGGGCATTAATTACATTCACAATGTTGTGCAACCATCACCACTATATCCAAAATGTTTTTAAAAGTTTTATTTCTTTATTTTAAGAGAGAGAGAGAAAGCTAGCATAAGAGTGGGGTAGGGGCAAAGACAGAAAGAGAGAATCCCAAGCAGGCTACACTCTGTGATCACAGAGCCTGATGTGGGGCTTGATCTCATGAACCATGATATCATGACCTGAGGTGAAATCAAGAGTTGGACAATTAACCAACTGAGTCACCCAGGTGTCCCTCTAGAACTTTTTTATTTTCCCAAACATAAACTCTATAACCACTAGACCATTAGGATAACCTCCTATTCTTTCTCTCTGCTGAACTCGTGGTAACTTCTAATCCACTTTCTGTCTCTATGAGTTTGCTTATCCTAGATATTTCATATAAGCGAATTATATAATATATGTCCTTTTATGTCTGGCTTACTCACTTAACATGTGTTCCTGGTTCATACATGTCATGCCATGTGTCAGAATTTCCTTGGTTTTTATGGCTGAAAAATATTCCATTGTATGCATATATCATATATTGTTATCCATTAGTCCATTGATAGACACTTGAGTTATTTCCACCTTTTGGTGATTGTGAATAAGGTTGCAATGATTATTGGCTTACAAGTATGTATTCATTCAAGTGGCTGTTTTCAAGTCTCCTGGGTTTATACCATTGAGTAGAATTGCTGGATCATATGATAGCTCTATATTTAGTGTTTTGAGGAAGACACCAGACTATTTTCCATAGTAGCTGTACCTTGTACATTCCCATCAGCAATATACAAGGGTTCCAGCTTCTCCATATCCTTGTCAACACTTGTTTTGTTTTTCCCCAATTACAGCTGTCCTTGTAGGTGTGAAGTAGTATCTCATTGTGGCATTGATTTGCATTTTCCTAATGACTAATGATGTTGAATATCTTTCATGTGCTCATTGGCCACTTGTATATCATCTTTGAAGGAATGTCTAATTAAGTCTTTTGCCCATTTTTAAGTTGTGTTGCTTGCCTTATTATTGAGTTTTAGAAGTTCTTTATATGTCCTGAATGTTAAATCTTTATTGGAATAAATTGGAATTTATGATTTGCAAATATTTTCTGTTTGAAGAGATCATTTCAATAAAAACAATCAAAACAATTTTTTTTTCAAAAAAATATGACCAAGGGTTAAGGAGTGAGGCAAAATAAAGAAGTGCAGGAAGCAAACTATTCCTTGAGAGATTAATTAGAAAAAAGAAGAGGGTAACTAGGGAAGATGTATTTTCTAAAACGGAGGGATAGTTAAGCATAGTAGAAGGTAGAAAGGGAGGAAGGAGACCACAGGAAGTGGCAGATTCAAAGATAGGATCATTGATAGGATGGGGGGGTGGTAGTTCCAGAGAAGTAAGTGGGTACAAGGATACAGATGAATATAGTTGGAAATAAGAGTCTTGTAAAGCGGTAACAGTCAAGAGTGACCTCTTTTCCTGATTTAAGAAGGAAAGTGACAAGGCAGGGCTCCACGTCCTCTCTGCCAGTGCCATGGCTATAGAAAGTCAATTTGAAATAAATCAAGTCAGTATTATCTAGGATTTATAATTTCTCCCTCATAAATTCAATATGCAGAATGAGCAGTTATTTATCTTCAAAACAGCCTGAAAGGAAGGCATAAAGCCTGTGCCTGTACATTACACACAGGAAATCAAATGTCTTTTAAAAGCCCTTAGATTTTCTGTGAATCCCACTTTCCAGGCCAAAATGTTTTGGTACAGAATTGCCTCCCATTGCTCATTGTTAATGGGGGTGATGATTCAACTTTTATTTTGATGAGGCTATCTCGGTAATTAAAGATCTTGATTAGTTGCCCTTGCAAAACCAGTCTTGTATTACCTCTGCTCTTGCCTTCTCTTAGAATCTAATTGTCCATTACCATATTAAAGGGTCTAGAAGAAACCAATTTAACTTGGTTAGCCCAGGTTTTAAGAAACTCTTTTGAACATAAACACTCTGTTTGTGTTAGCACCTATTAACCTCTTAAGGACTGGAATTCTAGATAATACACTTTCAGAAATGCTGACCTGGATGGACAATTTGTTCCTTGAGATGTTCCACTTCTCATTACTTTTATCTCACAAATCTTAGAAGAAAACCTGCTTCATCTCTGCCAACATTTTTTGTGCCCCTCTAGAGTAACTTTGCTCTTGGCTTTCCTCTAGGAAACATGTACCATGGCATTTCCATAAATGGCATTGTACAGAATTGAGTCTCACACTGAAAGCTGAAACATAATGAAATATATATGCCACACACACACACACACACACACACACACACACACACACACATATATATATATATATACATATAGAGAATTATTATTGGCTCAATTTTTTTTCTACTGTCCCTATATCTGGCATCCCTATGGCAGTTTCATGGGCACTGTTCCCATCGCATGGGGTTTTTAAGCAGAGATAACTCAGTAGGGGTGTCGAAATGTGCCCCAGGGATGCAAATTGAGCCCCATATGAACACACAGCCTAACAGCAAGGTGCTGTTGGCAGCAGACTTCCAGTCTGTCCATATGTACTTCTAGAGAAAGGGGCAGTTGGTTTATAATGATCTGATTTGACAAGCCTATAGCTTCTTTCCTGCTGCTGTGATCATGAGCCCCTACTGTAATTATAATGAAGTGATTCCATAAACATTATTACCATGTATTAAACATATGTGATAGCGTCAGATAGACACCATAATAACAACAGAATGTTAACAAGAACAAATGTTTTTGTGTTTGACAAAGCATAGCACAAAACTTCTTTAAGCAGTGCCTTTCCTTTCAAAGGATGCCAGTGAGTCTGGAACATAAGATTCATATCAGATAAACAACCAAACAAGGAATAATACACCAGGAGAAAAAAACCTTACACAATATGAACTTGAATTCCAATTTTAAGGAAACAGATTGAGTTTTTTTCTTCAGCCTAAAGTCAGAACGACAATATTATTTAAGTGTAAAAACTGAAATTTAGTGTTAGAAGCAAGTACATTTGGTGGGAAGGAAGTTCTACTTGAGATACTTATTTATAGAGGACAGGGAGAAATAGAATGAGAAGTCAGGTCAATATGAAATGGCAGGCGTCCATTAGAGGACACGGATCCTGGAGCTGCCACTATAGTAGACCTTGCTAGGCATCAAAATAAATGAAAATGGAGAAGATGTATAATCTTATAAAGGTAGCAATACATAGAAAATGGAGGCATTTGCCTCTGTGGTAAAATACAGAACTGATGGCAAATCAAATGCCCAGAACTTGAGAAGCCTGTTTTGAACATATTTTGTATGCTAGGTGGTAGGAAAAACTGTCCCTGGTAGGTTAACTCCTGAAATAAATAACTCCCAGATTCAAGTGAATTAGCATAATAAATGTTTATTTCTCACACATATCATAGACTAAAACAGTCAGCAGTGGACTCTGCATTGCCAAGGCATTTGGTGACCTGAGGTACTTCCTTCTGTTAGATCTACAACTCCTACGGCCCTATAATCTTCCCCTCCTTGTCTGGTCAGGAGAGGAAGAAAGAAAGAGCAAGAGGGACTGCAGGGAAACCTTTATGGGCCTGGAATCTGGAAGAATACATCTGCATGTATTACTTCCACTCACATTTCATTGGCCAGAACTCAATGGTATGGTCCTTTCTATTTGCAAGGGAAGCTGGGAAATGTGGTCTTCCTATGTGTCAAGGCAGAAAATGAAATGGGTTTATCTCTGCCACTTAAACCTACAGCTGAAATTTTTTGTCTCACTTTTCTCATTCGGCTCTAAAGTCCCAAATCAAACAGAACTGGGTTCGTAGCCAGGTTCCTTCAGTTATTATATGGCTTTGGGCAAGCTCCATATAATTTTGAGTCTCATTCTTTGCTTTTAAATTGAATAATAATATATACATCACAGAGTGCCTGTGAGGTTTAGGTAAATGAATTATAAAAGAACTTAAAAGTTTCTGTCCTAGAATAAGCATTCATAAAAGTTAATTATACTGTGAGATTTATCTCAAGTCTGAAAGTTTAAGATTTATTTTTTAAATTAGTTATTAGCAGGTCAATTCATAGCCATTGTCATCAGAGAAGGAAAGGTTTCCAGGATCGGCAACTTTTGAGATCTGAGTCATTGACCTCCTCTTCCATAAACGTGGTAGCCATTGCTAATTGACAGCCACACTTTCCCTTTCAAGCTCAGCACGTCCTCAGAGTCCTTATGAACTCAGCATTAGGGTTGACATGCTTGATGGAACATATATGCCACCATGAATTTAATTTTTAACCTAATAAGAAGTGAGGTCAAATGCTCTGGGACCAGTTGCATCTTATAGGTAACAAATCTGGATGCAAAAATCATCTTGATTTCCAGACTGACTCTAGTGCCACCCAGAGAGAGGAACACACCCAGCAGTGTTAAGTGTAGCCAGGGTGCATGGTAAGCCTTACACAGAAAAAGAGTGAGGATAATGAAGCTGATAAAGGGTGTTACTGACCAGTTGAATCCCCAAATCAGAAGCTAGATTAAATAAAATCAGGGCTGATGAAAAACTTTTTGATTTGTGAAGGAAGAGGTTTTCAAGTAAATCTCTGACTGCTATTTGTGAGCTACGACTAGCTCAGAAATCCAGGGTAGGGGAGACGTGCTGTAATTGTTATGTCTGCAGAAAAAGAGGGTTGAATTCCATTCTCAAGAAGTAGCCAAAAATGCAAGTGAAGGAATCGGCTCATACTTAGGCAGAAGTTGATGATCCAGGAAGGATTTTTTAATAATAGGAATCACAAAAATATGCTTAAAACTCTACAGAAAGAACCCAGAGATCAAAGGTCTATTTCATAATAGCAGCAGACAAAGATGGAAAAATCCCAAAGAGAAAACCAGCAGGGGCACAGCCGAGTGACAAGAAGGTAGAGGAAATTAGGAAGAGGCCAGACACAGCCCTTGCCAACCAAAGAACTCCAAGTGGCGAGAGGAAAAATCGCAAACTTTCTGAAAGTTACGAATGGTGCAGAGATCCTGTGAAAATGAGGACAAATGAATTGAAGCTGAACTTTTCAAAGTGAGGAACATAAATTTCATTTTAGGTGAGGACAGGGCTGCACTTCATGCAGTGGGGAGAGGAAGGCAGTACACAGAGACTCTGCCAGGCCGTGCTCTTTCATCTCAAGTTCCTGCTCTACTCCTAAAATCTTCTTTCCACTGTGATAATCCCTCCAGGACTGCTACACTATCCTTCCTTCATGCAGCTCAGATGGAGGAGAGGAACACAGGGGAGTGGACCAGCACCAGGAGTAAGATAGCCCTGGGTCTGAGTCTTAAATCGAGTGCTTACTGCTCACAGATGCTATTCCTTCACTTGTTAAGTGAGAATAATACATCTCTTTAAAGACTATTATGAGAACAAAATAAGAAAAGACATATAAAGCAGCTAGCCCTGTGCCTTACACTGATAGATTCTCAATAACAGCCAGATGTTATTAAAAAGCAAAAGAATTCCACTGTATAGTCCTGTAAATTGGTGCCCTAAATACTGTATTCGATTGCTTTGCACAGCATTGAAAAAATAAATTAGACAACTTCTGTATCTGGCCACAAGGGAGTAACAGGATCCAGACTTACCCTCCCACCATAAATAACTAGAAAACTGGACGAAATATGTGAACAACTGCTTTCAGACATTGGACCACAGGCAGCACAGGACTGTGGTCCCTGATAAAGGAAAGCAAGAGGTGAGCCTTAAGATTGCCCCCCTGGCTTTTCTCCTAATGGCAATTTCTGCATCAATGTGCAGAGAGGAAGAACCTAAACGGAGCCCTGCCAGCTCTTGGAGTTGAGGCAACAGAGATCATACCTTGGACAAGCTGAGGGAACTGATATTTTCAGGGGAGGGTATCGGAAAAAATTGAGGCATAGGTGAAAGCTTCTGAAATCTATATGGGGTTCACTTTGAGTCTGGCTGAATACCTATCTGCTGTAAGTTGAAACTAGGAAATCCAGCAAAGAACAATTTTCCAGGAAAGAATTCTGGGGAGTTATAAGATGAAGTTCCCAGAGTTCACATGAGGCTAGATATTTGTATGTTTCCAGAAGCCAGCCAATATGGAGAGATGGTATTGACTACACGGGACATTCAGGAGATACTTCAGAACACCCAGAGATTCCAAGTGGGACGACCTAGCCCTACGCTTTTATTTTTTAATTTTTTTTAACATTTATTATTTTTGAGAGACCGAGAGAGACAGTGTGATCAGGGGAGGGTCAGAGAGAAAGAAAGGGAGACACAGAATCCAAAGCAGGCTCCAGGCTCTGAGCTGTCAGCACAGAGCCCAATGCGGGGTTCGAACCCACCAACTGTGAGATCATGACCTGGGCCGAAGCTGGACGCTTAACCGACTGAGCCACCCAGGTGCCCCCCCTAGCCCTACACTTAAAATCAAGTCTTACAAGAATCAAAATGATCCACAAGTAACTTAACAGCCTATCAACACTCTCAAGGAAGAGCATAATAATAACAATAATAATAAGTGGCACTCAACAATATAAAATGTCCATTATTCAATAAAAATTTTCTGCTAGACAGGTAATGCAGGAAAAGACGTTTGTATGGGAAGGAAACAGTCAGTCAGTGTAAACAGATCCATTCATGATGGAGATAATAGAATTGGCAAAGATGTTAAAAATGTTTAATATGCTCAAAAATTATAAGGAAAAATATAATGTAACAGAAGTATACATAGGTGATATAAAAAAGCAGCAAATGAAATTTAAAATGGGGAAATATGTGAAACGAAATTTCACAGGTCAGAATTTATAACAGACACTATGAAAAATATCAATGAACTTGAAAATATGATGATAGAAACCACCCCCAAATTAAGCATGTAGAGTAAAAGGACAAAAACAAAGCAAAACACCCAAGAACCTCATAGGACATATCAAGTGATCTAACTATAATTAAAGTCCAAGATAAAAGGTTTGTAGGAAGAACAGAATATAAACCTAAGGAAATTATGGCAAGAAAGTTTCTAAATTTGATAAAAATCATAAATCTATAGATCCAAGGAAGTCAGGAAACAGCATATAGGAGAAGAAAAAAAAGGTACCTCCAAATTTATTAAAACTGAATTGCTATAAAACAGAGATAGAGAATAATGTTAAAAGTAGTCAAAAAAAATATCCAATAGGTATAGAAGAATAAAGATAAGAATCATCTCGGACTTCATGGACATTGTGTAAACCAGAGACAGTAGAATGATGCATTTCCTTATTTATTTTTAAATGTTTGTTTGTTTATTTATTTATTTATTTAGAGAGTGGGTGTAGGGAGGGGCAGAGAGAGAGGAAGAGGGAGAGAATCCCAATCAGGCTTCACACTGTCAGCATAGAGTCAAATGTAGGGCTCGAACCCACAAACTGTGAGATCATGACCTGAGCTGAAATCAAGAGTTGGATGCTTAACCAAAAGAGTCACCCAGGTGCCCCAATAGAACGATGTATTTAGAGTTTTGAAAGAAAAATACTATCATTCTAGAATTCTACAGCCAGTAAAAATATCTTTCAAAAAAATCTTTCATTTCATAAAAATGAAAAGAGGATGTTTGTAGACACACTAAAGCTAATAGAATTTGTTGCTACCAGATATGAACTATAAGAAATATTAAAGGAGATTCTTCAGATGAAAATTTGAATTTACAAAAAGGAATGAAGAATGTAGCAAGTAGTAAATATATTGCCAACATATAAAAAACATTTTGTAATTTTTAAAATTCTTTAAAGAATACCCACTTAAGGTAAAAAAAAAATATATATATATATATCCTATTGTTTATAACATGTGCAGAAAAAATTCATGGCAACAATAGCACAAAACTTGGGAGAGGAAAAATTGATGCTTACATTATAGATAAAGTGATATAATATTATTTTATGTAGACTTTGCTTACTTAAAAATGTAGATTGCAAACCCCAGAGGAACCACTAAAAAGCAAAAACAAAAACAAAAAAACCAGATAAAGTTAATAAATAAATCATGAACATAAAATGTCACCATAAAAATGCTTAATAAATCCAAAAGAAAGCAGGAAAAGCAAAGAAATGAACTGAAACAGTAGGTCAAATAGAAACCAAATAACAAGAGATATAAACTGAACCATGTTGATAATTACATAAACATTTGATCTTTTCAGACTGGATAAGAAAGCTACTATGGTCTGAATGTTTGTGTCCCCCCACAAAATCCTTGTGTTGAAATTCTAACACCCAATGTGATGATTTTGTTCGGGGGGGGGGGTGCTTTCAGAGGTGACTAGGTCATGAGGATGGAGCTTTCGTAAATGGGAATAGAGCTGCTATGAGAGATCCCACAGACCTCCCAGCCCCTTTCACAATGTGAGAACAAGAGAAAAGTTCACAACCTGAAAGAAGGCCCTCATCTGACCATGCCAGCACCATGATCTTGGACTTCCCAACCTCCAGAACTGTGAGAAATAAATTTCTTTTGTTTATAAGCTACCTGTCTATGGTATTTTATTATAGCAACCTGAACAGACTAAGACAAATGTAACCCCTTGAACATGCTGTGTATAAGAAATTGACTTTAAGAGTCACCTGGGTGGTTCAGTTTGTTAAGTGTCTAACTCTTGATTTCAGCTCAGGTCATCTCACTGCTCGTGAGATTAAGCCCTTTGTCAAGCTCAGTGTGGAGCCTGTTTGGGATTCTCTTTCTTCCTCTCTCTCTAACCCCCCTCAAAATAAATAAATAAATTAGAAAAAAATAAATTGACTTTAAATATAAACATACAGTTTAAAAATAAAAGTAGGTGAAAGATACACAACAACACCAATTACAGAGTATCTAGGATGGCTAAATTAGAATCCAATAAAGTGGAACAATAGATATTACCAGTGATAAAAGGGACATAATCTAATTATAACACACCAATTTATGAAGAAGATATAACAAATAAAGGTATGTGCATATAAAAACAGAATTTCAGAAAAATGAAACAAAAACTGATGGAAGAAAGAAAGAAAAATTCACAAGTATAGTTACAGATTTAAAACCCCTTTCTCAACAACTGATAGAATAGGTAAAAAAATCAGGAAGGATATAGGAGACTTGAACACTATCAATGGACAACCCTAACAATCAACATGACCAAATTTTAAGTATTAGAACACTCCATCCAATAAGAGTCAAATACATACTCTTTTTCAGTGTACAATATATTCACTAAGATACATTGTGAATCATAAAAAACAGATTGCAATCATGGGAAATATATTTTAAAGCCACACAGAATTAAATTGGATACCAAAAATTATATCTTCAAAATCTTCGAATATTTGGAAACAAAGTAACATACTTGTAAATGGATTATTGGTTAAAGAGGAAATTACAAGAAAAATTGAAAATAAACACAAATATCAAATTTTCTGGATGCAACTGGAGCAATGATTAAAGAAAAACAAATACCTTTAAATGCATACATCTGAAAAAAAAAGCAAAGTTCTACAATAAATCATTTAAGCTTCCATTTTAAAAAGAAAACAGAAAAAGGAACAGAAGCAAAATAAGTGGAAAAAAAGCAATAGCAAAGATAAGATAGAAATCAATAAAATAGAAAATGGATAATTAGTAGAGAAAAACCAATAAAACCAAAAGTTGGCTTTTTGAAAAGGTCAATAAAATTAATAAATCCCAGTTAGACTGACCTTTAAGGGGTGGGGGCAGTGGAGGAGGAATGGGAAGTGAAAGGGAAAATATCACCACAGAAGCTACAGATATTAAAAGAATAATTAGGGAATATATATGTTAAATGTATTTATTTAAATTCGTTAGTTAACATACAGTGTAGTAGTGATTTCAAGAGTAAACCCCAGTGATTCCTCACTTACATATAACTCCCAATGCTCATCCCAACAAGTGTCCCTCCTTAATGCCATCACCTATTTAGCCCTCCCCTCACCCATCACCCCCTCCAGCAATCCTGGGTTTGTTCTCTGTATTTAAGAGTCTCTTATAGTTTGCCTCCCTCTCTGTTTTTATCTTATTTTTCCTTCCCTTCTAATTATGGAATATTTTAAACAAGTTCATGCCAATGAGTTGACATCCTAGATGAAATGGATACATTCTCTGGAAGACACAAATTACAGAATTTAGGAAGAAATAGAAAAATTTTAAATGCCTCAATCAATTTTAAAAACTGAATTCATGCATTAAAACTTTTGTCAGAATAAAATCCCAGACCCAGATCAATTCACTGGTAAATTTTACCAAAGATTTAAGGAAGACTTAAGACCAATCCTAAAACACTATAAGAAAGAAAATGCTACAGAATATTCCTCATGAACAAAGAATCAAAAAGTTCCTCAACAAATATTAAAGTCAAAGATAGCTATGTAAAATAAGAACATGTAATGATAAAGTGGAATGCAAGATTGGTCTAACATTTGAAAATCAATAACCTTCATTCATTGCCTGTATAATTTACCAATGCAAGTTTTTTTAATAAAATAAAGAAGTACATGGTTACCTTATTAGATGCAGGAAAAGCATGCAAAAATTCAATATCCATTCAAAACAAAAATTAGTGGAGTTAGATATAGAAAAGAATCTTTTTAATTTGGAGAGAGAGCATCTTCTGCTAACACTTCACTTAAATATGAAAGACTGATTGCTTCCTGACGAAGAATGGGAGTAGGCGAGCACATTCACTCTTACAACTTGTATTCAGCATTGTCTGGAGTGCTAGCCAGTGCGATTAAGAAAGAAAAAGGATTATAGGCACACCGATTTAAGGGAAAAGTAAAATTCTCTTTTTCCTTAGACACAGAAAAGATTAAAAAATTTTACAGAAATGTTTGTAGAACTAGGTCATTTTAACACCATTGTTAAAATACACACACAAAAAAATTAAAATCAAGTAGTTCTCCATACTAGAAATAAACAATTGGAATATTAAATTTCAAAATACCACACCATTTAGAATCATCATGAATGTTCATAGCAGTTTGAGTAATGATAGTAAAAGCATGGGAAATGAGCCATATGTCCACGAATAGGTGAATAGATTTTTTTAAATAATTTTTTAATGGTACAACCATACAATAGAAACTACTTAGCAGGAAAAAAATAACAAAAAGGGGATGAATCTAAAATACACTTATGCTAAAATAAAGAAGCTAGACATGTAACAGTCCCTACTGCTCAGTTCAACTTTTATGAAACTCTAGAGAAGACGAATCTAATATATAGTGAATGAAAACAGAGCACTGGCCTGCCTGCGCCTTGGGGGTGAGAAAGATATTAAATGAAAAAGGAAATAATTAAATCTTTTGTGTTGGTAAAAAGATTCTTTATCTTGATTTTGTTGGTGGTTACAAAAATTTATCAAAACCCATTGAACTATATAATTAAAATGGTCACTTTTTATCTTATATAAATGCTATCACAATAAAGTAGGCTTAAAAAATCAGTTAAATTTGTCATTCTTTCCCCATTTAAGCCCAATCTTATGAATTCCTATTACCTCATGCCAAGCCCACTTCATTCTATGACAGACCCAGGATTAGGGTGAGGGAAGAGAGGGAAAGTGGAAGGCAAAATTTCAGGAGGCATTCACAGTCGGTGTCACGCAAAAGCCTGTTCTTTTGCATTACCTGCCTTGCTCTTGAAGGCATTTCTTTGCAATGCTTCCTTGTGATATGGCTTCTAATTTCACTGTTCTCCCAAAGCTCACCAATAACAACAGATTTTCTGTGCATCTAACTTGCCCTCTGTATAACTTTGAGCAATGTTAACTACGCTATTCGTCTTGAAGCCTGTTATCATCTTTAGCTCCCAATTATAAGCGAGCATTGCTTTTCTGTAAACTCTCCATTGGCCTGGCCATCCACCACTGCTGTGGTGACAATTATTCTACCCTTCAGGAGGCTTCTATATCTTCTTTCGACCTTTGCCTTCTATCCTCAGCTCCAGACCCAAATGGTGTCCGACTTGGACAATTACACAGGGAGACTCATGTTTGCATTATTCTTCACTGTATAAAATTTGAATTCATCCACTTCGCTCCAAATTACCTCTGACCTCTCTCCTCACATGGTCTCCTGGTCTCGTTACTCCCTTCCACCACCACCACATCCATTTAGTCCCATGGCTTATGGATGTCACCTCTTTTCCATTTTCACTGCTGTCATCCACCTCCCCTCACCGCTCAGGTTCTTTCACAAGGGAAAGATGCTTAAATGGCCTCCCAGTCTTTCCTATGCTAGTATACCCCACCCCTGACATCATCTTCTGGAAGGATCTATCTAATAATGCCACTGTCCATTCAGAATTCTTGACACTCATGTGCAGAATAAAAGCTGGGTTTCCTAGTTTATGTCCCAGGTTATCCATTCTTTTGCTTAAATCTCCCTTTCATTCTTGTCTCCCACTAATCCCCTATTCAGATTATCTAAGAGAAAAATTGTACTTTCCTTCGCTGTACATTCTACTACATTTTAGCCTTTGTTGTTGATGATTGTAGTAGTTTGCCAGGGCTTTCAGAACAGAGCACCGCCATGGAATGGCTTAAACAATAGAAATTTGTTTCCTTGAGGTTCTGGAGACTGGAAGCCTGAAATCAAGTCAGCAGGACCGGTTTCTTCTGAGGTCTTTTTTCTTGGATCAGTTTGGTCCACTTCTCCCTGTGTCTCCACATGGTATTCCCTCTGTGTATACCTGGGTTCTAACCTCTTATAAGAACATTAGTCTCACAGGGACAGGGCCCACCCATATGACTTCATTTTTTTAAATTTAATTACCTCTTTAAAGACCCTATCTTCAAATATAGTCACATTCTGAGGTATGGGGGCCTACTATTTCACCATATGAATTTTGGAGGGGGGAATACAATTCAGTCCATAACAATGGTTTGGTACATATTTGTTGTGAATTACAAGCCATCCAAACTCTACTCAGCCTCAAAGACCACATCAGATATTACCTCTGTGTTAAAGTTTTTCCATATGGACAAACCAGATAGGATCACTTACTATTCTGAGCCTCTGTAACATTTGGTTTGTACATCTGTCAGTATATGAATCATAGTCGTTATGCAGAAGAGCTACTAGTGAGCTTTTCTTCTCTCCTCACCTCTAATGTAAGTTCTCTGTAGAGAACAGAAAAGATGGCATTTTTATTATTGTAACTCAGACTACTAGCATTGTTGTACAAATAAACATTGTAGTTCAATGTGATGCTTCTGGATAGGTCAACCTTCAAGACAAGACGTTAGGAGCCAAGAAGGTCCTTTTTGCCTTTCCCTTCTCCTCCCTTCCTAATCTACTTCATTAGTTCACCTACAGCATTAATTCTAGATCAAGCATAACATTTTGATAAGTGTAGTGATGCTTTGGGCTTCTAGAACATACTTTAATTGTTAGAAAGCATGAAGACTTTGGGGAGAAAAAGGTAAAAGAGGAATAAAAATATTTCTAACAACTTTCTACAAAATAGGACTTGCAGCCTTGTGTTCATTTAATTCTCATGACAGTGCTATGGAGTTAGGCTGTGTTTTCCACACTTTACAAAAGAGAAACCTGAGGGTTGGAGAAGTGACGTGACAGGTAGTTAGTACTAGTTAATGTGAGTTACTGGCACAACTAGAACTGTAATGCAAGCCTGGCATGTCTCCCGTACTAAACTCTGACTCTTTCTACCAGGTTGCACTCCGTTTTAGCTTGGGCAGAGCTGATAAGAACATAATGGTGTTTATCCTGTGGAAAGTACTGCTCCCAATGCCTGTCATCTTAGCAATGCAGTGAGGTATCATCACCAATTTACATATGAGAGAAAGATGTCAAGTGGCTTGTCCAAGATTAAAGGACTAATAAGTAGAAGGTCCAGGATTTGACTCACGCTGATTCTAGAGTCTCGGTCCCGAACTACTTGACTATACAAGTTGCCTACTGCACAAGAAACCTAGCTTCCCTTGATTAGTGCCCCCACTTGGAGTTCCTGTTCATCAGCTAGCTGTCTGATTAATGGCCCCTTGGAGGACAGCCAGCCATAGATGGCACGAGTCAGTTAAATCTTTTCCAGTTTATTTCCTTCTCATACTTTTCATAGTTCAGGTAACTACTAAAATAATAGGCACTAGAATCTTGCTTTCTGCCTTTGGGAAATGCATTTCCCAGTTCACATGCCAGCACACATACCATCTCAGCCCAAGCTGGGATGAGAATTGGGTTTGTTTTATTTTAGAAAAAGTGAGTTTCACACATCTAGTTGATCTCCATGGGTTGCTTTTTGGTGTGGGTTTTATTTTTACCTTTTTTTAGAGGAAAATATAAATTGGGAAGTTGTCCAAAAGTATATCAATTATTTACACTGCATTTGTGCAGACACTTTTCCCAGCTACTGCTAAAAGGCAAGAAGACATTTTTACCAAATGTTTTACCTGTGGCAACTCCCTTCTATTTGTTAGCTTTGAAGAAGAAAATTGAATTTTACCAAGAAGCAATGTAAAATGTGTTCTAAGCACCACATCTCCCCTTCTGGTTTTGGGATAGAGGGATTATTTCAAAGGCTCCCTTTATTCACTTTCCCCCATGGGAATGAAGTAATTTATCATATAAATAATAATAATTGGTAAACTTAGAAAGAGTAGCTGGATCAAATTCTCTTCTCTTTTATATTGCCTTGAGCTGCCTTCATGGCTAAGAAAGGGAACCGACCTCAAATTTGTGTGGCTGATCCATACCTCAAAAGATACTTTTCCTGGGGCACTTGGGTGGCTCAGTCCATTAAGCATCTGACTTTGGCTCAGGTCATGATCTCGCCATTCGTGAGTTTGAGCCCTGTGTCTGGTTCTGTGCTGACAGCTCAGAGCCTGGAGCCTGCTTCAGATTCTGTATCTCCCTCTCTTTTTGCCCTTCCCCTGCTCATGTTTGGTCTCTCTCTGTCTCTCAATAAATAAACATTTAAAAAATTAAGAAAAAAAGATACTTTTCCTACAAGACTTCAAGCTGACTTTAAGTTTAATAATTATATAGGAAGTAGAAACATTTGGGGGAGGAAGATCTCTCAGGTCTAAGCAATTTTATGATAGGAGTCAGTAGTAACGGACATAGCAGCATAAAACCAAAACATTCACAAGACTTTGTGGAGGCCAAAGTACTAAACATAATTCACAAGGCGCACCTGGGTGGCATCTAACTCTTGATTTCAGCTCAGGTCTTGATTCTAGCATTGTAGAATTAAGCCCCGTATAAAGCTCCCTACTAAGCATGGAAACTGTTTGGGATTCTCTCTCTTTCCTCTCTCCCTTTCCCTTCCTCTCTCTCTGTCTCCCCCCTACCCCCTTGCCCTTCTCCCCCATTTGTGCTCCCTCTCTTACAAAAATAAAAAATAAACAGAGTTCATGAGTTACTGGAGCTGCCACCATCCAAATCCCTGAACATTGCTAGAAGGTAGGAAGATCTCACATAATTTTCTCTGGGAATGAAGTCAACATGGAGACAAATTTGCTTTACCTCTAATATAAGGTAAATGCAGAGTGCCAGAATTAAGCTGTTGTTGGAACATTTCTGCCAACAGTGTTTAAGTTCATGGATTGTGACTTTGGATCAACTGACATCTACTAGTTAAACATCTGGGTGAGAACAAAACTTTTCAGAGACCATTAGTTTCTGGTACCATCCTTGCCAATACTAATGAGGTGATGCAGAAGGCCTGATAAATGTTGGGGGTTTGTTCTGCTCAAGTTTTGAATAATTTGAGAAAATGAAAGCAATAAAGAATGAAAATACTGATGGAGACTAAGTTGGAGAGACAAATCAGTTCTGGAAGCACTTATGACTATCCAATTTCAGAATTAGGCAGACCTATCTATTGGCTCACACCAATACTAGAGCCAGCTGGCCTCCTGTCTCCTCCCCTGTAGGAATAGTAGAGAACAAAAGCAATGGTAGGTTCTTGGTAGGCATCTTCAAGAGAAGACACAATGATGGGTGCTTGGCTGGCTCAGTCAGTTAAGCCTCCAACTTCAACCCAGGTCATAATCTCAGGGGCTGAGTGTTTGAGCCCTGCATCAGGGTCTGTGCTGACAGCTCAGAGCCTGGAGCCTGCTTTGAATTCTGTGTCTCCCTCTCTCTGTGCCCCTCCCCCACTTGCACTCTGTCTCTGTCCCTCAAAAAGAAATAAACATTAAAAAAATTAAGAGGAGGCACAGTGAGCTCGGATGAGCATGATCAGTTATTCTTCTCCAGTATAAAAATAAAGAAGCCAGAGGAAACCTCCCCTCCTCATAGGAGCCAAGAGTGAGAAAATGGTGTTTCTATTTAGCAAAGCCCCAAATAGTCCAATTTTCCTATTTCCCATTTCAGATAAATCTGTAGAGCATTTTACTGTAACTTATGTGGAGGAGATCAATTCTTATACTAGTTTTTTTTGTACTGTTACTGTAGCTCCTGTGTTATACAGTGTGGCAACCGAGAATAGCATCAGCCCTTCATAAATTTGTGACAGGACTGTCATAAGTTAAGATCTTGCTTTTCCATGGCTGACCTCAAACAATATGTACATCATTTTCCATTGTTAACATTTCACTGTAGACCATTCCAGACCGTCATGTCAAGAAAGGTGAAAAATACCATCTCCTATTCATCGGTTGGGCAGCCACAATTTTAAAAATAGCCTTCAAATCCAGGCATATGAGTAAGGAAGCAAGCACATCACTTTTACCTTCTGTCACCAGGAAGGAGGATTTCTACATCATTTTGTTCCCTGTTTTACTCATCTGTACCTCCAGGTTTTTCCATATATATGTATATATATGGTTTTGAATAATTGATATATACCTGTATATATCAGTCTTTCCTTCAATCATCATACATTATTCTACCGTGTCAACCCCACAAAAAATTCCTACAGCAAGTTGACTTATTGCATTTTTAATAATTTATGCTGTGGTTTCATTGATGAGTAGATAACATAAAATAAGCTATAATCTTTTAAAAAATGCAATGGATGTGTGGGTTTAAAGTCGACGGAGTATGTCTGCAGAGACGTGAAACAATGACCCTTGCTCCTCTCCACTGGAGTGACAGACATAACCATTAGGTGATGTCCCATCTGGATACCTCAACCATCCTCAACCATCACACATGACACCTGCCATATATTTGCTAAGCTGATTTGCCAAAATTGAAAAGGTAACCAATATGATTGCTTAAATTTTATTCCTAAGTTAGATCTTTCCAGGCATACCACATCACTGGGCATCGGAGAAGATAAACACCATGAAAGTTTGAATTCAGAAAGTATGCCAAGTTTTATGGGGTTATAGGTGTCTTTGAAAGAATTTCTTTTTTTAAGACTTTTTTTTGGCAAAACATCAACTCTCAGTAAATGTTTATCTTTAATTTTAACCTGAAACTAAGTTTGAAAAATTCCAGTCCACATGGATTTTGTTTTTACAAAACTCATCAAAAAGGCTTACAGAAGACTGCCTCTGATAAAACATAGTGATGAAATTCCTACTTCAACTCCAAGAAAGTCTGGAATGCTTTACTTATTATGACCCCATCTACTGACAAATCTCCAACTGGTTGAAATCCAATGTAAAGAGATGCAGAAATGTCTACACTTTCCAAACCAACATATAAAGAAAGGAAGGAAGAGAGGGAGGGAGGAAAGGAGGGAGGAGAGGGAAAAAGAGGAAAGAAGGAAAGAAGGGAGAGAGGAGGAAAAGAAGAAGAAAGAGAAAGATAGGAAGGAAGAAAGGGAAGAAGGAAGGGAGGTAGGAAGAAAGAAAGGAAGTTGGAAATAAGGTAGGAAGGAAGAAAAATAGGAAGGAAGTTAGGAAGGAAGGAGGGAGGAAAGAAGGACAGAAGGAAGGAATGGAGAGAGGAAGGAAGGAAGGAATGCATGCAGGGAGGGAAGAAGGAAGGATACTACAGAAACTGCACTGACCTTCTGAACAGTGTCCACAACAAACTATTAGACTAGGAGTAGGAAAGCCACCGAGCCGGAGTTCTCTGATAAACAGCTAGAAGAAATCTCCAGTTGGAGGACTCTCAGCAAGGGCTTACTCAGGAACCCCCCACCAGCCACCTCGGTGCTTCTCTCCCCATCTCGCCATACTCTCTCCTGAACACACTTCTGCCCGCCTCATCCTGGAAGAAAACGAGCCTTGCAGATGACACAAGTACAAATCATGACTTCTAGCCTCCAACTGCCTCTCTGCTGCTCACCAGGACTTTATTTCTCTTTCTGAAGTGACCTCAGCACATTCCACAGTTCCCTCCTGCCAGGCCTGAAGGTCAGACTGAAGAGAAAAGCCACTGTTTTCAGTGAGGCCCTGGGCTCCTCGGGCTTCTCCAGGCCCCATTCCTTGGAAGCACACTGCTGGTAGTGCACTTCACCTGCCGGAGTCAGCCGGCAGCAATGCCAAGAGCATGGCCTTTAGCCGCAGAGAGCTCTAAGCCCAAACTCTAGCTCTTGATTTTATCAGCAGTACAGCCCAAACTGCAGTCAGAGCTTTCTTCCCAAGAAGAGTTCTGGCCAGGAGCTTGCCCTGCTTAGAACTCCTTGGTAGCTCACGACTGCTTTCTGCACGAAGGCCAGACCTTGCATTCTGGCTGGCAGGCTCTGAGGATTCTGGGCCCCAGCTCCCCCTGAGGGCCCCCCAGACCACTTTCCGCTTCACTCTCAAAACTCCAGTCCTCTGGCATCTCTCTCAGTATCCCAAGCTCTTTTGCTTGTTTCTAGAGCAGAGAATAACACACTTTTCCTGTAAAGAACCAGATGATCAATAGTCTTTCAGGCCTCCTAGGCCAAACGGTCTTTGTCGCATCTACTCACCTCTGCCATTGTGCTGTCAAAGCAGCCACAGAATACGTAGACCAACGCACATGGCTGTGTGGCAATAAGCCAGCATGTGCGAGGATGGGAGCAAATCCGTGGGGAGGGGCTGCCGATTCCGCCCATGAGCCGTAGTTTGCTCACCATTGCTCTACAACCTTCCTTCATGCCACTTGTTCCTTCTGCCTGAGACACCTTCCATCTGCCCTTCATATGAGCAACCCATTTTTAGCTGGGTTTTAATTTTTCTTGCCTAAGCTCAGATACCACTTCTTCCAGGAAACTTTCCTTATGCCCGACTCTGGGTCACATGCCTCCTCCCCATGAGCTTCCAAAGCACTTTCCCCACCCCTGGCTCACCATTCCAATTTATAATTGCTTGTTTACATTTTAAATCCCTCCCTAGCCTTTAAGGTCATGGGGCAAGGATCAGGTTTGCCTTGTTTATTTTATACACAGTACGAGCACCTGGTAGGCATTCAATATATAGGATCTCTTGGGGTTACTATCATCACAGTAGGATAAGTGGACCATTTTGTGGGAGCAACTTAGCAACTCTTCTATCAGAAAAATCAATCTGACAGATTCACAGAGGCAATATTTTCTCACATCAGCCTTGCCTCGGGGTCTGCAGGGGAGTGGGGTTCAGCGTGTAAGTAGGTACAAGAGGCCGAGGCCAAAGTCACTGGTTCTCAGTCATCACGTATATTGGAATCACCTGGGGGGACTTTATTTTTTAAGTTTTTTTAAGTTTATTTCTGAGAGAGAGAGAGAGTGTGTGTGTGCACAAGTGAGGGAAGGGCAAGGAGATAGAGAGAGAGAGAGAGAATGAGCATGAGCAGGGGAGAGACAGAGAGAGAGGGAGACACAGAATCCAAAGCGGGCTCCAGGCTCTGAGCTGTCAGGACAGAGCCAGATGCAGGGCTCAAACCCACAAACAATGAGATCATGACCTGAGCTGAAGTCAGCTGCTTAACGGACTGAGCCACCCAATGCCCCACCTGGGAGGACTGTAAAGCTCACTGACGCTTAGAGCTTACCTATAGGGATTCTTATTTAATTGGTCTGTGGTGCAGCCTGGAATGCTCTCTCCCCAGGTGTATTTGTTCTCCAGGGAGAACGTAACAAATTACCACCAATTAGGTGGCTTGGAGCCCCAGAAGTTTATTCTCTGAATTCCAGGGGCTGAAAGGCTGAAACTAAATTGCTGGAGGCTCTAGGGACAATCCTTCCTTGCCTCTCCCTGCCTCCTGCAGCTGTCAACATTCCTTGGCATCTTGGGTTGTGGTCAACTCTGACCTCTGCCTCTGTCGCCATGTCACCTTCTCCTTTGTGTGTCTATGTGACTTTAATAAGGACACCTCTCATTGGACTTAGGGCCCACTTAGATAGCCAAGCGTAATCTTATCTCAAGATTTCAACTCAATTACATCTGCAAAGATCCTTTGTCCAAATAAAGTACATTCTCAGGGGCCAGGAATTAGGACATAGACCTATATTTTGGGGGGCCTACATTCAATCCAAAACACCAGGTAATTCTGATTTACAGCCACTCCCTTATTGGCATATCTAATTAATATGCACACATTTGTAGGTGGGCTTCCACATCTGTGCCCAGGCTTGTGTGGGAAATGACCACTTATTTTGCCAGGTGAGAATGGTCATTTCAGAGCATTTCCTGTGGTGATGAAAGGACCCAAGCACTGAGGGTGGGTGGTGAGGAAATGTCAGGTGTGTGAGACATGGGGGAGGGGCAGAGCATGGGTTTGACAAGCAACTTCTCTCTATCCTTGGCTTTTGACTTTCTCCTTTGAAATCCTCTTTCTCTCCATAGAGGGATCTGTAACATCCAGACTTTTCTTTCCCTTTTTCTTTCTTTCCCCTTTCTTGGTCGAAACATTCTGTGTCAGAAGGACTATCTATAGTCATATCATCTCATATTGTTTCAAAGACTATGCCCTTCCTTTGGGTCAGACTTTTAGACAAAACCGCAGGAATGTTTTTGGTGCGTCTCTTTAGGTAATTGAGACATTTGTAATTATGAAAAAAGCAAAGCCTGCTCTTCCCTCAGACTGGTTGAGGATAGAAAGTCCGATGTATGCCTATGTTTCAGTGAAACCAGAACTGCCTCACACTGAGTGGGAATGCTTTAAAAGCTATAAAGGAAAGAAATGTGCAATTCTCATGAAACTAGGGCTCCTTCCTGCTTCTCCTGTTTGCTGTTTAATTTTCAAAAGTCATTTCACTTAGCTCTTATCGGAAAGAAGTTCAAAACTCTAACAGCAATGATTCCATGATGGAAGGTCAAGAGGTTGGGGATCAAGTGCTCAGTTACATTTTGATTTTTCCTGTCAGCCATCTTTGGGGGAGCCAAACATCAGTAGAAGTTCTAATAATTGTGGTGCAAATTGTACTTGCATGGCAGTCCTTTAGTGACCTCCTTGGAGGGAAATATCTTGTCCTTATTTATAATAACATAATGTGGGGGTGCCTTGGTGGCTCAGTCCGTCAAGCATCTGACTTCAGATCAGGTCATGATCTCACAATTAGTATGTTTCTCTAATAGCTCAGAGCCTGGAGCCTGCTTTGGATTCTGCGTCTACCTCTCTCTGCCCCTCCCCTGCTTGTGCTCTGTCTCTCTCTCTCTCAAAAATAAATAAACGTTAAAAAATGTTTTTCTAATGCAATAACATAATGTGTTATTGAAAGAGCCAGCGTGATTGTGGATTTTGTTTGGGCTGAAAAAAATAGAGGCTCCTTTTGTTTGTTTGTTTTTGAAATGGAGGAATGTAAGGACGTTAGATGCTGTCTGGTTAAGTAGTAGGGAGAGTGTGCTCATTAATGCATCCTGCCTTTTGGCATATGGGCTGATACTGACTGCTGGCACCAACTCGCCTCTGCTATTTTGTCAAAAAAAAGAAAAAGAAAATACCCATTCTGCCTGTTTTCACTTTACTGTCTCTTTCTTATTCTAATCCCCAAATAAAAAGAGCAACGTCTTTCTGCTGATTCAAGCCTTTTTGCAATTTGGAGAAGACTCCCATCTTTTCTTCCCAATGTTGATGGGATAACGAGTGATCCGGTAACTTTTCAGGTGTTCTTACTGAAACGCGAATCGCCAGAGAAATGTGAAAAATGCTGGCACTTATCGGAAATGCAAATGTAGCATTTGTTCGGCTTAATGTGAATAGCCTTGCCCAGGCAACAACGGTAGAGACAATTAGAATGCAGTTGTGGTTCCAAAAATTCACCCTTTTTACCAGCTAATATGACATTCTTTCAAAAAGAGAAGAAAAGAAGAAAGAGAAAGAAAAGGGGAAATACATGTGGTTTTGCTTCGGTTACCAACACAAAAATGCCAATTTGGTACGGGTTTTATTTTAACTAAAATAATCTGTTATTGTGCAAGTATTGTCAGAACAAAGTAGCAATAAAGGAGTTTTATGTCTGTGCTGCCTTCATTATGGCTGGGTTTTAAGAGCAGTGGAACACAGGTCAACCAATGTTAGGAGTGACGGTGGGTGTTATTCTCCGCTGAGGACTGCTGCGAAATAGCCATGTTTAGTGCCCATCATTTTTCAATGATTTTATGCCATCATTTGGGAGATGAATAAAATAACTCCGTAGCAGGCATGCATGTAAATAAATTAAGCATTAAGAACCAGCCAGTTGTAATCATCTTTCTTTGAGAATGTACTAAATAGTTGCAATCAGTGAAATGGACGAGAAATTGCGTTAAATTGCGGTCCCAGTTACACAGCACCGCCACTAAAACAAGCCTCGAGGTGCAGGGGGATGCCTGAAGGGAGACAAGAATGCAGTTGTCTTCTGAGTGTGTGTTAGGCTACAAAACCACACTGGGCAAATAACGTATGGGTCACTTAACCTTCCTAAGTGAAAGTATCTATTATTGATGAACAAACAATGAATGAAGTCTTTAGCAATATATTACCATTGCCCTCATTTGAGCATTTAAGTCTCCTAGGCCTGAGAACCTTGGGCAAATAGAAAGCCAATTGTCTCCTTGTATCCTAATGCCTCTTTCCACAATGACCACTTTAATTATTCAGAGGACCCTTTTAAAAATTAAGATTGATTGGGAATAAGAGGAGAGAGTTTGATGAAGAGATGTGGACCCCCCCCTCTTCTTTTAGTGGGAAAATGGGAACTTTGTGTAGAGAAGCATTTTCATTTTCACTGAATTAACGGTTGGACCTCAATGGTATAGGTTTTCCAGCATCTTCTGCAGTGTAAAAAAAATCCTGTGTGGCCTCCCAACTTTTCTTGATTTTTCAGTGGAATGGGGATAAATTTGGCCTCCGTGGATATGTGCTGTAGTCAGGAGACAGCTTTGGCTTTATCATCTTGATTTCTGATGCATGTGAGCCAGTCTTTGGGGGGAGAATTTTCAACAAATGGGAAAAAGTATAGGCTTCAATAATTACCTATTTGGGTTCAAATCCTGGTTCTGTCACTTACAGCTGCTGGTCTTTAGATTAAGTTTCTTTGCCTCTCTGACCCTTTTTTTTTCCCTAAAAGGAAAAAAAGACACAATAGGCCCGCATCATGGTAACCTCCTGGTACAAGGTCTCCCTCTCACGCAGTATTTGCACAATTAATGGATGCTGAAGCTGTTAGTCTTAGAAGTCAGAAAACTGCCTTTCAAAATGCTCTTCTTGGTAAAGGGCACCTGACCTACAGCTAGTGTTTTTTGAGCCCCTGCTCTGTCACCTCATTTACAATACTCAAGGTCTTTTGCATAATTCCCATTTTGCAGTGGGACAAAATGAAGCTCAGGGGGTGGACCACCTGCTCAGAAACTGCTTACTACCTGTGAGGGCTAGAAGTTGGGTCCAAGTCTTCTCATTCCATGCCAGGGCCCCTCTCTCCCCAAAGTGTCCTCAGCCACATGTGCCAGCAAAGTTCAGAGAGCTTCAGATTTGAACTTGAGATTTGAAAAATGATGCCTTATCTAGGGCTATGTAACTATGGTTTACTTGGTAACTTATTATATCAGCCAGAATTCTTTAGACATAAATAAGAGAAACCCAAATTGTACTGGAGTATGCGAAAAGAACTAATTGGCTAAAATTATAGAAGAGTTCAAGAGAAATGGTTTTAACCAGAGGTGGATTCAGGGACCCAAACAAGTTCCATGGCTCTTGGCTGGCCTTTATTCCTGTCTTGGCCACCCAACCCCATGTCGTCAGATTCTCCTGCTCTTCAGTGCTTGATAAGATGCCAGCTAACACCTTCATGGTGGAAATAAAGATCTTCTTTTCTCAACAGAAAAAGGTCCCCAAATTAAATCATTTTCAGCAATTTGGGTCTCATGCCCATCCCTAAACCGATCAGTCTAACCAGGACAGTGGTTAGAACTAGGTCAGAAATGGAGCGCCTGGGAGGCTCAGTCGGTTGAGTGTCTGACTTCGCCTCAGGTCATAATCTCGCAGTTAGTGGGTTCCAGCCCCACGTCGGGCTCTGTGCTGACAGCTCAGAGCCTGGAGCCTGTCTTCAGATTCTGTGTCTCCCTCTCTCTTTGACCCTCCCCTGCTCAGGCTGTCTCTCTCTCTCTCTCTCTCTAAAAAATAAATAAATCATTTTTTAAAAATTAAAAAAAAAGAACTAGGCCAGAAATGGGTCATATACACACTCCTAGATCAGAAATGGGTCATATACATACTCCTAGGTCAGAAATGGGTCATATACATACTCCTCGGTCAGAAATGGGTCATATACACACTCCTAGATCAGAAATGGGTCATATACACACTCCTCGGTCAGAAATGAGTCATATACACACTCCTCGGTCAGAAATGGGTCATATACACATTCCTCGGTCAGAAATGGGTCATATACACACTCCTTGGTCAGAAATGGGTCATATACACACTCCTAGATTGAGGAGTAGAATCCAGTCGACAGTATGGACAGATGTTCGGGAAAGGTCTCCAAAGGCAAGTGTCTAGAATTAGTGTGAGTGAACCAAGTTATAGTTGCACTTGGAGAAAGAAACTGATAATCAAGTCTCTCATCTACAAGCCATGTGATTTTGAGCCAGTTGAGAGTCTGTTAAATATTAGGGTTCTGGTGTCAGATAGACTGGATGAATTCTGGCTCTATCAATTTTAGCTGTGTAATTTTAGCAGGATTCATCAGCCCTCCGTAAATGTAAAATGGCGCAATTCATAGAATTTTTGGAGAAAACTAAATAGATTAAACCATAGATATATTTCTACACAATACATGTATTTTATACTATTTTAGTATTTGTGCTAGAATATATACATTCTAAAAAATGTTTGGCACATAGTAAGTGCTCATTAAATGTTAGAAACAGGCTAACATTTTTACATCATTATGTTTAAAGTTCCTGAATTTTAACATAGGACTCTGTCTTCCTTGACTCTCTCACAGAATGAGAGTGAGAACACACACGTGCCGGCACGATGAGAAAACAGAAGGCATCCTACAGCTGTTGTCTGGTGACGGCATTGTGAGTGTGCTTGCAGGAATCAGACGCCCTTCCTTCATGGCACCTGCTTCAAGCAAGCTTTGTCTAATCACATCCTTTGAAATATATTGCTGGATTCATGCCACACTTGCCATTTTCCTGTGGGCCAGCCCCCCAGGGCACAACTTCACTGCTGAATGAGAAGCGGGGAGGGCACTGCAAGTGTTGGGTGGACCACTTCTCTCCTCTGCTCAAACTTTCCTGTCTTATTCAGAATAAGATGCAAGACCCTTACCATGGCCTCAAGAGCCTATACGGCCTGCTCTCCTGGAACCTTCTTTCTCTCTTCTCACATCGCCTCACACCCGCCTCTTCTCTCATTGGCTTTGTCCCCACTGGTCTCCTTGCTCTTTCTGAAATGTGAGCATGCCAGGTATATTATGGCCTCAGGGTCTCTGCATCTAATTTTAACTATTCCTGACCCACTTTCTCACTTCAGTCAAGTATCTGAGCAAATGTCACCTTGCCTGTGAAGCCTTTTCCAATTCACCTGACCTAAAATTCATGCTTCCTGACACTCTAATCCACCTTACCCTTCCACAGGTGTTTTTTTATAAGTGCTCATCTTTTATATATTTAGCCATATATTCATTTACAATGTTTCTCTTAACTCAAATAAAAGTTCCTTAGAGGAAGAATTGTTGTTGTTCATGGTTATATCTACAATGCCTAGAAGAGTCTGGCCATAGTAGTAGAGCTTCAGTAAATATTTCCAGAATGAATAAATAAATAAAGGATGTAAAAATCCCTGCTGCAAAGCTGGGACCATAATCACCATTCCGTAAATGTTGGTTTAAAAACATATTTTCAGTTAACGTCTCAATGAGATTTAGTTGGTAGTTATTAAAAGTTACTAGAGACCTTATCCAGCAATTGCACTCCTAGGTATTTTCCCTGACTGCTTTAAAAATTATGTGCACACAAAAACCTGCAAGTGAATATATAGTAACTTTATTCATAATCATCAAAAACTGGAAGCTACCAGTATGGCTTTCAATAAATATATGGTGGTACATCCATACGATGGAATATTATCCAGCAATAAAAAAAGAGCTATCAATCCACAAAAAGACATAAATAAATGTTACAAATATATTCCTACATTAAGGAAGGCAGTTTAAGAAAACTACACTAAATGATTTTGATTATATGGCATTCTGGAAAAGGCAAAAATTAGTAAAAACAAAAATCAGCAGTTGCCAGAGATTTGAGGGAAAGGGGAGGGAGGGTTGAACAGGTGAAACACGGTGATTTTTTTGGTGGGGTGGGAGGGAGGCTGGGAGCTGAAATCATTCTGTATGATATTGTCATGTGGATACATGATATTATGCGTTTATCAAAACCCAATGATTTTTACAGCACAAAGAGTGAATTTTAATTTTTGTAAATTATTTAAAAACCATTTAGAAGGTCTGGTGACTGTAGGATGGAAAGCAGAATGTCACAAAACTATCCAACTGTGATGCAACTTTTGAAACAACCTCACCAGAGAAAGGGGGGGAGGTGTAGACCAAAATAACTCTAGAATGAGAGTAGATAGAGTCCTACTCCATAAAGGTAATGGTTAACAATATTGCCGTATGCATGGGCTGGAACTGAACAATCAAGTAGAGTGGTGGTGGCTGATGAAAGCCAAGTTTATGACTGCCGGCAGTGGAAGCTTACAGATATGCACAGGGAGGAGGCTTCCGTGATCCATGTTGCAGTGAATTAGATTGGAGACATCACTATGAACTCGTGCATAGCTTGACATAAACACAGATGGTTACACATAAAAAAGTATAGATATGTCTGTATCTATAGATTTTTATATGCATACATGTCCTTGCTGTTTCAGCTGAGAGGGACTACAAGGAATGCTACCCCAGTAACAATGAGCACATTTTAGCTGCACCATCTTGGTTTCTAACACCATTCTCCAATAAAAGGAACAAAAGCTCCTTGAATAAATGGCTGAAATGGCCGATTCTAGGGATAGGAAGAGTTGAGCCTGGAATGTCTTATAGTGCCAGAAAACAAGTGCTAAAAATATAAAACAAAACAAAACCCCCCAAAACCCCACAACGATGTGGATATGGCAAAACCAACCAAAAACATCTGCCGGTGGCCAAAGCTGGAACAGTTTAAGCAACAAAATAAATAGTGTAGTATTGGATTATAACCTTAAATACAAAATAAATATTCATCAGGCATACTTATATAAAAAGAATTGAATAAACAAATAAATGAGGGAGAATAGGCAAATTTCCCATACAGAAGAATTCCAAATAATTTTAGACATTTTCCTCTCAAGAATCTAAAGCATAATTCCCAGATCCCTAAGTTATACTTAGGGGTGCTAACTGTATCCTGCACTTAGCAACCCTAAGAGAAAGCATCACAGAGAAACCTGACAAAGAACTTCAGCCAGGTGATCCTGGCCAACAACCTCAGTGATAAGTCATGTTACTAATATGTACTCTTGGCACGACCTGGTGAAAATAGCACTTCCCCTCTGTGGTCTTCCTCTCTCAAATCCATCACCCGAGTCTGATCATGAGAAAAACTTCATATCTATCCCAGTAGAGGGATAGTCTACAAAGTACCTGACCAGTACTCTGCAAATTGTCAAGTTCATCAAAGGCAAGTCTGAGAAACTGTTATAAACCAAGAAAAGCCTAAGGAGATTTGATAATTAAATGTAATGAGGCATGCTGGATGGGATCCTGGAACAGAAAAAGGACATTAGATAAAAACGAAGGAAATATGAATATAGTATAGGCTCTTAATAATAATGTGTCAATATGGGTTCATGATTAGAACAAATACTAATATAAGGTGTTTATAATAGGGCAAAGGGTTCTGGGCATGTGAGAACTCCACTGTGTTTGCAATTTCTCTGTCAATCTGAAACTGTTTTGTTGGGTTTTTATATTTTTTATTTATTTATTTTAGAGAGAGAAAGTGTGAGCGAGGAAGAGGGGCAGAGGGAGAGGGAATATTGTGGGCTAAACATGCTAAGCATTGAGCCCAATGCAGGGCTGGTCCCCACAACCCTGGGATCTTGACCTGGCCAACATCGAGTCAGAGTTTTGACTGACTGAGCCACCCATGCACCCCAAATGTGTTCCAAAATATAAAGTTCACCTATATAAGAAAAAGTTGCTGAAGATAGAGTCCCTGGGTAAAGAGCTCATAGATTAAGGATGTAATGAATAGAAAAAATTGCTGAAAGGATACAAGCAGGGTGCCAAACTTTAACTCGGATTAATTAATGGTTTTATCTACCTTCATTCCTGTAACATAGAAAGATCAGAAGTCTACATTTACCAGGACCTGTACTATGAGGTGGGGTCACAGTGGGGAACAAGGAAGAGTCATGTTCATTGTCCTCAGAGAAAAAAGCAAGTAGGGAACACAAACATTACTAAAATAACCAGCCAAGCCAATGTCAAATACCAGAGGTAGTGTTACAAAGGAGAAGTACCCAGGGCCACTAGGATATGAACGGGGGCATCTAAGTCTGTCAGAGAAGCTAAGATAAATGTACACCTGAGGGATGCCGGGGTGGCCCAGTCAGTAAAGCATCTGACTTTGGCTCAGGTCATGATCTGGTGGTTGGTGAGTTCAAGCCCAGCATCAGACTCTGTGCTGACAGCTCAGAGCCTGGAGCTGCTTCAGATTCTGTGTCGCCCTCTCTTTCTCTGCCCCTGCCCCCAACACACACTGTCTCTCTGTCTGTCTGTCTCTCTCTCTCTCTCAAAAATAAATACATAAATAAATAAATACACATTAAAAGAAATGTGTAGCTGACCCAATATTAAAATCGCAGTGACCATTTGAGAGGGTGGAGAAATACTGGAGCCGTTCATCTTACAAAACAAAACTGTTGGAGATTTCTCAGCTTCATTCTGTCTGTTGCAGTCAGCCTGACCAGATCGACTGTTGTGCAAACAGCTTCCATTTTGTTTAGTTTTTGATAACCGTCATTTTGTTATAGACAACTGTTTCTTGTTTGAAGTTGGAAACGTGGTCAGGAAGAATTAAAAAGATTTTAAGCCTACCTGACAGGATTGCTTCAAAATAACTAACAGAGCCGTGTGAAGTGTTTGAAGTGAGAGACATTACTTCCTCCGGGTTTTTGTTTTCTGGGTTTTCTTTCTACTGGGCACCCCCCTCCCTAATGATTTCCCCATAGATAAGAAAATAATTGCTTGTTTCTTGAGGCATTAAAAAAAGAGAAAGAATACACTAAGTCTGCTTTCCTCGTATTTGGTATGAATATGACTAATGTCTATTCTAATCCTTGAGGCACTCTAAAAAAGAGCCAACATTTGAATTAAAAAAATGCTTTAACCTTTTTCTTTTGCTCATTATGGAAATTCTATTGTTTCTGCTTCCCTTTTTTCCCTCAGGTTTCAATGCTTACTTCCCTACTCTTTATTTTTCTGAATGAGTTTTCTTCCCTTTTGTCTTTTTCCCTGGTAGATGTTGTTATGCACATTCTTTTGGGGTGGATAGGTATATATTAAGTCTATTAATATGTTTACCTTTTTACCTATTTAGAATACAGTGGAAAATGAGTAAGGGGGGGCCTTCTGAATGACATGGAGCTCACAGTAATGGCAAAGTCTTCTCTGAGCATTAAGTGGTAATCCGGCTGCATTGTGAGAGTAATTATTCAGCATTCTAATCTTTTATATGTAACAACAGCCCAAGTAAATTAATTATAACTTGAGAAATCAACATTAGCATGTAACACATACGCACCATTTTCCTCCAGGCAGGATGAAACAGTGTTAGCATAGAAATAGAATCATCCTCAGACTCACTGCTAACCTTTGCCCTCATTTTCATTCCTGGTTTTATGCAGGAGTAACTGAGCAGGTTAATGTCACAGAACTGGCTGTGATTATTTCTAGTTTAAACAACAGCGTCTACCCAAGATAAAGGCGCGTGTGAAATAGGGTTCATCCTGAGAGAGGTTCATCTTTCCTTTTACGTGCCATTTTCCCTTTACTGCCCCTCAAATGGGTTCTGAACATATAGATTACATTATCACATTAAATGAAGATGGGTAAACTTCAAAGGGTTCAGATTAAGAGGTACCTGGACTTTCAGATTCAAACTTGAAAGCAAGCTCACATTAACTGATCTATGAAGCCGTGATGGAGGTGCCTAACGTTGCCAAATTCCTTTGAGTAGTTTTAAAATGAGGCAAACCAAATATGGGACTTCAGGGCCTTTGTGTTATCCTCTAAACTAATGTTGCAAAGGAACATTAAAAAATTATTTAAATTTTTTCTCAAATCATATATTAGAAAAGTGCATTTATAACAATGTATCCACAGCCAACCTTACATCTAGTTGTGGCTGTTTCATCATTAAATAAGAAAAATATGTAAATATGTACAAACCACAGTTTTGGGCACATGGACTCAATGCTATATATAAATTATTGTTATTGTATTTATTGGTTTATTCCTTCATTTATTCATTCAACAAACATGTGTCGGGCTTCCACTACATCCAGGCACGATGCAATCAGAGGAGGTCATGATGATAACTCTTAGGTGAAGGGTTTGGGCTGAAGTAAACATGCTTCATTTCTGGGTCAAAGGTTGTGATTGCTGGTGCAAGATTCTCCAGAGCTCCCCTCCCATGCAGGGGTGAGTGAGAGAGCCTCACGTCTCCTGTGGCTGAGTTACAGCATGGGAGACTGTCAGCCTGCGTGCCTGAGTATGGCCCTCCCTAACCCATACTGCACGTGGAGCATGAGTGAGAAAATCGGGCTGTGTTAACCATGGGATTTCGAGATTGAGAGTGATTGTAGCATAACTTAGTTTATCTTGATGGAAAGATAACTGCTGAACTGGCAATCATGCTAATAAAATAGCATTTATAGGAGCCCCTGGGTGGCTCACTAGGTTGAGTGTCCTACTTCGGCTCAGGTCACGATCTCACCGCTCATGGCTTTGAGCCCCGTGTCAGGCTCTGTGCGGACAGCTCAGAGCCTGGAGCCTGCTTTGGATTCTGCCTCCCTCACTCTCTGCTCCTCCCCGGCTCACACTCTGTTCTCTCTGTTTCTCGAAAATGAATCAATGTTAAAATAAATAAATAAAATAGCATTTATAAAATCCATAGCAAAAATCCCTGTGAGGCAGCAATTATCATTCACACTTTAGAGGTGAAGAAACTAAAGCTCAGAAGGTCATGTAACTTCCTCAAGTTCACATAGTTTATAAGAAGCATAAGAAAGCTTTGAACCAAAGCCTCAAGTCCATGAATATGCTCTTAAGGGTCATAATTAGGGGCTACACATAAGAATGAAGATTTTTTACAATATTAGGAAGATGTTTATTGATTCATCCATGTAGTTCAAACATGGTCGGTACTCCTAAAACAGATATATGCTGATAGCAGTGCAACCTGACATGTGTTCTACAATATTCTGGATCCTCAAGATACTAATAAGACTTGTTCTGTGGTCAAGTAATTTTGTGAGACACTATACAATGTAGCCTCACATGTCTCCCACGTGCCACCGCCGTCTCTATGGCTACAGCTGCCGCTACCTGGCCTACCAGCTTCACTGGCTCTATTGCCAAGTATTGGGCTCCAGCAAAACCTCCATCACACCTGCTACTGGGGAGTATGACCCAGGTGACAGGTGTGTCAGCAGGACATACTGGCACCTGCTGGAGTGAGTTATTGCTGCATGAGAGCCACACCGCAGGTGAACTCGAAGCCCTCCCAGCGCGCAGAGCTCCAGGTAGCAGACTGCAACCGGCCATGTGCTTAGTGTGAAGGAGAGATGCCTAGGGTTTGGATATAAAATGACTTCTGCCAGGTCCACATAGGCTTCCTGGTTGGCAAATGAACTGGAACAAACAAGGCTAAAGGATTGGTAACACGAAGGTCCAGGATAGAGCTACGTAAAAGGGCTTATGGAAATGGGCACAGAGGAGCCAGCTCTGATAGCTTGAGAGATCAACAAGAACATCTTTTTATAACATTAGAATGCAGGCAACGACAGTAAGACTTCCCTTGCTACGTGCTCATGACTACAGCTCTTACCATAGTTATCTCTTTCTTTCTGACCTTAATACAGGTCTTATCTACACTAATTTGAAAAGCCAGTTTATGATGTTTAATAAAGTTAATGCATCAATCTGCTAAATTGGTATTGCTATTTCAGTAAAGGCCTCGGAAGTCCTATGTAAATAAACGGGCCTTGGGGTAGTTTCCACTATAACAGCAAAGTAGTAGAGAAAAGAATTAGAGCAAGAGAGGCTTTTGGTGCTTCTTATATTACAGTCATCAACTTTGCTTAAGGAAGATCAATTATTCCACGGTGTCAGTATCTCCCCAGGAATATACCCATTCTCCTCAATGTAATAGGGTCCTATGCAGGGAGATACCGAAGAGCTGAAGACAGCCCTGGGCCCTGTAAGAGTGTAGCAGGACTATAATGTTGGGTGGAAGAAGGGAGGGGGAGGGTAGAGGTGCTACTAGCACTTTCTGAATCACTGCCCCATAGTTTTTCTGGAAAGTAAGCATTCCCTAAAATATGACAGTAATTCTATAGATAAAGTGGTGAAGTCCTCTCAGATGACCTGGACTTGAATTGTGATTGTTATACTTAGATTTAACTATTTCCCCAGAGATAATATATTAAGCCTCCATTCTCTCATCTGCAAATTGGATGTCATAAATATCCATTCTGCAAATACTAAGTTGTCCTGAATAAGATCATTGTATTTCCATTCTTCGTATAATTCTTTGTATAATCTTGGGCAAGTAACTTAAATTGTTTGGGTCCCTTTTGCTCCATGTGAATTCTGTGTGAGAGTCTTTGTTTAGATAATCACCAAGAACCTTCTAGCTCTGGTGGTATAGGTCCATGCATATCAAAGCATTAATTGGGAAGCATTAGATAAATGTAAACTTGATTACCCTTATGATTTATATTTGTATCAGTATTACTATTCTGAATGCAGTAGTCCTTGGGAACCATCCTTCTCTAAGGAAAAATCCCGGTCCTTGATACCCTCCACATGGAACTATTGTCAGTGGCAAACATGTGTCTCTGTAAAGGCCATTGGTAAGAAGCATAGAGCCCTTTGCTCCTCCTGCTCTAACCACCAGAAGGGAGACATCATCTGTTTCATGTTCTGATTTACACACAGGAGCTTCTCGTGGCAGTTTTGAAATTAATGAACCCACCGCCCCCAGAAGTCAGAAGCAGCAGAATCATCAATTTCTCATCGATTGAAGGGAGGAGAAAGGAAAGCTCTGCCCTCTTCACTCCTCTCCTCTACTGTCCTTGGAGGATGGATGCAGTCCTGCAAAGGAAACCTGGTTTCCAAAGGGTCATAAAAATGCTCTTGGAAGTCACTACATGTTATCATTCCTTTACAGTGATGATAAACCACTTATTAAGGCTTGACTGTGTGCTGAGCACTGAGCTCGTTTTTTGTCCATATTTTCTTATGTGATTCTCACAACAACTCCATGAGGTAAATGTCACCCTTCTGCCAGGAACGCTGAGACTTAGGAAAGGTAAATAGCTGAGAAGTCTGCAAAATGGGGATTTTAACCTATGTCTGAGTCCAAAGTCTGAATTCAAAGCAAGTAATTCTCAACTTTTTTTGGTTTCAGAATGGCTTTCCATTTTTAAAATTTATTAAGGACCCCAAAAAGCTTTTGTTTGTGTGTGTCATATCTATTGCTATTTACTTCATTACAAATTCAAGCTGTGAGAAATTTAAAACACAAGAATACATGAGCAAATACTCCATTAGCCATTAGGGCAATGATGTCATCACATTATTTAGCCCGTGGAAAACTCCACTGTACACTCAAAAAAGAGTAAGACGAAAAGAGACAAATCACAATATAATGTGAAAATACTTTTGACCTTGAGGGCCCTCTGAAAGAATTTTTATGACTGTAGAGGTCCTAAAACCACGCTCATGCTCAGAGAACTGCAATTATCAACTTTCACGTTCTCCCCTCCTTTCTAACATGCCTTGCATGTCTGATGTAATGCTCAAGCTGACAGAAATTATCTGCTACAAAAAAGACAGAGCTCTACAATTCTCAAGCACTTTATCTCCATAGTGAGGAATTCAACCCCTCTGTCCCTTCTGAATATGCAACTTACTGTTTAAAGAGGGGGGGGGAAACCTAATTATGAAAGTTCTACACAAAGGAAAGGTGGTT
Organism: Suricata suricatta; assembly: GCF_006229205.1. Lineage (NCBI taxonomy): Eukaryota > Metazoa > Chordata > Mammalia > Carnivora > Herpestidae > Suricata > Suricata suricatta. Next base: position 22,448,233 of record NC_043709.1, on the reverse strand, counting down.
ATTGTTATTCCCAATTTCTTTGTAACTCTCTCTCGTTCCTTCTTTACTTAGAGTCCTGAAATAAAAGGGTTTTCTCATAACTTTACAACCATCACATCTCATTAAAAGAGATGCTGTTGGAAGCAGTTCATTGTTCCCTGCAAGAAATATTTATCCAGCACCTTCTATGTCACAGGCAATGAACCAGGCCCAAGATTTACAGCAAAGAATGTAACTCATTCCCAGTGCTCAAAAAACATAGTCTGATGAGGAAGGATAGACAAATCCAAAGGTAATTTATAAAAACAATGTGATAATCTAAGAATATGGGAGCACATAGCAGCAACACCTAATTCGTCTTTCAGAGATCACAGGAGATTAAGAAATACACTAGTAATTTTACTGCTGTATTTCAAAAGATCCATTTTTAAATTTAACTCCATTATCCCAACTTCATGTCACTTTCAACATTGACTTCTAGTTTTCTCCCCTCTATTTAAGTGTTTAAGATTTCTTTTTTTGTACTCAGACACATTGCTCTGCATTTTCAAAGTCAAGTCTCATTGTTATTCCTTCTCTGGGTCCTTTTGTATCATTTTTTTCCTGATATCCCTGGTATTCATAATATCTCCCAAATGAATACCATCTGTGAATTTCATCAGTGTGCTGTCTGTTCCCTATTCTGGCTCGTGAATGAAGATATTAAATAAGAACAGACATTGTAGGGCATCTGCTTCCTGCGGCCTCTCGCCAGGAGACCCCTCAGCATTTATGGCACCTTCTCTCTGGCATTCATTACATTTTGTTTATAATCCTTCAGGTAGCTAGGAGTCCTAAGAGATAAGGATAATATTCAAGTGAGTGTAAAGTTTTCTGATTAAAATTTGAGGTAAGAAGTGGCATACTTTCTGCTAAATTCCGGGTTATGGAAAGCAGTTACCTTACTTCCTCCCCTCTACCTTTGACCCAAAATGGCTCCAGTATTTCCTGACAAAGTAGTCTCCACATGCAGATTTTTCAGTTTATTTCACCATACACGATGACAGAATGGAAATAGGTGTCACATTCTACATGAGGTGAGAAGCCACAATGGAATTTGTAAGGGAATGATCAAAAATCAGTTAAAAGACTCCTAACTCAGTACCCCAAGTAGGGTATCAAATGTTGGACTACTGGAGATTTTAGAGGGAGTTTTGGGGGCAGCTGGTATACTGTAAGTCCCATCTGTTCACTAAGGTGTAGGAAAGGTATTTCCCCATTCCCCTCAAGCCAACAGAGAGAGAGTTTAAGATGATTCAGAGAGTGTGTGAACTATGCTCTGAAGTTTGGGAGATATTAGATTTTGAGATTTCTCACTTATAGCAGTATCTAAAGGCAAAAAGGAATGACTGCTAGGCAGCCTGTTCTCCTACAATTAATCTGAGCAAAAAATATAGGACCATGTATGGGATATGCACAAGAGAAATTCACTTGGGCTCATTGTTGTCTAAAACTGGTAAATAGAAATATTGCAGAAAGAAGCTAAAGGTGCCACTCAGTTTCTACTGATGATAAATGAGATGTAAGCATGCAGCCAGAACCGCAATGAATCCATCCAAGTCAGTGGATCTACTGGGTGGGAATTGTGCAGCTTGGAAGAACTCATGCGCATCAATTAGCTTTTGCTGCATAAGAAAAGACCCCAAAGTTTAGTAGTTTAAAACGGCCACTTACTTAGCTCATGGTTCTTTAGGTTACCAATTTAGGTGGAGGCTCAGCTAGGCAGTCTTCATAACCTAGGCTAACTCATTCAAGTGTCTGTGGTTAGATGTGGGTCATTGGGGACTTACTGATCTAATGTAGCCTCAATGGAGACAGCAGATCTCTGCTCCACATGGTCTTTCATCCTCTAGAAGGTTGTTTTAGTGGCCTCAAAGCAGGTTGAGGCCTTGGCATGTCACTGGAATATCTTAAATTTATTCATATTCTATTGATCATGGCAAGTCACAAGGCCAACCCAGATTCAATGGGTAGAGAAATAGCCTCCACCTCTTAAAAAATTTTTTTAAATGTTTTATTTCATTTTTGAGAGAGCCAGAGATAGGGTGAGCAGGGGAGGATCAGAGAAAGAAGGAAAAACAGAATCCAAAGACAGGCTCGAGGCTCTGAGCTGACAGCACAGAACCCACAAACTGTGAGATCATGACCTGAACCGAAGTTGGATGCTTAAGCAACTGAGCCACCCAGGCTCCCTGCTCCATCTCTTGACAAGAGGAGTTAAGTCCTTTCCTTCACCTTCCTATGTGTAACATGCATGACCTTGGAAAAACATCCCTCATCTAGTGACCAGGAGGTTATGAGTATTCTGAGAAAGACCTCATCATAAGGGTAGCAGAGAGAGACGATTAGGGAGAAGAAAGGATCCTTAATGATGTCACTGAGTTACCAACCTGCCCTTTACTGCCTACTCCTGCACTTTTATTGCATTTTAAGACAAATAAGCCTCCTTCCTCTTCAAGATACTATTTGTTGATGTTTCTGTTACTTTCAGGCAAACACATTCCTGACTGATATAATAATAAATTTTTATATAAGATGAGCTAAACTGAACTGCATGACTAAAGAGGGATCAAATTAAGAGAAGAGTCATAAAAAATGGATTAAGAGTTATGTGAAAAAATATCAAAGCAACTAGAATTTTTCTTGTCAGAAACAAAAATACAGAACTTGGAGAGAGTTTAGCAAAATCAAGTGAATGGTTAAAATGGAAAAGATTATGAATAAACTGGTCTTTTATA